>NW_006408543.1:18993968-18998184 GCF_000296735.1 Chrysochloris asiatica | reverse complement strand
TGGAAAACAGTAAAACTGGTCAGTGGGGATTTTCCCCTGACCCCTCATTCTAAAACCAAGCACACCCATGAAAATGTGTTAAGTCACTCATTTATAGCAATTGTTGTCGTCAAGTGCTGTGGAGTCGATGCCGACCCATAGTGACCCTGTATATGGTTTCTGAGGATCAGCCGGTGAGCTCGAACCACCAACCTTGCAGTTCAAATGGCTTTGCAGTCTGGCACATTAACCCACAGCGCCACACCAGAATAGTAATGTTTAAATTGCCCATACTACCAACCCAGTACACTGAGAAGACATGCATGTTCCTTGATTTGAAGCTACTTTCATTCTGATTGGAATTTTTAGGAACTGCATCCAGAAGCAAAAGTCCAGTCCATCACACTGTAGCAGCTGATGCCTCTCAGAGTATGAAACATCTCCATATTCATCAGGTCAGGTTCTAGTTAGCTCAACAACCCTAGCCATCCAAGCTAGGTCAAATGAGTACTAGATGCAAAGCTTGGGAGTTCACACACCACCTCCCTGAACTGCAAAACAATGAGCTCTCCCTCTCATTTCATCTCAAGATCACTGGTGCATCAGCAAGCATATTGCTGGCTGGTTCCCTTCAATTTTCAGTCCTAGAAAAGGGTTTTCTTTGATGGGACAACTTTCCTTGCCTAGAAGCCTCTGAAAACTCAAAATGCCAAACTATCTTTTTTTTTTTTTTTTTTAAACTCACAAATCTTCAACAGTTCTGGGTGGTGTGCATATCTTTTCAAATGCGAATGTCTCAACTCAGGTTCTGGCTCAAAATACCACCTTAAAGTTCTAATGAAGCCAATCAAGTGTAAGCCAAAGGCCAGCTTACAAACTTTTCATAATCATAATTCCCAATATTCCTATTCTACATTTTACAATATTTTATTTTACAATAATAAGCAGGAGAAGCCAATATCCATAAGGTAATCAAACACATTAACCTTTTAAAACACTTAAATTCCCTCCACCCTGGACTAACCCCATTCACACATATGGCCTTGGGTCTCTGACTGGGTGGATTCCAGTAAGTCCTAGCCTTGGAATCTAGCTGCTCTCCTTTCAGCTGAAACATTTCATCCCATTCCCCTTTGTTCTTTCTCCCATAAAACCTTACAGTTTATTATTATTTTTTTAGGTCTGGAGCCATTGCAATGAATCCTACTCACAGCGCCAAATGCTGATTTCCTCCGAATCTGTACTAGTCTTCAAACTCAGGGGTTGACAGAACATCTGTTTAAATTCCAACTACTAATATGAGAAAAGTGAAGACTGAGGCGGCTATATTTTTCTACTTTCTAAACCACCCCTCTAACTGGTCAGTTAATTCCAGCGTTTTCAGCCCATTCATCAGCTGTGATGCTTAATTCTGGCAGGACCTTTGTGATAGTCCCACCAGGAGCTGTGTTGTTAGGGATGCCACACTTAGCTCCCAATATTACACACACACCTCCCTTTTCAGCTGGCATCATGTCTAGTGCCCTTCTGATTTCCCAAGCCATCTGGTTAGTGGCATAACTGGCTAGCTACCCCTCGTAGGGCATCTCTGGTGTCATTTATGAACCTATGGTGTCATTGATTGAACCTATGGATCAAGAGATCCAGGGAGAGATCTCTGGGTTCGAGATTGTTCATGTTGCTCAGGTTTCTTGCAGAACCCTAGGGTGAAGGGAATTGCCAGCTAGACCACTGTGCACGTCCCAGTCCAATTGAATGGCAGCACATCTCGGACATTCCCTTTTCCACAATACTCTGAGGGCCAAATAGGACACTGCTAGGTTCACCAGTGACATTTTGGACGTGGGTGTAAGTTGGCAATTCTCCTACAGGTACTGTGAACTCTGCTCCCTACCTTTAAAGACAAGAAGAGTGGTTCATCATCCTTATGGCAAATGAAGGAATTGACTTTGACATACCCTTCCAGGTTTCATTTCTCCATGTGTCCCTGTCTCGGTACAGAGCCAACCTGCAGTACATGTCCGAAGTCCTACTAAGGGAAGAGGGAATTACCTGCATCTGTGGTTTATCAGCTGTGCAAACATGGCAGTCACTTTTATTGAGAGTTTGCACTCATTCTATCTAAACGTTCTCTGGTAGCATAGTGGTTATGAATTGGGCTGTTAACCTCAGGGTCAGCAGTTCAAAACTATCAGCTGCTCCACGGGAGAAAGATGAGGTTTTCTGCTCCCGTAAAGATTTACAGTCTCGGAAACCCTGTACAGGGTCGCTATGAGTAGTAACCGACTCCACCGCACATAATAACAACCCAAGTGTTCACACACCTATATTCTGTTTCTACTTCTAATGTTTGTCTTAGGTCTTTTACCTCAATTGCTTCTACTTTTCAGGGTTATTCTTAAAGATTTCCTTAGGGGGGATAACAGGAAAAAGGCCTAGGTTTGGTGCTGAATTCTGGAAAGTGATGATTTGGAAAATAAATTGACTCCAAGGGTCCCATCTATGGATGTGGGCCCACATTCCATAGACCCGGATTACTACTCTTGGCTCCCTATAATTGAGATAAGCACAGGGTCCTCCAATGTCCCTCAGGATAAAACTTGGCAAACACCTAATTTGATGGTTTGAGGGAAAGATGCCATAGTTACATCTACTATCAACATTATTAGCTGGTCCTAGGCAAAAGCCCTCTGCACCCCCCACATGGTTATGATACATTTTAGCCATATTAGCTTCCAAACCCATCCCATATTGTCAGGGCCAAGTTAGAAGCCTTGGGCCCTAGGCCCCTCTTACTCTGGTTTCATATCCAGCCCTTTACCCTGAGTCCCTTCCTACTAAACAGGGATTAAGGAAGAGGGAAGGACAGCTCTAGTCCAACAAGAATAGTTAACACTGAACAGAGCAGCCTGGAGACAAAGAAAAAGATAGCAAGACCTGAAACCCTAATAGAAGCAGTTGGTCACAGCACTCCATTTCCAATAAGCCTGCGCCCCTTTACTAAAAATTGATAAATATTCAACATACCACTCCTCCTAATCAATACGTATTAGCCCACTCTTAAAAGGAAGAGACCCCATACCTTTATATAAGCCCCAGTGCACCGCAATCCCAAAGGGTCTTCTCCACTTGGGAGACAAACATGCTTGTCTTTGAAGTGTACTCTTGCTTTGACTTAATCTATGCCCCCAATTCTACCAGTTCTAATTCTTTAGACCCCCAGGAGCAAGGCAGACCAGGGGAAACAGTGACAATCCGGCAGCAGTACGACAAGGCAGCCTCTCAGACTCTTGTCAAGGTCACTTTGAGGCGCTACCTGGGCAAGGGATCTGCTTCCCACCAGTGACTACTATTCCCTTAGGGAATGTCCGTCTTCACCTTCACCGGTCCCTTTACTTGAGAACAATTAGTCCACTCCTTTTCCACTGTCTGAACAGCTGTCTCATTGGTCAACCACACCTGGTAAGGGCTCTCCCATTCCGGCTGGAGTTTGTTCTCTTTTCAGGTCTAGATCAGCACCAAGTCTCCCAGTTGGAAGTGATGAACGGTGAATTCAAAGGAATGGGTTTGGACCAAGAGTCCTTTTAACCTGAAGGGTTAGCAAAGCAGAAAGGGCCAGCATGTAGTTTCTCAGGAATCCCAGGCAGGGGAGCCTATGGCATGGTGCCCCTTTAGCACTGAATGCCATTCAACTCTTCGGTTTCAAAAATTGAGACGATTAACAAGATCTTCAGGGATAACATATTCTTCTACATTCTGTCTGTTTCCTCAAACTAAAAGAAACATTATTGGCTCTATCATCTTAATGCATGAATACAGACTTCACTTAAAAGCTTCTCAAACAGGAATGTCAATTAAACATACTTTAACATTAGAACCTTGTCAAATGAGCCGAAATCATCAATACTCACATCTACAACACAACAGCCTTTTCCTCCTCTTAACAAGACGAAATGCATACGTACGGGGTGGCCCAAATTTTAACAAGAAATGCTTTCAATTCAGAAAGAGTATTGGTACACCAATTATCTTTTTAAACAGTATTATGTTCTCAGATATGAAACATTAATACACAAAAAATAAACACACAAATAAAACCTTGAGCAATGTACAATTTTGAAAATTACTATTACACCAGCCAAACAAATCCTTAACCACTTTTTAAATGGATTAATTTATACTATTTTACTGCAGAAAGAGGATCAGAACAAAACAACTTTTCAGCGCCCGATTTCAT
>NW_006408543.1:18978469-18990700 GCF_000296735.1 Chrysochloris asiatica | reverse complement strand
AATTTTTCATTGATGACCTTCATAATTCTGGGATTCACATTTAGGTCCTTAATCCATGTTGAGTTGGTTTTCATATAAGGCGTGAGGTGAAGGTCTTGTTTCGGACTTTTGCATATCTTTTTCCAGTTCTGCCAGCACCATCTGTTGAAGAGACTATCCCCATCCCATGCGATATATTTTGGTGTTTTGTCGAAGATCAGTTGGCTGTATGTAGATTCATTGATTTCTGGATTCTCGATTCTGTTCCATTGATCTATGTACCTTTTGTTGTACCAGTACCAAGCTGTTTTAATCACTGTAGCCATGTAGTATATGGACATTCTCTTTTGAAATGGCCTGTCTTCCCACAACATTCATCCGATGGTGGGCTTGGGGACCTGGCCCAGTCCTCTCCCCGCTTTCCTCTGAAAAGGCCTAACTCTGTAATCACTGCTCCACTTCCCTCAAGAAGGGGTCTTGTTCTAGAGTCTTATTAACTATATTATTCATAGTAGATAACATAAGTCGGGCTTTCTGCCTCTGTTTTACCCTCTCTCTCCTTACAAAAACTTTCTGAGCTTCTCATATCAGTTCAACAATGGGTTTCTCACTCCATCCCTCAATCTTTTTGTCTTGGTCTCCATCCTTTAAGGGAGAACATCTTCTGAACTGATTCTGCTCCCCCTACTGACCAACAAAGAGCACAGGCTATCTCCTTCAGAGAAGGCCAAGTTCTAGCGTTTACATGAAGGTCTAGGGCCTGGCAGAACCAGTCCTCATTGGAACTGAATTGAGGTCAGAACACAGACGCTAAATGGATCAGTTCTTTTAGCCAAATAAAACAGCAATATTTTTATCTTTTTCCCGGGTTGGGGATTGTCCCCCAAGCCCTCAACATTCTCTGTGGGAGGAATGTCTGTGGGAGTCTCTCCTGCTCCCTTCTTCACTAGGCCTGGAATTCCGTTCCCCATTTTCTTTTGATCTTGGTGTCTGATTTCCCTTGCATACTCAACCTCCCCAAATTTCCCCATGTTTGGGTACTCTTGGAGATTTCTTGCATACAACCCTGAGATTTCACTTTGTCCTTCTCCAACTGGATTGGGACTCTGCATTCACTTCGCATCCAAGATACATCCAGACACACAATGATCCCCGAAAATGCCTGACCACCAGGGCAATACTTACAATCCAATTTTCCTGCCCTAGCCTGTGCCCAGATTGCCTGGTCACTGTGGTTACTCTCTTCTCAGTCCTCCATGTCTCTCTCGCTAATGCTAATTCTGATCCCCTCTGAACCTTTGATCAGTTTCAGGTCTTTTTCTGGCTCTGGCTGGGAGGCAATCAACCCTGTGGAGTAGGCCACCAAAACCAAGGTGGGTCTCCTCTACCTTTTCCAACAGGGCTGCCGCTCCAAGTGGGCAGAAAATCCCGGACGGGCTCCCAAATTTGTGAGAACTGTTGTCTATACTGATAAACGCTCAAGTAAACCAATCTGTACTCATTTTAGCAAGAGTGAGGTTTTCTTTATTCAATTTTGCAAAACCGGCGCCCAGCCCCACAGATATGGGCAGACACCGCTGTAAATCTTTTTGCGGGAGCAGAAAGTTTCATCTTTCTCCCATGGAGCAACTGGTAGGCTTGAATCACTGCAATCCAGTGCTTATCCTAAGTAGTCTAAAAAATCCCAGACTGTGATCCCAACCAACTCTTGAATTTTCACAGAAATGGCAATCTAGTTCACTTCTTTCTAACTTACACACTGTATCCATTATTAAGTAACTTTGCTTAATAAGCTCTTTTTTATACCTTGTTAAATGGGGGCCTATCTAACCAGTTGATTCTGTTTAAATTTTATACTGTTAAGCTGTTCTTCTAAATTACCTCAAGAAAAAGATCTTAATAGAATATTCAAGTGAAAGGCACAGAATTGGCAGACATTTTCTTTTTTTTTTAATTTATGGTCACTGTAATGTTCCTGAGGTGGGAGTGAGAGTAAATGAAAATTTGAAATTTAATAGACAGCTATACATTTAAGTTTCAACTTGTCAATTACACGTTTGTAGTCTTTTTCTAAAGCTCTGTGGGAGCATCAGCGTATTTCAAACTTTATCATTTTTAGTGAAAGCTGGACTTCACAAAACACTTTATTTACAAGGTATCTTTCCTATTTTGACTTATCTTTGTGTGCATGTATTACTTTATTTGGGAAGCGTGGTGGCTCCATACAATAAGCACAGGACTTCAAACCACAAAGTCAGTGGTTCGAGCCTGCCAGTTGCTCCATATTAAAAATATTACTTTATTAATTGTGGTAAAAAAAAATATATATAAAACATAAAATTGGTCATTTTAGCCCTTTTATAAATGTATAATTCAGTGGTATTAATTATATTCACAGTATTCACAGTGGCAGTGCAATTTATTTATTTTTAATGTTTTATGGTGAATTATGTGATAGTTCACTTAGCTTTACATTCATCCTACCGTATATCATTTCATTGCCATGGTTACAATCCCCTCCATGAATCATCAACCAACCAAAGGCTATATATACCCTGCAAGCCAGACTCCCGGTCATCAGCACACAGCCGCTCTCCCTCTCTGGGTCTAGAGTTCCCAGCTGCTCCATCTCTCCACATCATCATCTTTGCCTCCATCTCTGGTGTCATTGTTTCTCTGGGTAGGGTCCCGCACTCCGCTCGTCTCCCTTGATGGTCCCAGGGACCTCCACTCCTGACCTGCAAAGCCAATCACACCCCTCCTTTTGCTATAAAATGTCAACCTTTAAATTTCCAACCCTCACAGTCAGTCCTGATAACAATTATTCACTATTGTACCACAATATTGTATCCCCATCTCCTTTCATCAGCCCTGCCCAGACAGATTGGATACTACCTCGTGGAGATTCTACCTTCCTCCGCGCCCTCTGGATCTAGACTCCCTCTTGAAAGCTTGTTAGCCAGTCACTTCTTGTCTTTGTAGACCCCCCAGTTTGGGTAGCCAATGTCCAAGTTGCCCATCCCTGTCTACTCTGTGTATGCAGAGGGTGGGAATGATCTTTGCTGTGAAGATTTGTTCCCTCTTTTGATCCATAGGTGTAGGTCAAGTTCATCATAGGTGTAGGTCAAGTTCATCAAACTGTATCAAATTACTCTCCCCCCCCCCTTCTTTCTTCTTCTAGCTGAGCTCTTATCATCCAGTCTTTGAAGCCAGGTTGAGTGGGTATTATCTGCAAGTGTGGATGTTCTTATGCATATGTCCTTTCTTCTTATCAGCTGGCCAACCAGGTCTCCACCCGGGTTCACAGGAGTATATTGAATGCTGTAGGGCTTAGCTTGCAGCTTCATTGGTTTTTCCCTCATTTCCCCTTATCCATGACGAATGTGGTCACCAATCAGAGTGCATGTCTGCTCGTGTATTCCCACTGAGTCTTAATCTTGGAAGTGCAATTTATTTTTGTGAACAATTTCATTTCTGTAAAATACATTGTTGGCATTTGGTATGGTCATTTAACTTTATAGGGATAGCTTTTTTTTTTTTTTTTTAACTATTTATTGTGACTTGAGTGAAGGTATACAGAACAGATCATCTGTGTTACATTCAATACATCATATGTTTCATTTCAGTGACTGTGGTCCCTCAGTGTAACGTTGCTTATTCCATCTCTTCTCTGTGACTCTGGTTTTCATTCCACCTTCTTTCCCAACTCTCCTGAATTTTGTCCTTAGGTAAAAGCTGTGCTGATCTTGACTGGTGGGATGAAGTACATACCTCACTAGCGTTGCTGTCCCCTTTATATTCCTCTCTACTCCTTAGCTGAAAATTGAGCCATGAGGGTGAGTTTGGTTTCAGATCTGAAGGTGGCCAAGGGCTATAGTTCTCGGTTCCTTCAGTCTCTTTCAAACCAGTAAGCCTGGCTTGACAGCATATTTTAGGGATAAAGGCAAATGTAGATGATAAGGAGATTTTGAAATCTGAATTGAGCAACCGGACATAAAAACCAAAAGCTTTAAAAAAAATAAAAGAAGAAGAAGATTTTTACCTTTGACCAGAATTCTAAAACATTTTAAATACTTAGAAAAATTTAAAAAATATACAGAATCAAAATAAACAGAAAAATACAGAGCCATAGTCTTCTGATTTGGCTCAATTTGAAAAGGAAATTTTACACCATCTCTTGAAAGTTACTAACAGAACTTGGTCAAACCGAGAAGAAAAACTCCAGAGAAAGGGGATCTGGTAACTGAATTATAAGATAATCAGAAAAAGTGCTGACCTTCCAGGAAGAAGCAACAGGAAAGAGATTAATTCAGCCAACATCCATAGTCAGCAAAAAAGGAAGCCCAGACCTAGTACTGCAGCATAAGCACTGGACTGCAAACCACATGGTCGACAGTTTAAACACACCAGCCACTCCTGGAAACCCTATACAGGGTCAGTATGAGTCAGAATCAACTAGACGGCACCTAACAACAACATATATATATATATTGTTATTAAGTGCTGTTGAGTCGGTTCCAAGCCATAGTGATCCTGTACAGGGTTTCTGAGAAGCAGCTAATGAGTTTGAACTGCCAACCTTGCAGTTCAAACCACCTTGCAGTCCAGTGTTTATCCTACAGTGCTACACCAGGACTACATATATATAACTGAACATATGTATATATAGTTAAAGGATCTCTGGTAACATAGTGGTTATGAGTCGGGCTGCTAACCTCAAGGTCAGCAGTTCAAAACTACCAGCTGCTCTGTGTGAGAAAGTTGAGGCTTTCTGCTCCCGTAAAGATTTACAGCCTCAGAAATCCTATATCGGGTGGCTCCACAGCACATAACCACCACCACCATATTAAGTTTTATATATATATAATTTCGTGTAGTGCTGTAGGATAAGCACTGTACTGCTAACTGTAAGGTTGGAGGTTCAAACCCACCAGCTGCTCCTCGGAAACTCTATAGAGGATAACTATGAGTCAGAACCAACTCGATGGAACTTAGCAATAATAATAATAATAACATAGCCTTGGACAAGCAGTGGACTGCTAAGCACAAGGCCCCCAACTGATCCTATACAGACAGGGTCACTGTGAGTCAGAACTGACTCAATGGCACTGATCAACAAGTGAAGCTAAAAGATTTGAATAGGATTCTCCCTTAGTTCTCTGTGACTGAGTTGGGCTGCGGATGTTTGATTCTGTTGAAGGGACCCATACTAATGAAGACTAGTTATCACACCTAACAACAACAACAACAACACAGTCAACCACGTCCAGGAGATGCTCTCTACTGCACCATAGCAGTCACATCACAGTGTGGCAGGGATGAAAACTTTCATAAACACTCACCACCCGCTGTTGTTGAGCTGATTTCTGTTTGTAGCGACCCCATAGAACATACTAGTACTTGGGTTTTCCGAAGCTGTAAATCTTTATGGACGCAGAGTATCTTATCTTTCTCCTATGGGGCAGCTGGTGGGTTCTAACCACCAATGTTTTGGAGAGCAACCCAAAACTTAATCCACTGTGCCACAAGGGCTCCTCCCACAAAGTAAATTGCTAAAGACCAGGAAATTGAACGTGGTTTAAATAGTTTCATGAAATCACATTATTCAGAAGCATCACCGTTTTTGCCCTAGGATGCCTATCAAAAGCAATGCTCAGACTAATTCAATGCCTCAAGTAGTAAGTGAGAAGGCAGACAAAATAAAGGAATTTTATCTATTTTGGACAAAGTTTCATCAGAGACAAATCCCATAATTCAGTTGGGAATCAGTTCCCTCCCCACCCCCCCAGCCTTGGTCGTTTGTGATTTTTTTTACAGTTATAGTTTTTTTAAAGATTTGAAAAATAAAACAAAAACTGGTTTCCATCATCTAACTTCACCCCATCTCACCCCATGCTCCTTGTGAATGGAAGTTTTGTGTTCTGGAAGCTTTCCACTACAGGAGGTGATAGTAAAGGGTGTTTCAGCAAGAGAAGAAATGAATTCAACAAACACTCACTCTAATTACAATGAAAAACCATCTCCTCTCACCATTTTTCAGTTTTACAAAAAGAAGGAACCCAACTCGAGAATCTTAAAGAGCAAAGTTTATTGCCAGCGGCCAGAGTGTCAGCTAAAGCCCAAATCACTCTGAACCCTGAAGTGAGGAGGGAAACAGGCTTTTATACAAAAACACTGAGTGCTTAAAACAAACAGACTTGACTTGTTACCTGGGGTGGAAAATTCCAGCAGACCCTTATCCTGTAAGTGGGAGTAAACCCACCAATAAACCCTTATCTTGTTTGTATGGATGGGCTAAGTTTTTATCCTGTTTGTTCAGGTGTCCTTGGGTCATTCTGACCTTCACAGTTTTTCTGTAAGAAGTTTATTTATTTATTTATTTTTTCCATAGGGTGAGGTGGGGGGTGGAGAGCAGGGTGAGACGGGGCTGAAAGGACTTAGTAGATACCTAGTTTAAATGGGGGCTGTTAGTCATGCAATAACACTACACTTTACCCTTGTGGATGAGTAGTTGGGCATAGCCTTCATAAACTATGCATGCTAGCACTTCCACACAATGACGTCAAAGCACTTTTCTCTCCTTCCAAAGCAAAGGAACTCCATATAGCCATTTATGGAATGAAACGTTGCCAAGAAAACAATGAGTGGGGTCAATAAGCAGTCAAAGCTGAGGGTGAGGGGTTTCTAAGAGTTACTTGTTAAAAATGGATTCTTTCCTAGAGAGCGAACTCTCTATTAAATGAAGAATTACAAGAGAAAATGCATTTCAAAATACTGGATCAACTCCTTTGGAAGCAAACATAGACATAACCAGGTATTCTCTTGATCTGTGTAAATATTCTTTTGTGATTCTAACAGATATACAAGGGGGCTTCAAAAAGCTCGTGTGGAAAAAAACAAAATGAAAAGATAACGAATATTTTTCCGCAAACTCTTTTGAAGCCCCCTTGTATTACTTTGTATTCTGGTAGTTCCATTTTGGAGCCATAAGATGGCAGGCCTAGATTTCACAGTGCTATTCTCACAACAACATAGATACTGGTTTCCTTGAAATTGACATTGCATATTATCAGCCGCATGTGGCTAATAACAATACTACGGGTATCTATCTTAACCTATTTGTAAATTATGAAACACAGGAATGATTAAAGAACTGATGCAACCTAGTAGTTCACATTGAATGACCAGAGCATTTTTAATTCTGCCCATCTCTACATAAGGAAACTGAGTATAGATTTTGGAGCCTTGATCAAGCTCACCTGGCAAAGGAGTTGCAAAGATAGGACCCAACTCCTGGTTGCCTTCCTCCCAATCTGCATTAGCTCTTTTTTCACTATCTGTTTCCACCTCCTCATGGCGACATCAAAGTCCACACATCTGCTCTGCTCTACCGTACCCTCTCAAGTCCCACCCAGACATTTCTTCCCTTCCTGCGTTTTACTCGTCAAGGAGTCACTAAGGAGTTACTTATTCTGTCTGACCACAGCTCTTCTAATCGATTAGTCCATGTGATTCTCAAATTGGAGTGTGGGAGACTTGAAGCCACAGGATAAATACATCCTATCTCCTTCAATGATCTTGGAAGAGGATAGCATTCTTTTTCATTAGAGGAAACATAAAATGGGGAAGAATTTTTTACATTAAATACATGAAGTTCCCCCTAGATGTCTAGCATTGGGCACGCTAACCCAGGTCATATGGTCAGGTCTGCAGCAGTGACTCTGTCATCGAGTCAGCTCTGACTCACAGTGACAGGACAGACTACTCCACGTGGTTCCCCTGGTGTCACCCTAGCAGCCGAGCGTCTGGCCATTTTGCCACTAGGGTTCCTGGCTCTCCGGAATACTTTGATGGAAAGCTTGGAGCAGCACATGGCTAAAGAGTCCTCTCCTGGACACATCCTAGAGTTCACCATATGGTCAGATTCCACTCGTGTCTGGAAGACAAGTGGTCACACTCTTGGGTAAACAGTATGTGAGTGGTACTAAGTGAATTTAATGTCTACATATGACAAGTTATGGTGTAATGCTGTAGGATAAACATTGGTTTGAACTGCAAGGTCAGCAGTTCAAACTCACCAGACATTCCTCAGAATTCCTATACAGGGTCTCTATGAGTCAGAATCAACTCGAAGCCACTTAACAACAACAAGATATGACAAATAATATATAATAAACACGATTTGTGTGTTGGGGGGGAGGGTTGCTGTCAACTCGATTATGTCAAATGCCAAATGTATTATAAAGTGAAATCTGTGGGAGGTGGCGCTCTACAGGACTGCCTCATTTTTCTGGGTCTTGCAAGTTTTCTGCCTTTGATGAGGTGCAGTCTTCCCACTTCTCATCTCCATTAGTGGAAAGGAGTCCTGTTGTGGCACTATGGGGTAAGCACTGGACCACAAGGTTGGTTTGAACCACAAGGTTGGCAGTTCAAACTCATCAGCCGCTCCTGAGAAACCCTATACAGGGTCTCTGAGTCAGAATCGACTCACCGGCACTTACCAACAACAGCGTTAGTGGAAAGGAGTCCTAGTGTGGCATTGTAGGATAAATACTGGACTGGTAACCATAAGGTCAGAAGTTCAAATCCACCAGCCACTCTCGGAAGTCCTATATAGTGTTGCTATGAGTTGAAGTCAACTCAATGGCCCACAACTGCATCAACAACAACATTAGTGGAAAATATCTGAATTTTCTTCTCTTACAGGTTTCTGCCTTACATGAGTTCCAGCTTTCTCAGCTTTTACTGTTTAAGGAGTCCTGGTGTGGCGCTGTTAGTTAATGCACTAAACTGCAAGGTTGGTTTGAACCACAAGGTTGGCTATGAGTCAGAACCAACTTGACAGCAGTTAACAACAACAACTATATAAGACATATGTAACAGACCAAGACCACTGGTAGGCAGAATTCTTATGGGCCAACCAAACACAGGAGACAGACTTAGTAAGAATAAACCAGTACGCTGCTGTGTTCTGAGTTTCATCGCTTTTTAACAGTAAGCATTATGCTACAGAGAAAAGAACAGGGATCCAGGAAGCAGGAGAGCTGGAGGAATTTTGATAAATTACTCAACCTGTTTGGATCTGTTTTCTTATCTATAAAAAGAGATTGGACTGTGTTAATATGGTCGGGGTGGGGGAGGGAAGAGTCTAAAATTCTAAACTGTTCTCTCTCAACCCTTGCTCCACCATTTCTTTGGGTAGGATTTGTGAATGTAATGTAAAATCAGATCATAAGAACTTAAACTCTTGTGCATTTTGACACTGAACAATTCAGTCACTTGAAATATACTCACTTTCTTAAAAACTCTCGGCCTATGGATTAGTTAAAAGTCAACATATTAGCCAACATCAAGAAACAAGGGCTGAGAAGTAAATCCAGGTGAAATGAGACTAGAGCCACAGCAGTGTATGCACCTGGATTTTAATTTGCTATAAAGAACGTTATGGGGACAACTGGTGAAATTCAAGTAAGGTCTTATATTAGACAACAATATTCTATTCATTTCCTGATTTGAGGAGTTGTACTACGGATTTAAGGAGCTCTGGTAGTGTAGTAATTATGAATCGGGCTGCGAACCTCAAGGTCAGCAGTTTGAAACTACCAACTGTTCCGTGGGACAAAGATGAGGCTTTCTACTCCCGTAAAGATTTACAGCCTCAGAAACTCTGTACAGGGTCACTGTGAGTCGGAACTGACTCCACGGCACATAACAACAACTACAGATTTGGGTGTCCTGGTGTGTCACTGTAGGATAAGCACTGGACTGCTAATTCAAAGGTTAGTAGTTCAAACCCACCAGCTGCTCCTTGGAAACCCTATATAGTGTTGCTATGCATTGGAACTGCTGCGATGGCACAACTGAGGTTTTGAAAAAGAATGTCCATATTTTCTGGAATTACTCACTGAAATATTTAGGAGCAAAGGGGTATCATGTCTGCAATGAAAGAGAGAGTGCCAACGTGGTAAAATTGGGAAGTCTGGGTGAAAGGTTTATGGGAATTCTTTGTACTGTTCTTGCAACATTCTATAAAGTTGAAATTATGTCAAAAGAGAAATCAAAAGGAAAAAAGGGAGGAAATCTGAAAAGCAATGTATCTGATGGTTGCATACAGAACTGCAGTAGAAACTAGAGATGAGCGGAAAGGACAAGACAGTCGTGAGAAGGACCCCTGAACACACAATACTGCATCCCTTTGGCATTTGTGAGTTGCTGATAATGCACACAACCTACTGTGTGCCTTGTACTGCAGAAAGGGGGGGCGGGCTGCACTGGTAAGCCTGGTCTAAGAATTCCAATCTGGTAAGACAAACAGTGCTGTAGGATGCCATTCTGTTCTTGGCTTATGTCTTTATTTTTCCTTTAGTAAACAGCCAGTATTTTAACTACAAATAGCTCCACAGACAACTCACAGGAAAAGTTTTGCTCCAAGTCTGTAATTCCTAATAAAAAATTTTGATAGATTTGTCTCTGTCAATCCTGGCTTCTGGTTTGTACATCTCAAAGTTAAAATACTCTTGAATTAAGCACTTCAGTCATGTTTGGGAAGGCAGGCGTACACCGCTGGGAAGTACACAGTGTTGGGAACTTTCCATTTCTCTGAATGGGTGGTGAGGTCACTGCAGTTTAATATGAAGCTTAATCACACAGTTACTATATAGTTTTTAATCTATCAGTTGGTGTTGGCATTGGTGTTGTGTACCATAGAGCTAGTTCTGACTCACAGCAAGCCTATATATGGTTTCTGAGAGCTGAAGGAGGGTTTGAACTTCTGACTGTTCAGTTAGCAGTTCAGTGCTTATCCTATAGCACAACACCAGCATTCTGTGACAATTTCTTGTCTAAGACATTCATCACATGGGGAGCCATCAAGACAAGCAATCAAGTCCCCTCAGGTGGTTTGGTTGGTGCCCACATTGGCCTAATGATAAGGGGAAGTGGGGGAAAAACAGCAATGAATCTGTGAGCTAAGTCTGACCACATTCAATAGACTCCTGTCAACCTGGATTGAGACCTGGTTGGTCAGCAGTGTCGTGAGACCTGGGGACTCCTGATCCCAGGAACAGGGACATAGCCACAGAGGACTAGAGCAGAGAGTAAAGCATCCAGCTTTGAGAGGAGATGCACAAGAACGCCCATACTTGTAGACAGTATCTACTTGACCTAGCTTCAATGGCTGATCAGAACTTGACTAGAGGAAGAAAGAAGAAAAGTGTAATCCATTATAATTTGATGAACTTGACTTATACTTACGGATGTAGTACCCTTGGTACACAGGGTTGACAGGGATGGGCAACTTAAACATTAGCTACCCAAAATGGGGGGCTACAATGGCACAAAGTGACTGGCTTACAAGCTTTCAAGAAGGAGCTTAGTTTCAGAGTGTGTGGGGGAAGGTAGAATCTCCACTGAGTGAAAGGAGATGGGTGTACACACTGAATCAACCTTCTGCAGCAAAGACACCCTAAACCAAGTGAAACAAATGCAGATGATGATACTGGAACCCTGAGCATTAGAGGATAGGACAGAGCTTTGGGTTGAATGCTGACTGACAGAGGAAGCTGGAAAGAAGCAGTGAGAGAGAAGAAAAATGTGAGTTGGTATGGAGCAGCCAGGACTACTTGGACTTTTGTGAGCGGCTGTCAATACAGTAGCCTGCAGACACAAGATACAGCTGGAGGTTGGCAGCAAGTAGGTACAATTCTCCCTTGTTTCCATGCCCTCCTAACAACCAGGGGTCAGTCCTCACCCTTGCCAACCCACCAGCCAGTGGCACCCCCTCCTGTGAAGCCCCTGCTCTGCCTGGGATCAGGTACCTGGCATAGTGCCCCTCCTTCTGAAGACCTGTGAAATCTTCCCTGACCTACGCTACACAGTGAACAGAGAACTAACTGGGTTCCGTCTTTCAGTCTCTACCACATTCACCGTGAGAGACTGGTGGTGAGTGCCTGAGAACACATCGACATACAATCATCAATCACATATGTATACAATACCACAACATCTCAGAAAATACAGACACTGACAGCTTACATGAAGAGACAAGACAGAGTGCCTCAAACAAGTGACCAAAGTACAGAAATGGTATCAGAATGGCCTGATAAGGAATTTAAAAGAGTGTTAACTTCATTGAAGCAACTTCAATGCATCAAAAGAATGATTGAGGGATACCTAAACAAGATGGTGGATCGGGTGGAAGTGCAGTAAAGGAGCTCCTCCAACAACAACACAAAATACCCGACCAAGCAGGCT
>NW_006408543.1:18972562-18974489 GCF_000296735.1 Chrysochloris asiatica | reverse complement strand
CCTGGGACCCATGGTTTCTCCTGCCAGAGACCACCTACTCCAGGGCAAAATTGCTGTCCTCCTTCCAGTCCATGATGTGGCCAATAAACAGCGTGTTGGCGTAATCTTTAGGCCGGGTCACAAAGTCTTGGGGGCAGTCCTTGAGAGGCACATAAATTCTAGGCACTTGATGGTCCAAGGGGGAAAATAGGGCATATTTCCTAAACAGCTCACTGTTCTTGTCAGCCAAGAGCTTGAGGAGGCCCGTGGCTGCCCAGGAATGCTTTTTCTCCAAGATGTAAACCACCTGAAAACACCAAAGACAGGGTCAATACTGTGAAATTACAGAGCAGGGCAACAGTTGGGAGAAGTCAGCTGGCCAGCAGCTTATCTACATCAAAATGAAGTGGTTCTCAATCATTGTAATGAAACCAAGAGTAAGATTTGTTGAATGTAAAACTGATGGTCTTGTCAACTTTCAATCAATTCACAATTTAAAAAAAAGAATGACTGAGAAAACCGCAGCTGAAATCAAGGAAAACATGGACAAACCTTTGGAAGAATTCAGGAAACAAACAGACAAAATAAATGAAGAAATGGGAGTAGAACAAAAATAGCAATCAAAAAGCCAGAAGATTTTAAAAATAAGACTTCAGAAACAGATAACACAGTGAAAGGGTGAAGAAGCAGAATTGAAGCACTGGGAGGCTGAATGACTGAGCTCAAAGGAAAATCTCTCAGTATTCATCTTGGTGCGCCACTGTGGGATAATGCACTGGACACAAGTTTGGCTTGAATTGCAAGGCTGGTGGTTCAAATCCACCAGTCACTCCTCATAAACCCTAAACAGGGTTGTATTGAGTCAGAATTGACTCAAAGGCAGTTAACAACAACAACAGCAAAAAAAATAAAAATAAAAATCCAAAGACAGCCTAAGAATAAAGGAACTCTGGTAATACAGTGGTGATGAATTGGGCTGTTGGCAGTTCGAAACTACCAACTGTTCTGCAAGAGAAAGATGAGGCTTTCTGCTCCCATAAAGATTTACAGCCTCAGAAACCCTGTACAGAGTCACTATGAGTTGGAATCAACTCCACAGCACATAGCCAACCAACCATTAAGAGGAATAACTTCTGTGTGATCAGGATTCCAGACAGGAAGAGACCAAAAAAACCCCATAATGTCCCTGAGTTGTTGGAAGAAAAGTTCCCTAACATTACGAAAGCTGGGAAGATAGCCATTCAAGAAGTTGAACAAACTCCAAACAGGAAAGGCCCCAGAAGAAAAACACCAAGACGTATTATGATAAAAAATTTCACAATCAAAGACAAGGTAAGAGCCTGAGAGTAGCTCAAAAAACAAAACAAAACAAAAATTTACCTACAAAGGAGAATTAATATGACTAAACTATGATTTCTCAGCAAAAACCATGCAAGCAAGTAGACAACGTAATGACATACATAAAACTCAGACAGAAAACAATTGCCAACCAAGAATCCTATGTGTAGTAAAATTGTCTATCAAATATGCTGGCAAAATTAGGTTATTTTCAGATAAACAGAAATTAAGAGAACTTGTAAAAACCAATGTTGTTAGATTCCCATAGACCTGGAGTATGGTGAGACCTTATTGGTCTGAAGTACAGTGAGACCTGGGGACTCCTGAGCTCATGGACAAAGCCATAGCCACAGAGGTTATGGTCAAACTTGCAGATAGTAGTACCCATTTGACCTAGCTTCAATAGTTGGGTGATCAGAACTTGACTTATTGTTGTTAGGTGCCATCGAGTTGGTACCCACCCATAGTGAGACTTTATGCACAGCAGAACGAAACACTGCCTGATCCTGGGCCAAACTTACTACTGTTGCCAGCTTGAGTCCATCGATGCTGACACTTGGCCAATCCATCTCATTGGAGGTCTTCCTCTTTTTCTCTGAGCCTCCACCTT
>NW_006408543.1:18924304-18971911 GCF_000296735.1 Chrysochloris asiatica | reverse complement strand
TTGAATAAGTATGGTGAAAGAATACAACCTTGTCGCATACCCTTTCTTAATTTTAAAACATTTAGTGTTCCCATGTTCTGTTCGAACAACTGCTTCTTGGTCCATGTACAGATTCCTCATGAGCACAATTAAGTGTTCCATAATACTCACACTTCGCAATATTGTCCATAGCTTGTCATGATCCACACAATCGAAAGCCTTTGTGTAGTCAATAAGCACAGGTCAACATCTTTCTGATATTCTCTGCTTTCAGCCAAGATCCATCAGACATCTGCAATGATATCCCTCATTCCACTGCCTCTTCTGAATCTGGCTTGAACCTCTGGAAGTTCTCTGTCATTGTATAATTGTAGTCGTTTCTGTATTACCTTTAGCAAAACTTTACTCGCATGGGATATCAAAGAGATTGTCCAATGATTGTCAGATGATTTCTGCATTCCATTGGGTCACCTCTCTTTGGAATGGGCACAAATATGGATCTCTTCCAATCAGTTGGCCAGATAGCTGTTTTCCAAATTTCTTGGCAGAGATGAGTGAGTGTCTCCTGTGCCGCCTCACTTTCTTGAAAGATTTTAATTTTTAGTACATCAATTCCTGGTGCCTTGTTCTTTGCCAATTCCGTCAATGCACCTTGGACTTCCTCCTTCTGTACCATTGGCTCTTTCTTGATCATATGCTACCTCTTGAAACATTTGAACATGAACCATTTCCTTTTGGTACAGTGACTGTGTATTCCTTCAATCTTCTCTTGATGTTTTCTGTATCATTCAATAATTTTCCCAGAGAATCTTTCAATAACAAAAGTCAAGGCTTGAATTTTTTCTTCAGTTCCTCCAACTTGAGAAATGCTGAGTGTGTTCTTCCTTTTTGTTTTTCTGATTCCAGATCTTTGCACATTTTGTTGTAATATTTAGCTTTATCTTCTAGAACTGATCTTTGAATTTTTTCTGTTCAGCTCTTGTACCTCCTCATTTCTTCCATTTGCTTTAGCATCTCTACATCGGAGAGCAAGTTTCAGTGTCTCTTCTGACATCCTTTTTGACCTTTTCCTTCTTTCTTGTCTTCTCAATGACTTTGCTGTCTTCATGTATGATGTTCTTGATGTTATTCCACAACTCTTCTGGTCTTTGGTCTTTAGTGTTTAATGTATTAAATCTGTTCTTCAGATGACCTCTAAATTCAGGTGGGATATATTCAAGGTCAAATTTTGCCTCTCGTGGACTTATTCTCCTTATCTTCAGTTACAGTTTGAATTTTCATATGAGTAATTGATGGTCTGTTCCGCAGTCTGCCCCTGATGATATGGAGTTTTTCCATCTTCTTTTTCCGAAGATGTAGTCAATTTGATTTCTATAAATTCCATCTGGAGAGGTCCATGAGCACAGTCATCTCTTATACTGTCTAAAGAAGGCATTTGAAATGAACAAATCATTGGTTTTGCAGAATTCTATCATGCGTTCTCCAGCATCATTTCTATCACCAAGGCCATATTTCCCAACTATTGATCCTTCCTCTTTGCTCCCAACCTTTGCATTCCAATCACCAGTAATCATCAATACATCTTGATTGTATGTTTGATCTATTTCAGATTGAAGAAGTTGGTAGAATTCTTCTATTTCATCCTCACTGGCTTTTGTGGTTGGTGCATAAATTTGAATAATAGTGCTGTTAACTAGGTTTCCCTGTAAGTGTGTAAATATTATCCTATCAAGACAGCATTGTACCTCATGACTGATCTGGACATGTTCTTTTTGATGATGAATGCAACACTATTCCTTTTCAATTTGTCATTCCTGGAATAGTAAACCATGTGGTTGTTAGGTTAAAAATGGCCAATAACAGTCCATTTCAGCTCACTAATGCCTAAGATATCAGTGTTTATGTGTTCCATTTCATTTTTGACAGCTTCCAATTTTCCCAGATTCATACTCCATACATTCCATGCTCTGATTTTCAGTGGATGTTTACAGCTGTTTCTCTTCATTTTGAGTTGTGCCCCATCAGCAAATGAAGGTCCCGCTTGCTTTTCTCCCACGGGGTTTACTCCATCCGCATCATCACTGTCAACTCTACTTTGAGGAGGCATTTTGAGTGCCTTCCAACTTGAGGGACTCATTTTCTGGCACTATGTTTGACAGTGTTTCTCTGTTATTCATAAGGTTTTCAGTTACTAAATATTCAGAAGTAGTTTGTGACTCCTTCTTCCTAGTCTGTCTTCATCTGAAACTCATCTGAAACCTGTCCACCATGGGTGACCCTGCTGGTATTTAAAATATTGGTGGCATAGCTTTCAGAATCATAGCAATTCACATGCCACCACAGTACAACAAACTGACAGACGAGTGGTAGAGAACTTGACTAGAGGAAGATTTAAAAAAAAAAATTTTTTTTAAATAAAGAAAACAAGTATAAATAGCTACAATTTGATGAACTTGACCTATACTTATGTAGTAGCTTAAAATACCAACCAAGAGGGAAGGAATTATCACAGCAAGGATCATTCCCAACCCATCTGTACACAGGATTGATAGGGATGGACAACTTAGATGTTGGCTACCTAAAATGAGGGGACTATGAAGGCACGAAGTGACTGGCTTAAGTTTTCAACAGGAAGTTTAGTTTCAGAATGTCCAGGGGAAGGTAGAATCCCCACTGAATAGTTTTCAATGGGTTTTTAATAGTTCTAAATGGGTCTGGTGAAAGGAGATGGGGATAAGATTCTTATGATTCAATAGTGAGTAATTGTTATCATGACTAATTGCGATTGTCACAACTGCAAAGGTATAAAGAAGTTTTGTAACAAAAAAAGGGGGAGTAGTTACTCTTACAATCCAGGAACAGAGGGAGAAGAGCAAGAGTGGAATGTGGGACCCTATCCAGAGAAGCAGTGACACCAGAGATGGAGGCAGAGATGGCGACATGGAGAAATAAAGTAGCTGAGGACTCTAAACTCACAGAAAGAGAGAGGCAGGATTGCAGAATGTACCCTTTGGTTGTTTAAATGATTATATATTCCTGAGTGTTTTGGTGTACATCAAAAAATAAAACAAAATAGGGAATAGAAGCAAATACTGTTGAATGATGATACATGGAGGGGATTGTAATCATTGCAATGAAACAAAATACAATAGTATGAGTGTAAAACTGACATTCTCCCACGTAAATTATCGCTCAATTCACAATAAAAAGCTTAAAAACAACAACAAAACAATATTGCATAGTATTCCATTGTGTGTTTGTTGCTGTTGTTGTTAGGTACCATCAGGTTGTTACTGACTCATAGAGACCCTATGCACAAGAGAAGAATACACTGCCTAGTCATCCCACAACTCTTTTGGTCTTTGGTCATTAGTGTCTAATTCATCAAATCTGTTCTTGAGATGATCTCTATATTTAGGTGAGATATGTTCAAGGTCATATTTTGGCTCTTGTGGACTCATTTTCATATTTTTCAGCTTCAGTCTGAACTTGCATATGAGCAATTGATGGTCTGTTCCACAGTCTGCCCTGGTCTTGTTTTGGCTGATGGTATGGAGTTTTCCACCATCTCTTTCCACAGATGTAGTCAATTTGGTTTCTGTGTATTCCAACTGGTGAGTTTGTATAGCCATTTTTTATGTTGCTTTAAAAAAGTATTTGCTATGAAAAAGTGATTGGTTTTGCAAAATTCTATCATGTGATTTCTAGCATCCTTTGAATCACCAAGGCCATATTTTCCAACTACTGATCCTTCATCTTTGTTTCTAACCTTCGCATTCCAGTCATCAATAATTATCAATGTATCCTGATTGTATGTTTGATAAATTTCAGACTGAAGAAGTTGGTAGAATTCTTCGATTTCATCCCCACTGGCTTTCGTAGTTCATGTATAATTTTGAATAATAATTGTGTTAACTGGTCTTCCTTCTAGGCAGATGGATATTATCCTATCACAGACAGCACTGTACTTCAAGATTGATCTTGAAACATTCTGTTTGATAATGAATGTGATGCCATTCCTCTTGAATTTGTCATTCCCGGTGTAGTAAACCATGGAACTGTCAGATTCAAAATGGCCAATACCAGTCTATTTCAGCTCGCTCATGCGGCGCTGTGGGTTAATGCACCAGACTGAAAAGCCGTTTGAACTGCAAGGTTGGTGGTTAAAGCTCACCAACTGCTCCTTGGAAACCCTATACAGGGTCACTATGGGTCGGAACCGACTCGATGGCACTTCACACAATGCCAGGATATCGATGTTTATGCGTTCCGTTTCATTTTTCACAATTTCCAATGATCCCAGATTCATGCTTCATACATTCTATGTTTTGGTTATTAATGGATGTTTACTGCTGTTTTTCCTCATTTTGAGTTGTGCCCAATCAACATATGAAGCTTTCCTCCATTTGTGTTGTCACAGTCAACTTTACTTTGAGGAGGCAGCTCTTCCCTAGTTGTATTTTGAGTGCCTTCCAATCTGAGGGACTTATTTTCCAGCACTGTATCTGACAACATTCTCGTGTTATTCTCATGGCTGCATACTCAACATTCTGGTATTGACAGTGTTCCACTGCTATTCATAAATTTTTCAGTGACTAGATATTCAGAAATAGGCCAGCTCTCCTTCTTCCTAGTCTCTCTTAGTCTAGAAGCTCAGTTTAAGCCTGTCCACCATGTGTGACCCTGCTGGCATTGGAAATACCAGTTGCATAGCTTACAGAATCCCAGTAACATGCGAGCCACTAGAGTACAAGCTGACAAAGGAATGGTGGCCCATTGTGTGTACGTACCAAAATTTGTTTATCCATTCTTTCTTCAACTGAAGGACATTTAGGGTGTAGTCATCTTTTTGCTGGTGTGAATAGTGATGAAATGAACATCTATTCACGTCACAGCTCTTGTTTCTTGAGGAAATATACCAAGTACAGGGGGTTCTGGCTCATACGGAATTTCTATTTGCAACTTTTTGAGGAAGCGTTTTACGGTTACACCATTTTACAGTTCCATCAGCAGTGTAGGAGGGTCCCAGTCTCTCCACACCCTTGCCAGCATTTGTTTTCTTTTTTGAACTTTGTAATCAATGCTGGAGAATCTTCTATTATTCTTATTGATATTACCTTCACTTGTCTCCCTGTCTACAGACTCCTTTTATGAAATCCACATCACATGTTGCTGTCACAGAATTATGTTTAAATCACTTTTGATATTATTAGTATCTCCTCAAAATTTTTCAGTGGGTTGCACACATATAAGATACTGTTGTTAGAGTAGACAGGGATGGGCAACTTTGACATTGGCTACCCAAAATGGGGGGCTACAAAGGCAAGAAGTGACTGGCTTACAAGCTTTCAAGAGGGAACCTAGATCCGGATGGCCTGGAGGAAGGTAGAATCTCCAGTGAGTAGTTTCCAATCTGTCTAGGCGGGGCTGATGCAATGAAATGCAAATAGGTCTCTTGTGATACAATAGTGAATAATTGTTATCAGGACTGATTGTGAGGGTAAAGGTAGACATTTTATAGCAAGGAGGGGAGTGATTAGCATTTCAGTCTAGGAGTGGAGGTCCCTGGGACCATCAATGGAGAAGAGTGGAGAGCAGGACCCTACCCAGAGAAGCAGTGATGCCAGAGACGGAGGCAGAGATGATGATGTAGAGAGATGGAGCAGCTGGAGACTTTAGATCCAGAGAGCGAGAGGGGCTGTGTGCTGAAGACTGGGGTGTAGGCTTGTAGTGTATACCCATTGGTTGGTTGATGATGAATGGAGGGGATTATAACCAAGGCAATGAAATGATATACGATAGAATGAATGTAAAACTAATGTTCTCCCATGTAAACTATCACATAATTCACAATAAAACATTAAAAAAAAAATACTGTTGTTATTTTTAGGTGTTAGTCATTTCCAACTCACAGTGACCCTATGTCCAATGGAACACAGTATTGCACTCTCCTACACTACCCGCACATTTTGAGCCCATTGTGTCACTCGATCTCACTGGGAGACTTCCTCTTTTTCCACTTTACCAAGACTGATGCTCTTCTCCAGGGACCTGTCCCTCCTAATAGCATGTCCAAAGTACGTAGGATACTTTCCATCTTCACTTCCAAGGAGCCTTCAGGCTATATTTCTTCCAAGAAAGATTTGTTCTGGCAGTCCATGGTATAGTCAACATTTTGTGCAATATTATAATGCATCAATTATTCTTTGATCTTCTGTATTCATTGTTCAGGTTCACATGCTTATGAGGTGATTGGGTCAGGTGTGACATCTTTGCTCTAAGATAGCCTGATCTTTCAAAACAAAACAAAAATCTATTGTGATTTGGGTGAAAGTTCACAGAGCAAATCGGTTTTCCATTCACCAATGCTTCGTGACGCATTTGGTCTGGAGACAATGATTGGGATCCCCGCAGTGCAGTGCTCCTTGTGTTATAATCTTCCTTCATCTTTCTTTCCCGGCCTTTCCTGCCTTCTAAGCTCTGTTGTGCTATTTATTGTTGTTATAAGTCCTTGAGTTGATTCCAATTCATAGAAACTTTGTATAGGGTTTCAGAGGCTTTTTAAATATCTGAGGAAGAAGAAAGCCTCTTCTTTCTCCCGAAAGCAGCTGGTGGGCTCAAACTTTCAACTTTGTAGTTGGTAGTCCAGTGTTTATTCTATGGTGCTACCATGCTCCCTTCTGAGCTTTATCCCCAGGTAAATGCTGCCTTTTTGATCTCTTTGGTTGATTGCTCTAAGTTCATACCTCCCCAGTGTTATTGTTCATCCTGTAGGCCAGTCTGGAGTCCTGGTGTGGCACTGTGGGTTAATGAAATAGACTGCTAAGTCTGTTTGAACCACAAGGTTGGCAGTTCAAGCTCACCAGCTGTTCCTCAGAAAACTTATATGGGGTTGCTATAGGTTGGAACCAACCAGACGGCACTTAACAACAGCTTGTCTATCGTTGGGCTGAAAGTTGAACCACAGGTGAGAATCCAATTCCAGAGGCTGATGAAAGGCCATAATCTCAGCGCTTCCACTATTCCCTATCAGCCAGCAAGCCTGGTCTGCTTTACTGTTCTGAGTTGTGTTCCACATTTTCATCCCTCTCTATCCAGGACCCTTCTACTGTGACCCCATTCAGATCTATCTGTAGCGGTAGCTTGGCACCATCTAGTTCTCCTGGTCTCAGAGTCCTGGAGGCTGTGGTTTGCATGGTCCCTTAGCCCTCTGAATTAATTGTTTCCATGTGTCTTTAATTGTTTTCACTCTTCTTTGCTTTGGATGATAAAAGACCAATAGGGACCACTCACTAGTATTTAAGACCTCAGTCATTTACTCACCAAAGTAGGATGCAGAACACTGGTTTTGTGGGCTGTTCTACCAAATTGATTTTGACATCCCCTGAGACTAGAGTCCCTAGCCTCTAGGTGCCTGCTTATGGCTAAGCAGTTTTCATAAGTTGGCCCCCTGTAAGCTCTACTTCAGGAGCTCGGTGGCGCCATACGATTAGTATTAAACTGCGAACCACTGGGTCTGCTGTTTGAGCCTGTCAGTCACTCCTTGGGAGAAAGATGAGACTTTCTGCTCTGAGAATATTCAAAAAGCTATGGGAACCCTATCCAGAGTTGCTCTGAGTTGGAACAGACTCAACAGCATTTAACAACAAGAAGCTCTACTAAATACTTTGATATATTTTCATCCCATATAAATACCCACCAAAACCCAAAACCATATGTTGAAACATACTCTGTCAAACCTATATTTGTGGGTGTAGTCCCATTTGCCTACCCAGACCTGTTCAGCTTGAGTTGTACATGAGTACGTAGCCACTCACAGATTGTTACTACTACTGTTGTAGAATTGTGTATGTGGTAGTATTCAACTGTGGTGCCTCTAACTCTTGAGCTCCTCCCACTGTCTTCCTTTGCTTTGATCACTTTGTGTTGACGCCTCCCCCTCTCCAGGCCCCTACACCCACCCAAGTCTTATCTACTAGCCTAGAATGTTAAATCACTCACTATTCAGTCTTAACCAACTTGGTGTGGTGCTGTAGGAAAAGCACTGGACCACAAGGTCGGTGGTTCAAACTCACCAGCCACTCCTCAGAAACCTATACAGGGTCACTATGAGTCAGAACTGACTCAATGGCACTTAACAACAACAACCCGACACAAGCCTTGTCTCATATTGGTGCTTTATTATAACATAGGGACTCCTTGTGTGGTGTTATCAGATCAGCACTGATCTTCAAACCACAAGTTCAGCAGTTCAAACCCACCAGCTTCTCCTCAGAAACCCTATACAGGGTTGCTACAAACCAGAACTGATGCTCCAACACTTAACAACAACATCATAATATAGGTAGTACCCAAATTATGATGGGGTTCCCTTCAGATGACTTTGTCTTAAGTTGGTTTTGATGTAAGTTGACTTCATTCATATTGCCTTTTATTGCCATTATCTTTATAAATCCAATTTTTGTCCTTGAGCTTCTGTGAATTAAACAACTGTGAATGCTAACATAAGCGAATTATGTGCTGCACCATTGCATGTAGTACATAGTACTGATACCAAAAACCAAAGCCAGACTCACTGTCATCAACTTGATCCTGACTCACAATGATCCTACTTCACAGAGCAGAATTACTTGTTCTGTAGGGTTTCCGAGAGTAGAAATCTTTACAGGAGAAGATTTCTTTCTTGGAGACACTGGTAGATCTGAACACTATACCTCCAGGGCTCCTTATTGTTAACAATATCGTTGCTGTTATTAATACCGACAAGTTGGTTCCAACTCACGTAGTTCTTAGGTGTCATCAAGTCAGTTCAGCTTCATAACAACTCTGCACAACAGAACGAAACATTGCCGGGTCCTGCGCCATCCTGACAATTGTTGTTACGCTTGAGCACACTGCTCAAGTTCATCTTGACACAGTGACAGTTCATCTTGTTAGGGGTCTTCCTCTTTTTTATTTTTATTTTTTAATGATCCTCCACTTTATCAAACATGATGTCTTTCTCCAGGGAATGGTCCCTCCTGATAACATATCTGAAGTATGAGAGGCAAGGTCTCACAATTCTGCCTTCTAAGGATCATTCTGGCTGTACTTTTTTCAATACAGATTTGTTTGTTCTTCTGGCAGCCTGTGGTACACCATAATTCCCATACATCAATGCTATGGTCTCCTTATTCATTATCCAATTTCACAAGCATATGAGGATCTTGAAAATACCATGGCTTGGGTTAGGGCCATCTTAGTCCTCAAACTGATTATCTTTGCCCTTTAACACTTCAAAGAGGTCTTTTGCAGTAGATTTCCCTAATGCTATAAGTCATTTGATTTCTTGATTGCTTCTTCCATGCGTGTTGATTGTGGATCAAAGTAAAATGAAGTCTTTGACAACTTCCATCTTTTATCCGCTTATCATGATATTATTTATTCGTCCAGTTGTGAGGAATTTTGTTTACTCTTAGTTGAAGTACAATCCATACTGAAGGCTGTAGTCTTTGATCTTCATCAGTAATTAGTTTAAGTCTTCTTCATGTTCAGCAAGTAAGGATTATATCATCTGCATATCACAGGTTGTTAATGAGTCTTCCTCAATCCTGATGCCACCATCATCTTCATATAACCCAGCATCCTGAATTATATACTCAGTGTACAGACTGAGTAAGAATCATGCAAGAATGGTACACACCTTCCCTGGTTTTAAACCATTCAGTGTCCCCTTGTTCTATTTGAATGGCTGCCTCTTGGTCTATGTACAGGTTCCTCATGAGCATAATTAAATGTTCTGGAATACCCATTCTTTGAAATGTTATCCATAACTTGTCATGATTCATTCAATTGAAAGCTTTTGCATAGTCAAAAAAGCACAAGTAAGCATCTTTCTGGTAATCTCAACTTTCAGCCAAGATCGCTTTAACGTCAGCAATGACATTCCTAGTTCCACATTCTCTTTCTGAATCTGGCTTAAATTTCTGGCAGTTCTCTGTGAATGTACTGTTGCAGCAATTTTTAAGTTATCTTCAGCAAAATTTTACTTACACGTAATATCAATATTGATCAATGAATTCCTCATTCCATTGGGTCACCTCTCTTTGGAATGGGAACAAATATGGTTCTCTTCCAATTGGTTGGCCTGTCTTCCAAATTTCTTGGCAGAGATGTGTGTGCACCTCCAGTGCTTCATCGGTTTGTTGAAAGATTTCAATTTGTATTCCATCAATTCCTGGAGCCTTGTTTTTCACTAACACCTTCAAAGTACCTTGGATTTCTTCCTATAGTACCCTAGGCTCTTGATCATTTGCTATCTCTTGAAACGGTTGAACATCGACCATTTCTTTTTGGTACAGTGACTTTGTGCCTTCATTCCATCTTTTGATACTTTCTTCATCAGTCAATATTTTGCCCAAGGAGTCTTTCAACATTGCAAGTCAAGACTTGAAATTTTTCTTCAGTTTTTTCAGCTTGAGAAATACTGAGCATGTTCTTTCCTTTTGGTTTCCTATCCCCAGGCCTTCTGCACATTTCATTATAATACTTGACTTTGTCTTCTCAAGTTGTCCTTTGAAATTTTCTGTTCAAGTCTTTTACTTCCTCATTTCTTCCACTTGCTTTAGTATCTCCATACTGGAAAGCAAGTTTCAGTCTCTTCTAACATCCATTTGGTCTTTTCTTACTTTCTTGTTTGTTGAATGATCTTTTTGTTTGTTTATTTTTTGTTTGTTTAATGACTGCTTGCTTTCTTCCTGTATGATGTTCTTAATGTCATCCCACAGCTCTTCTGATATTTAGTCATTAGTAATTAATTTAGTAATTACTAATGCATCAAATCTACTCTTTTTTTTTTTTTTAACTCTTCATTGTGAATTGAGTAAAGGTTTACAGGGCAGATTATCAGTTTTACACTCAACAAATCATCTACTTTGCTTCATTATATGGCTGCAATCCCCTCCCTGCACCAACAGTTAACAACATTTACCTCTATTCACTCCAACCACTGCATTCCTCCCTGCATCTCCCGCCACCCCCATCTTTCCTCTGCCAACCTCCCTCCAGTTGTATATTGCCTGCCCCTCTAATGCGTGCCTCTAAATGCGTGTCTACCCATAGCATATGTATCATTTCCTCATCCCCCAAAACCATCAAAGATTGTTTCTTTTATCAAGAAACCCCCCCTCTTTTTTTCCCTTGATGTTCCACTCAAGAATATATAATCATTTAAACAACCAAGGGGTACATTCTGGAAGCTAGTCTCCTGGCTGCCAGCACACAGTCTTTCTCTTTCCATGAGTCTAGAGTCCTCAGCTACTCTCTCTCGCCATGCCGTCACCTCTGCCTCCATCTCTGGTGTCACTGCTTCTCTGGTTAGGATCCCACATTCCACTCATGCTCTTCTGCCTTGATGGTCCTAGGGTCCTCAGTTCCTGGACTGTAAGATTAACTACTCCCCTCTTTTGTGACAAAACTTCCACCTTTACAGTGTGACAATCACAATTAGGGATGATAACAATTACTCACTATTGAATCGTAAGAATTTTATCCCCATCTCCTTTCACCAGACCCATCTAGACAAGAGGAAAACTATTCAGTGGGGATTCTATCTTGCCCCACATACTCTGAAACTAAACTCCCTCTTGAAAACTTGTAAGCCAGCTACTTTGTGCCTTATCCCTCCCACCCCCGATTTTAGGTAGCCAATGACTAAGTTGCCCGTCCCTGCGAACAGAGGGGATAGGTTTGATCCTTGATGTGAAGACTCTTTCCCTCTAAGTTGGTATTTTGAGCTACATCCATAAGTATATGTCAAATTCATCAAATTGTAGCATCAAATCTGTTCTTGAGATGGTCTCTAAATTCAGGTGAGATATGTTCAAGGTCATATTTTGTCTCTTGTGGACTTGTTTTCATTTTCTTCAGCTTCAGCCTGTACTTGCATAAGAGCAATTGATGGTCTGTTCCACAGTCATCCCTGGCCTTGGTCTGGTTGATGATATTGAACTTTTCCAGTGTTTCTTCCCACAGATGAAATCAATTTGATTCCTGTGTATATCATCTGGTGATAAGGTCCCGCTATCACCATGCAAATACCTTTTTACACACATGCAAATACCTTTTTAAAATAATATAAAAGGTGATTACACACATGCACTTCACCAGTGCATTCTCTGGGTAGGGTCCCACTCTCTGCTCTTCTCCCTTGATGGTCCTAGGGACCTCCGCTCCTAGACTGAAAAGTTAATCACTCCCCTCCTTGCTATAAAACGTCTACCTTTACATTTTCAACCCTCACAATCAGTCCTGATAACAATTATTCACTATTGTATCACAAGAGACCAGTCTGCATGAAATGTTCTTTTTGATGATGAATGCTATGCCATTCCTCTGGAATGTGTCATTCCCAGCATAGTAAACCATGTGATTTGTCAGATTCACAATGGCTAATACCAGTCCATTTCAGCTCACTAATGCCGAGGATATCAAGCTTTATGTGTTCCATTTCTTTTTTTTACTACTTCCAATTTTCCTAGATCTGTACCTCCTACATTTCATGTTCCAGTTATCAATGGAGTTTGCAGCTGTTTCTCATTTTGAGTTTTGTCCCATCAGCAAATAAATGTCCTAAACGCTGTACTCCATTGGTGTCATCATGGTGAACTCTTCTTTAAGGAGGCAGCTCTTCCCCAGTCAAATGTTCACAGCCTTGCAACCTGAGGGGGCTCATATTTGGGAAGTATATCTGACAATATTCTTGTGCTCTTCATAATGTTTTCATTTTTCAGCATTATATTCGACAACGTTCCGTTGCTATTATTAAAGTTTGTAGTGGCTGAACGTTCAGAAGTAGTCCTTCCTAGTCTGTCGTTGTCTGGAAGTACTGACTCATAACATGCAGGTGAAAGAACAATTTGCATGGCTGCAGTTTAGGAGATGCAAAGAGCAGTAGGAAAGAGCAGATTATGCAGAAACCTGAAGGCCCTCCCAAGGAAGCTGGAATCGCCCCTCAAGCCACGAAGCTACTGAGGTTTTTGAACAGGGAACTGATATACTCAGATTTGTACTTCAGAAAATTTATTCCATAACCTGGATATAAGATCTAGAGGTGGGAGACTAATAAAGACTGTTGCAATAGTTAGGGAACAAGTAATGGCTTAGTGAACTATGGTGGCAGCAAAAATGTAAACGTGGATGAATATAAAAGGGACAGAGTGGCAAGAGAACTGCAAAGGGGCAATACAGAAGGGTAAGAGGTTCTCAACCCATGTTCCATGGAGAGAATTCAGGATCTGTCTTATCCATTGCTACCATAGGAGTCCTGGTATGGTGGGATTAATCATTGGACTGCTAACTGTGCAGACAGTTTTAACAAACACATTTGTTCTCCCCCAGCATAGCTGGCTGGAAGTCCAAGTTCAAAGCACCAGCTCCAGGCCTTTCTCTTTTTGTCAATTCCAGGGGAAGGTCCTTGCCTCCTTACAACATCTGCACGCTTGGTATTCCTTGGAGAATCTCCCTGTGTCTTGACATCAATCTTCTACTGGGTCTAGGACTTTCTTAGAATGAGGACCCTGGGTCCTAAAGCCTCACTCTTTTCCCGGCTTTTCTTTGTTGGTGGTACTGAGACCCCTCTTTCTCTGAAGGGTCCTCTCTCCTTTTAGGCCAAAATTGAGGTGAATTCCCCTTACACCTGGTCAGGGATGGGAGCTGGTCAGGGTGCTGCATCTTGCCCTTACCAATTGATTGGCTGATCAGATCAGATCACGTCATGGGGGTGATTCGATCATTATGTAACTGCCAACTTATATCATTATGTAACTGCCTCCCATTGAGAATCGTGGCCCAGTCAAGCTGATGCATGGGGGGGGGGGGGGGGGGAGTAGGAGACACAATTCAATCCATGGAAAATAAAATATCTTTATTTTCATCAACTTCTAAATCAGAGATGGGGAACATTCACTCACGGGCCGTATACAGCCAGCGAAATCATTTGGTCTGGCCCTGCCAAGGCAACCACAGTTCAGAAATCACATTAGAGGTGAGTTAATTACATGTTTGACCACAAATAACAGGTTAATTTTTTTAAATTGATAATCTTGTATGGCCCACAAATGATGTTGTAAATATCCAAATGGCCCTTGGTAGAGCAAAGGCTCCCCACCTCTGCTCTAAATGAAATGCAGTATGCTCTCAACTATTAATAAAGTCAGCAAACCGGAGTAGAAGAATTAGGCTTCATCACACTGGCAAAGAGGTCCAGGGCATAAAAAAAGTTGAGAACGTCAGCACATTAGTGATAAAAGTTTGTTAGAGATAAGCATAATTAATTGTATATTTAATTGTATATGGAGTCCTGGTGTGGCACTGTAGGACCAGCACTGGACTGTGAACTGCAAAGTCCGTGGTTCAAACCCACCAACCATTCCTCAGAAACCCTACAAAGAACCAACTTCATGGTACTTAACAACAATAACATTTAATTGTATATAAAAGGGGACTTCAAAAAGTTCCTGGGGAAATTCCATTATCTTTTAATTCCACAAACTTTTTGAAGTCCCTTTGTGAGTGTGTGTTTGTGTAAATATACATGGTGGTGGTGATTATGTGCCGTGGAGTCGATTCCGATTCACAGTGACCCTGTACAGGGTTTCCAAGGTTGTAAATCTTTTGGGCGCAGAAAGCCTCATCTTTCTCCCGCGGGACAGCAGGTAGTTTCGAACAGCTGACCTTGTGGTTTGCAGCCCGATTTGTAACCATGATGCTACCAGAGCTCCCAGTCAAATAGAGAAAGCAACATCCAGGTAGTGCAAATGTTTATCACTGGACTATTAACCAAAAAGTTGACAGTTCAAGCCCACCCAGAGACACCTTGGAAGACAGGCCTGGCTATGCAGTTCTGAAAGATCACAGACTTGAAAACCCTATGGAGCCGTTTTCCTTGGTACACACGGGGTCACCATGAGTTGGGATCAACTCTATGGCAACCAACAACAAACACATACATATGAAAAGAGTTTATGTGGAGACTGAGGAAAAGAGCAGTAAAGACAGAGACGCCAGTTGGACTTTGGCCATCCTGAGTTCCAGGTGTCAGCCCAGGCTCATCTTACACAAGGACATCTGTTTCTCTGTGTCCACTAGGCTTCCACTGCACAGAAACCTGTCTGTTGACCCTCCCACTCCTGGCATGTCCAACCATGCCACGCTGCCCAGGACATAAATTCTAGGGCATGGAACTTCCAGTGCTAAAACCAGGGAAGGCATGCTGAGATGTATTAGCAATCCTAACAGCGCCTCCCTTCCCACTCCCCATTTCAGCATCATGCTATTGTGTTGTCATGTGATGCTGAATCGTTTCCAACTCATATAAACCCTGTACAGCGTTTCTGAGGAGTGCCTTGTGGGTTTGAACTGCTGACTTTGAGGGTTAGCAGTGCAGTACTTATCCTACAGCACCATACCAAAACTCCAATGTTAATAATACTGTACTAATGCCAGGTCAGTGGTTCAAACCCACCAGCCTCTTCTTAGAAACCCATACAGAGTCACTGAGTCCGAATCGACTTGATAGCACTGAACAACAAACCAATGTACATTTAAAGGAGAAAGCATGCTATTTCTGGTTGATTTGGATCTGACTTTGTCCATCTGTTCTTCCCATGAAATAGAAAAACCATGAAGGGAACTTTCCTCTCACAAGGTCAGGCAGTTATGGGCTCTCTATAAATGCTTCAGTAACTGAATACCATTATGTCAATAGCTTTACACTTCACCCAGGGCTGGCGTTCGCATATCCTCTGATCCTCACAACAACAATGAGAAACAGACTTGGTTCTCTTCCACATTACAGAAGAAAGTGAGGCTCTGAGACATGTAGTCTTGTGCTCGCCCTCACCCAGCAAGCAAAGTGGCCGAATCTGCACTGCAGCTGCCCAAGAACACTGAACTGCTGTGCGTTCCACAGAGGCACGAGCAGTGGTTTCTATAAGGAGACTGTGCAAAGCTGTAGTTTTCTTTCTCTTTGCAATGGTCAGGCACTGGGTGCTCTAACATTATATGGGAGTGCTCATTTTAGGCAGAAGGGGAAAGGAATTCTGAAGTCATTAAGTTAATATTCAAAAGCGGGTAGATTTATTAATACTAGCCCTAACTTGCAAAACAAAACGTGGGGCAAATGTTACAAAAAACGATGCTACCACATGTAGCATCTAATCAGGAAATCTACACAAGGCAATGAGTGTGCCTGTCAGTTACTACACCTGTTATTAGTCAATACTGAAACTGACTCGCCCGGGAGAGTCTGTATGGATCAGTCCAGGAATCTCGGATCAGGGAAGGGATAGGGAAAGCCAGGGGCCATGCTCTTATACGTAAATCCAAACCCAAACCCCACAGCCGTCTAGTCCATTCGGACTCATAGGGAACTTATAAGAAAGAGCAGACCTGCCCCACAGAGACTCCAAGGCTGTAATCTTTACGGAAGCAGACTGCCATATCAGACTACTTCATCTTTCATTTCCAACCACAGACCTTTCAGTTGGCAATCGAGTGCTTTAATCACTGTACCACCGGGGCTCCTGAAATGTAAACCAAGGAGAGCTGATTTCAAGCATCAGAGAGCGAAGGGCCTGGCTGAGGCCCACAATTCACCAACCACCTCCCCCTGTAGCCATGGCAACGCCCACACAAAAGCCGCTCCAAGAATTCACCTTTAGATAGTCACAATCCAGCGAATTTGCACTTTACACAGCTCAAACAGGGCTCCTGGGGTGGTGCTATAGGATAAGCACTGGACTTCGAACCCCAGGTCAGTGGTTCAAACCCTACACAGGGCTGCTATGAGTTAGAACTGACTCAACAACTCAAACAAAACCTGCAAAGGTATCACCCTCACTAAATGGAGACAACCATGACTGTTTTTCGTGTTCCCAATCTGTAATTCAGCCTGGGAACATGGTTTTTAACTCTCTTCTCTCATATCCACTAACGGGCAGGAGAACCCCAAACACGAACTTCACTTTAGATAGAGTAAAAAGATAGAGGCTTTCTTCCCCTTCCTTTCTTTTTTTGCAAAGATGAACATCAGAAGGAAACTGCACACACAAACGTAGCATTTGCCTAAAAAGGCAAATCAGCTGATATGATCAAAATCATTATCAGCCAAGGTCTCCTAGCACATCTGTCAGGCAAGCTGAATTTTGCCCCTGCAGGCCACAAGGCTCCGGGATAAAGAGTTTCCCCGAGTGGTTTACTGTGCTCAAAAAACAAAAAATTCATCCCCACAACGGGAGCAAGAAGCATGACGTATTCAATGTCAGAGCCTTCCAGAGGTACGTGCCATCCTGCCCCAGCAAGCTGCTCAGGAAGCAGCTTTTCTGTTTTGCTTCTAGAAAATAAGAATCTAATAGCACTCCCTGCGCAAGCCAAGAGAACGCGACCATGTGGTGTCAATGAAGCAGCAATTAAGAACCCTAGTCAGAACCCCTCCTTCAAGGGTGACCACTCTGCCCTGAGCTCCGAACCCCCACATCCTCGGGACATGAACAAAACCAAAACCATCCACCGCAAAGTTAAAATGGGAAAGAAAGCTCTAAACAAAACTTCTATAGCAGAATTTTTTTCTACTAGCCACAGAGCGCCGTGAGAAAAAAAAAAACCCTCTGCATCCGGGAACGTCCGCGCTGCCACTAATAAAGATGGCGGCCATAGACTGAGCCGCTCCCACGGAGGCCGCGGGCGGTCCCGCCAGCCATGACCATTCACGCGGAGCCCGCCACGCCCGCCGCGGCTTGACGCATTGCAGGTGCAGCGCGACCAATCAGGCGGCTCGACTCCTTCCGGCCAACCACTGCAGGGTCGCGCTGGCCAATCAGAGCACCCTTGTCGAAATGAACAAGGAAAGAAGCCTCGGGAGCGCCAACTAAGCAACCGGCTAGAGAGCGCGTTTGGGAGGGGCTCTGTGGTTTTGACTACTATGTGCTCCTCCGCCGGAAGATATAGTGCCCGCGCTCCGCTCCGCCCCACCCCGCCCCGCCCCGCCGGCGGGCACTTGAAAGACTTAGGCGCGAGTTTTGCGCTGTTTCCTACTCGACTTGCAGTGGGTTGTCGGGATAGCGTTCCTTGGTCAAGCTCAGCCGAGGGGCGATCTGAAACCACCGTTTCCCTATCCCATGGCGCCATGAAGCGTCTCTGTTTGCTGTTTATCCGGCGTGTTTTGTGAAAACAGCCTCCGCCCGGTCTTTGCTCCGCCGGAGAAATCAGAAAACCTACCTTATCTTGAAACTTTGACTGGAACCGCAGGGAACGGACCTCTCCTGAGTCTGGGCGCAGGCCTCGGCTACCGGAGAAGCACCCCCTTTCCTTTTCCCTCCTGCGGTTTCCTCATCCTGGCTTGCGGGAGTGGCGCGCGTAGGTCTAGGGGAAGCTTCTAGAATCCTGCCTCAGAAAACCCCTCGTTACTGCTCTGTGGAAAGGCCTTCCTAGAGCAATTTGAATGAGATAAGCTGTTTCTAGAAGGTCCCTTTCCACCCTTCCACCCCCCCACTGCCATCCAGTTGATTCCGACCCCCAGCGACCCTATGTAGGGTTGCGAGGCTGTCATCTATACAGAAGCAGAAAGCCTCAGCTTTCTTAGAGCGGTTGGTGGGTTTGAACCCCCGACCTTGCAGTTAGCAGCCCAATGCCTAATCCACACTGCCACCAAGGCTCCTTAAACTCCCATTTAGTTGGAAATCTGAGACCCAGAAAACTCAAATGACACGCTTGGATTCACACAGCAATTTCTTGGCACAGCACAGATTATAATATAGGTTGCCTGTCTCCCAACCCTGTGTTTCTCTATTATAATAACACCTAATTTGGTGTGGCGCTGTGGGTTAATGCGCCAGACTGCAAAGTCGTTTGAACTGCAAGGTCGGCAGTTCAAGCTCACCAGTCACTCCTTGGAAACCCTATACAGGGTCTCTATGGGTCGGAACCGACTCGACGGCACTTAACAATTTATAAAACTAAGGAGCTCTGGTAGCGTACTGGTTACGAATCGAGCTGAGAACCGCAAGGTCAGCGGTTCGAAACTACTAGCTGCTCCGCGGGAGAAAGATGAGGCTTTCTGCTCCCGTAAAGACTAACAGCCTCGGAAACCCTGTGCAGGGTCGCTATGAGTCGGAACTGACTCCACGGCACAGAACAACAACAACAATTTATAAAACTAAAACGGAGCTATACTAGAGAGTTGGGTCAAGCACTTGAGGGAACTTGATAGCGTAACTGAAAGTCTTAAGAACTAAAGGAATAGATTTTCTCTGAGTATGCAAGAGTTAAGTCAAAAAGTATGGTTACTAAGGTTCTATTCCACACATGCACAGGTTTATTCCAAATAAAACTTGTTTAAACATGTCTCTGGAATCAGTAGATAACTGTAGACAAATTCTCTCAATAATACACTGGTCTCCTAACTGTGCCTGCAAACAAAACTGGCCTTTGAGGGAATCTGCTAGGACAGCTAGGAAGATATGGCAACTGTTTGGGGGTACTCCAAAGGGGTAATCTTGATAGATTTTTCTCTAAGGGCACAGAATGTTGGGGGGAGGGGCGGGGAGGAAGGGTGGTGTGTGTAATTATTAGGAAGAAGTCTGAAGAAAATTGATGAGAAAAAAAGCCAGGAAATTTGCACCACGATCACCACCGTGACCCCCATCATGATTAATGCATTTGCTCATTCTTTGCGGGTGACAAGGGCTGTCCGGTGAGAATTTCCTTGGGAAACCTTACCCCATCCATCCTATAGCCCTGAAGCTCCTTCAGGCTGCCCCAAACTCAACATTTGTTGTTGTTGTTAAGTGCCGTCCAGTTGGTTCCGACCCAGACCCATAGCGACCCTGTATAGGGTTTCGAGGCTGTAAATCCTTACCGGAGCAGAAAGCCTCATCTTTTTTCCGCAGAGCCACTATGCTACCAGAGCTCCTTAAAGAACATTTGTTGTTGTTGTTATTGTTAAGTGCCGTCGAGTCGGTTCCGACCCAGGGTTTCCGAGGGTGTAAATCTTTACGGGAGTAGAAAGCCTCATCTTTCTCCCGCGGAGCAGCTGGTAGTTTCGAACCGCTGACCTTAAGGTACGCAGCCCGATTCGTAGCCACTTAGTCCTCCGCAGATGCCTAAGCTGCTGTTTTGACGTCATGAAAATCTAAGAGTGCAGAATTCTTCAGGGAAGAGATCTAAACATTGCCTTCAGAAGCACATAGACCTAGATGGAAGATGTGTTGAGAAAAAGTATTTTCCTATTTTTGCTTAAGGCTTCAATGATTTGTAGCAATACTTTTTGACTCATCCTCGTAATTATAAAGCCATGTTTTATAGAGAAGGGGGGGGAAGAGAGAGAGATGTTACTTATTATCATTAATATAAGAAAATTAAATCTTGTGGATACCTTAAAACTTCCGTTTTATTTAACTTCCAAAACTCTTGATTTTGTCACAATAGGGCTTGGATGACCTAGTGGTGTGTGGAATTTAGTGATTCTCGATTCACATCCTGTTTCTAAGATTGTGCAATTAATGCTGTTTCCTGAGGTTTTATGATCAGCAGCGGAAGCCCAATACCTATGCAAAGGTGATTTTTTGATCTAAGGTTATAGTTGCCAGTTATATTGTTTATTGCTGCTGCTTACATTTTTACTCAAAGCCTTGTTCAAAAAGGAGAAAAGCTGTGGTTTTCTTTCTGTGGGCGGTTAGTAGTCATCCCCAAAGATTGTTGCCAAGTGGCAAATATCTTGGAATTTCCAAATGAACATTTCACTATAAAACTACCTGCCCAAAGAAACAATACATGTTTCTTTAGCAACACATGCGGCCTAGGATATAAGAACCGCACCTTCTTTTTATCAAGCCAGACCACAATGTGAGAAAAAAGGTCTGGCTGTGCCACTAATAAATTGGGAATTTGTGGGTAAGTGCCTTTGTTTCTGGAGAACTCCGTTTCCTAGTCTGTAGGAAGAGGATTGGATGGAATGATTCGTAGATTTCCTTCCAGCTCTAAGATTTTCTGCTGTGAAAACTGGACCACAATTGTGCCCGATTGAGGTCTGTTGTTATTGACTGCTCTCAAGTCATCTCCCAACTCATGGTGATGCCATGCACAAGGGAATCAGAGCGTGGTGATCCACAGGGTTTTCATTGGCTGAGTTTTGAAAGGAGATCGCCAAGCCTTTCTTCTTAACCCTTCTTAGTCTGGTAGCTCTGCGGAAACCTATCTAGTATCCCAGCAACAGCAAGCCTCCACTGACAGAAGGCTGATACTTACACTTCAGGTGCCGGAAATAGAACCTGGGTCTCCCACATGAAACCTGAGAATTCTACTACCTTCCCTCGTTCAGGTTGTTGTTAAGTGCCATAGAGTCATCGCAACTCATAGCAACCCAGTATAAGGTTTCCATAGTTAGGCTTATCTGTTTCTTTTTATAGTCCTCTATGGAGTCCTGGTGTGACGCTGTGGGTTAATGCCAGACAGCAAAGCCGTTTGAACTGCCACGTCGGTGGTTCAAGCTCACCAGCTGCTCCTCAGAAACCCTATACAGCGTCGCTATGGGTTGGAACCAACTCTACGGCACTTAACAACAACACTGTAGCTCTGGTAGCGTAGTGGTTATGAATCGGGCTGCGAACCTTAAGGTCAGCAGTTCGAAACTACCAGCTGCTCCGCGAGAGAAAGATGAGGCTTTCTGCTCCTATAAATATTTACAGCCTCGGAAACCCTGTACAGGGTCGCTATGGGTCAGAACTGGCTCCACGGCACATAACCACTACAGAGTTGCTGGAGTCCTGGTGTGGCGCTGTGGGCTAATGCGCCAGACTGCAAAGCCATTTGAACTGCAAGGTCAGTGGTTCAAGCTCACCAGATGCTCCTTGGAAACCCTATACAGGGTCACTATGGGTCGGAATCTACTTGATGGCACTTCACAACAACAACATGCTTTCACTTTACATTTATGTTCACTTTTGAGCTTTGCGACAGGGAGAGGGAGAGTTCCACAATATTCCTTGGTACTGAATCTCAATTCATATGAAACCTACTAAATTATGAGCTCATTAAAGACAGGGCCTATCCAAAAGCATCATTACATCCCTAGTGCTTAGTGGATTTCCATCTTTATTCTAGGAACTCGATAAAGGTTTATCAGAAGATTGAAAAAGCAATAATTAGGACAGTGGTAAAACAAACCTAATGTTAAAGGGTTGATTTCCAAGAAAACCAACCAATGTTTATAGAATATCTGCAGCGTTTAAGGCATAGTGTTGTTTTGTTTTCAGTACCTTAACCAGGACAATTTTTATTTGCATTTGAATTGCCTCTGCTTTTTATTTTTTAATTAAGGAGATGTCACCATTATGGGACATTAATAACATCTTCTTAATCACCAAGGCCTATCTAAGTGTTTCTTTGTAGGTATTCTATTACATTTTTTGAAAAACACTAAGATTTAGAAGAAAAATGACTAAAAAAACTCGGTCTGACTCAAGCAAAATTACTCACTTTTCTGTTCTATTGTTACTATTTCTCCTTGTAAAGAGTTAATGTTCTCTACCCAACTTTTTATCTTTCTTTATAATTTGGGGGGATAAATGTCAAACACAAGTGATCAGTCAGTTTGAGTAGACATGACCTAGTATGTTATACATATTTTAATCAATTATCATTCAATAGAGTAGGAATTCTCTAATGATCTAAATTTTTAACATTTATTAAAGATGTAACTCTTGAGTCAAGCCTAATATAACTTTATCTCTATTTTCATCTAACTTTTCTAGGGTCTTCTATTTACAGGGAGATTCCAAGCACATGCCTCACAAAATTCACAATCAAGCAAAAATATTTAATGAAATTCTACATCTGGAGGGAACCAGAGAAAAGTCTATCCCATGTTACAGACAAGAAAACTCAATCCTGAGAAGGAACCAGTTAGAGACAACAAGTTTCCTCTTGAAAAGATTCAAAAGCGAAGATGTCACTTTAAGGACTAAGGTGTACCTGACTCAAGCCAAGGTATTTTCAATTCCCTTGTGTGCATATGAAAGTTGTACAACGAATAAGGAAGATCAGAGAAGAAGTGATGTTTTTTAGTTATGGTATTGACAAAGAATATTGCATATATCATGGAGTGACAGAAGAATGAACAAATCTGTCTTGGAAGAAGTACACTCCTTAGAAGTAAGGATGCAAGATTTTCTCTCACCAACATTGGACATGTTATTCAAAACAAAGAAAAAACCCATTCCATCAAATTGATTCCAACTCATTGCAACCCTTTAGAGTAAAGTAGAACTGCTCCTTAGGGTTTCCGAGGCTGAGAATCATTACAAAAGCAGCCAGCCTCATCTTTCTCCCTTGGAGCAACTGGTGGGTTTGAAAAGCTGAGGCCCAATCCTTAGGAAATCTCATGCTTAGTAAAGTTGTTGTTAAGTACCGTGGAGTTGGTTTCGACTCATAGTGACCCTGCACAGGGTTTCCAAGGCTGTAAATCTTTCCAGGAGCAGAACGCCTCATCTTTCTCCCATGGAACGGCTGGTAGTTTCCAACTGCTGACCTTGAGGTTAGCAGCCTGATTCGTAACCACTATGCTAGTAGGTGGTCAGAAAACAAAAAAAGAGGAGGACACTCAGTGAGGTGGCTGGATACAATGACTGGGTTCGAACACAGCAATGATTGTGAGGACAGCGCAGGATCCAGCGGTGTTTTGTTCTGTTGCACATCGAGTACTGTGAGTCTGAATCGACTCAATGGCACCTAACCACAACCAAGACTGTTCTTCCCTTTGACCTTTGAAATAATTTAATCAAAGAAATTAACTAGTGGAGTAAAGGAATTACATCATCTAGAGGGCCTCCAAGAGACTGTGGAAAATCTTGAGATGAATTTGCTTTGGACTTTGTTACTGCATTTAGGGATTGGCTGCCCGGGGTTGATCTCCTAGCTAGGCCTTATCTATGCTGCTTGTTTAAAATCTTTGACCTTCATTTAAATTGCTGACACTTTGTTGTTGTTAAAGCCTTATCATAATTTCTTTACTTCTGTCTTTTTCAGATCAGCAGTGTTTCCCTGTATTATTCCCCTGGAGGGATTTTTTTTTTTTTTTTAAGGGATAACAAACACATGAAAAAGGAATGTAGCTTCACAATTATAATTCTTTCATAAAACTCTGGAGTATCTTAAAAGAGATCCTAAGTGGTAGTGAAGAATGCTGTTAGGTGCCATGAAGTTGATTGTGACTCATCATGACCCTCTATGACAGAACTGCCCAATAGCATTTTATAGGCCGTAGTCTGTGGTGCTGTGGGTTAATGCGCTGGACTGCAAAGTCTGTTTGAACCTCAAGGTTGGCGGTTCAAGCTCACCAGCTGCTCCTCAGAAACCCTATTTGTTGTTGTCAGGTGCCATCGAGTTTAACCGACTCATAGCGACCCCATGCACAGCAGAACGAATCAATATCTGATCCTGGGCCAACCTCACTACCGCTGCCACACTTGACGCCATCAATGATGCCACCTGGCCGATCCATCTCGTTGGGGGTCTTCCTCTTTTTCTCTGACCCTCCATCTTACCCAGCATGACATTCTTCTCTAGCGACTGTTCTCTCCTGACAATATGTCCAAAGTATGAGAGACGAAGCTTAGCCATCCTGGCCTCCAAGGAGCGCTCTGGCTGCACTTCTTCTAAAACAGATCTATTGGTTCTATACAGGGGTGCTACATGTGTTGGAACTGACCAGATGGCATTTGACAACAACAACTACTAATCGTGAGGTTGTTATTGTTATGTGCCGTGGAGTCAGTTCCAACTCATAGTGACCCTGTACAGGGTTTCCAAGGCTATAAATCTTTATGGGAGCAGAAAGCCTCATCTTTCTCCCGTGGAACGGCTGGTAGTTTTGAACTGCTGACTGTGAGGTTTGCAGCCCAATTCATAACCACTATGCTACCAGAGCTCCTCAGAAATCCAATGCATGGCGACCATGCATTGGAACCAACCCGAGGGCACTTGACAACAGTAAGACTCTTTATAGGAGCAGCTGGATGAGTTTGCACTGCTGGGCTTGCACTTAAAGCTAAGCACTTAGCCACTACACCACAGGGATTCCTTGTGTTGTTGGTGGGGGTGGTACGTTGTGCTGGCTCTGGGGCTGGTGGGTTTGGTTAGCAGTGCTTAACCTACTGTGCCACACCAGGAATCCTTTGTTGTTATGTGCCGTTGAATTGGTTCTGACCCATAATGATCCTGTATAGGGTTTCCAAGGAGCAGGTGATGAGCTTGAACTGCCAACCTTGCAGTTCAAACCGACTTTGCAGTCCAGTGCATTAACCCACAGCACCACACCAGGATTCCAGGACTCCTTTAGCAAGGAATAAAATAAAACACAAAACCCCAACCCAAGTAAAACAAAAAACCCAACCAATTTGGTTGACCTTTCAGTTAGCACCCAAGCGCTTAACCACTGCACCACAAACCAAAACCAAGCCCACTGTTGTGGAGTCAATTCTGACTCACGGCAGACTGCGAAAGCAGAGTAGAACTGTCCCAGAGGAGTTTTTGGCTGCGATCTTCATGGAACCCACCTGCCCACATAGCTGCTGGTGGGTTTGACTTTTCAGTTACTTTTAGAGTGCTTACCCAATGCGTCACCAGGGATCCTTTAATAAAGAACCATCATGAATAGATCTTCACTTCTCTTAATGCAACTTTTTAGGTTGGTTTCTAAAACTGGGGCTATCTTCTTTCCACTGGTTAAAACAGGGAGAGCATCTCAGACACAGAAATTTGTTCACAATCCCAGCTGCACCCATATCACCTAAGCTGGCTCACTGTCTAGCAAATGCTTCCCAGCAAAATGAGAGTGGGCAGTAAGTAAAGCTCGCTCCGTAGAAGCCTCAGTATCACCATGCAGAACCCAAGTCGAAATGCATGCTCAAAACCCACAGTGTAAAATACTCACAGGTCCAAAACAGCTGACCTGTTTTTATTGGTTTGCCTCCTTCCTTTAGGATCTGAAAATCAACAACACCTCTAAGAGAACCACTTTGTGAGTGTCCCGCTTAAAACAGGGCTTTTCTGCTTTGCGTCTATTCACTTTTGAGGTCATTTTCTGTTTCAAACAGGTGTAACTACGAAACATTGTGTGGCAGGCAAAAGCTAGGGCAGGGACACATGAAACTATAAATCAGTTCTCTGAGTAACAAATCTCTCAGCTACTCTAGAAGACTCTGATGATTCAGCAGCATTCCGTGGGCACCGTGGAGGGAAGGAGCAGCCAGGGAGGGCTCCTTGCTCTGGGCACCAGCCTGTGGGGGGCTCTGAGTGAAGGGAGACCTGCTTGGGTCTTCCCACTGCCAAGTCCTCAGACAGACTACCTCAGGCTCCCCGAAATTTGGTTCTGGAATGATTTTTAGTCCACCCTATGCCACATGTAGCAGACTGATATTTAAAATGTTAGACTTTTATTTGTATAGGGCTATATTGTTTACAAACACACTCGGCTTCTTTTCTCTCAGGTAACCCTTGCCTCCAACCCTTGAGGTATAATTCCATCTTGAGAGCGATTTTACAGGTGAAGTAGCTGTGTCTTCATGGCTGATGGCTCAGGAAAGCAGGCACTACATAGCAACTCAAATCCCACAATATTGTCCTGTTCTTGGGGAATGGCTGGTTTCTTTGTTAAAATAATTTAAAAATAACAAGGCCTTGAATAAGCTTTTGTTGAAGGCTAGACCAAATTTCTGTGGTTTCTTTTGGTTTAAGGAGGAGAATATGTGGGGAGGGGAGGCACACCAATCCTTAATTGTAGAACATGGAAGTCCTGGGAAGGTGAGTGTATTTGGTGGCCGAATGACTTAATCACCTTGTGTGTGATGCTACCTGGGTACCATCAAGTAGATTCTGGCTCACAGTGATCTCCGGTGACAGACCAGAACTCCCCGCTAGAATTTTCTAGGCTATCCTCTTTACGGAAACAGATCACCAGTTCTTTCTCCTGCTGCGTGGTTTGAACTGGGTAGGTGATTTGAGCTGACAACTTTGGGTAAGTCAGGCACTAACAGTTGTGTCACTAGGACTCCTGTTGTTATGCTTAGACTAAGTTTATTAGCCAGTGACTCTGAGTCTAGTTAAAATCATTTTCACTGGATTTAAACAGCAAGTCCCACTTGTTCTATTTGAGTACATATTCCCTTTGGTCTCATTTTCTCCGGTACAAGAAGCAACGGAAAGATCCTGTTCTGTGAAAGTGTGGAGAGTGTCACTCGGGGTTGTAGAAGGGGACAGGCTGGGATTAAAGCAAAGACAGTCCAGTGTGTTCCTAAGGTGATGTGGTCGGCCATCCAACCTAGGGAGATTGGGTTCAGGTGACAGTGAAGAATTAAAGGATTTCCTTTTCTACTTTAGAAAATTCACTTCTAATGTCCTCAACGGTCCCGGGAGTGAATTAAGCTCAACAGCAATCAATTAAATAATCTATTGGTACTCATTGACTCAGGCACTTTGCTGAGTTCATCGAGTATAAAATGGTAGCCTCTGCTACTCTCTGGTTGAGGAAATAAGACACATGAAAAGACAGTATCAAGTAGAATTGGACAATGTAGGAATTCAGGAGATAGGAAGTTCATCTGGAGTTGGGATCATCAGGACATTTTGAAAGATGTGGTTAGATTTAAGCTGGGTTTGAAGGACTTGTAGGATCTAGACAGGTGAGAAGGAGGTACAGGGGCATCCAGACACTGGGAATGGCAATGAGTTGGGAGAGTGCAGGTATATTCAGGGGACAGAGAGTAGACTGGTTTTCAGAAGCACAAAACTCATATTTGTAGATTAACAAGGGAGTCAATGCTGGAAAAGTAGATTGGTAATCTGTAAAGGGCCTTCAACAATAGGGACAAGGACTTAACAATGGCAGCCGTGACTGTTTTTAAGTAGGGGAAATGATGAAAATAAGCCTGTAACAAGCTCATTGGGATGAACAAAGAATCAAGGAAGTGGTATTAAAAAAAATGAGGATCCTTAACATTCTTGATCTTGGTGAATAGATGTTTCTTTCCTTTTTATGAATCTCTACAAAGATGCTGTCCAACAGAACTTTCTGTGATGACAGAAACACTCTACTCTATCCAATAGGGTAAACACGATTGACCTACTGAGCCTTTGAAATGTGATTTGTGAAAATGAGGAAATGAATTTTAAACTTTCAATAATTATATTTTATATAGCCAATACTGTATTGGACAGTTTTGCTTTAGAAGGCAGAACAAAGGCTATTCATTATGAGTCAAAATCAAACCAGACAGTTAAACTAAATCTTAACTCAGTTGGAATCCATTAGGTTCATTTTTTGGCTAACTCCTTCCATGACCCCACTCCCAAAACAACAACAACAACAACAACATTGCTGTTGAGTCATCGAGGCTCCTGGTGGCCCTGTAGGGCAGAGTAAAAGGACCTCCTATGGTCTCCAAGGCTGTGAATCTTTACAGAAGCAGATTACTTCATCTTACTCCCTCAGAGTGACAGATGGGCTCAAATCTCCAACATTTCAGTTAGCAGCTCAATGTTTAACCAGTGCGGCACTACAGTGAGCCTAAGTCAAGCCATGGCATTTTCATGTGTCTCGTATGCATGTGAAAGCTGGACAAAGAATAAAGAAAATTGAAGAAGAATAGATGCCATTGAATTACGGTATTGGCAAAGAATATTGAACGTACTGTGGACTCCCAAAAGCATGAACAAATCTGTTTTGGAAGAAGTACAGCACAATGGTTCTTAGAAGTCAGGATGGTGAGACTTTGGACATATTATCAGGAGGGACCAGTCCCTGAAGAAGGAAGGCATCATGCAGGTGTTAGGAACAAAGAGGAAGACCCTCAATGAGATGGGTCCACACAGTGGCTGTAACAATGGACTCAAACATGACAACAGTTGTGAGGATGGTACATGTTTTGTCCCATTGTGCACAGCTGGAATGAACTTGATGGAACCTAACAACAACATTCTTTGGTACAATACAGAATCAGCACCAATTTGCCTAATCTACTATTATGGTTCAGTCTTCTGCCTCTGCTCATTAGGTAAACTGAGCCACCCCAAACCAGCCACTCCAGCTTACCGCTGTGGCCACATCTCTTTCAAGTGAATAGTTAAATCAACTGTAAACGGCTAAGTGACTATTGTGGTACTATGGGACAAAGCATTGGACCATAAGGTCAGTATGAACCAGGAGGTCAGTGGTTCAAAATCATCAGCTGTTCCTTGGAAACCCTATACAGGGTTGCTAAGAGTCTGAAGCAACTCGATGGTACTTAACAACAATGTGACTGTTGTTTATGGGTAGAAGATCTAATGCATTTGAGTTATGGTATTGGAGAAGAATATTAATGATACCATGGACTTCCAGAAGAACAAACAAATCTGTTTTGGAAGAAGTACAACCAGAATGCTCCTTAGAAGCCAAGGTGATCAGACTTCATCTCTCATACTTTGTACATGTTATCAGGAGGGACCAATCTCTGGAGAAGGACAGCAAGCAGAGGGACAAAGATAAAAAGGCAGACCCCTAACGAGATGGAATGGCACAGTGGGAGCAACAATGGTGAGAATGGCGGTGTTTCCTTTCGCTGTACATAGGGTGGCTACAAGTCAGTATCGATTTGACGGCCTTTAAAAACAAGCAAGTCTCAGACCTGGATAAGTCTTAGACTTGCTCTGTGGTTGAAGGAGTATAAAATGTAGTAAACGTTGCTGGTTACTGTTTGGATACTGATGAATGTTACTTTTGCATTAATTTGAGGCGAAATGGTGACTTTAGAATTTCCACACTAGTAAGACAGAATACTGCAATAGTTGGTAAGGCCAGCGGCATTCCACCCCCTCTTCCTGAATTAAGGTACACAACTAAAGCACAAAACTGTGATCGGATCCCATTGGGCATTTCAGAATCTGAATGCGTGTACTCAGTTCCTAAATTCTGTGGAACAAGTGGCTGCTTGCGACTTTGGAGCTCAGTTGGTTAAAGCATGGAGCTAATGAGGTTCCAGTTGCTTTAATGAACAATTCTTTTCTCTGTTCTCTATCCCTGACCCCAGCTTGCTGTGATGCATATTCATGACCTTGGTCACAAAGATGGTCAAACCCACAGGGGGAATTTGTTGTTGTTAAGTGCCATCGGATCAGTTCTGATTCATAGTGACTCTGTATAGGGATTCCAAGGAGCAGCTGGTGAGCTTGAACTACAGACCTTGTGGTTCAAACCAATCTTGCAGTCCAGCGCATTAACTCACAGCGTCACACCAGGACTCTTTAGAGGGGAAATGTTGTTGTTTTTGTTAAGTACCATCAAGTCTGTTCTGACACCCTGTATAGGGTTTATGAAGAGCAGCTGGTGGGTTTGAACTGCCGACATTGCGGTTCTAACAGACTTTACTGTCCAGTGCATTATCCTGTGGCACACCAGGGCTTCAGAGGGAATGTGAGTGGGAACATTGTTATGTGTCATGGAGTCAGTTCCGACTCATAGCCACCCTGTCCAGGGTTTTCGAGGCTGTAAATCTTTAGGAGAGCATAAAGCCTCCTCTTTCTTCCATGGAACAGCTGGTAATTTCGAACTGCTAAGGAGCTCTGGTAGCGTAGTGGTTACGAATCGGGCTGCGAACCTTAAGGTCAGCGGTTCGAAACTACCAGCTGCTCCACGGGAGAAAGATGAGGCGTTCTACTCCTGTGAAGATTTACATCCTCAGAAACCCTGTACAGGGTCGCTATGGGTCAGAACCGACTCGACAGCACATAACAACAACAACAACAACCCTGAGGTTAGCAGCCTGATTTGTAACCACTACGCTGAGTGGAAATGTATCACCACAGCTACTAGCAAAACAAACACCAGCCCTGTCAATGTTGTTGTTGTTAAGTGCCAACAAGTCGATTCCAACTCACAGTGACCCAGTATAGGGTCTCCGAGGAGTGGCTGGTGAGTCTGAACTGCTGACCTCGTGGGTCAAACCGACCTTGTGGTCTAGTGCTTATCCTACAGTGCCCTGTGAATGGAGGATAAGAAAGTCCTCTGTGACACAAAGGAATAAGGTTTTAAAACACCAGGACTGAGGTACACATTACAGGTTGACATGGAGCTGTTTGGGAACATTTTGTGTTGGATTACCCAGTAAGCCAGGTAAGCACAGGTTTACTTGCGCTTACTCATCTACAGTGAACAATTTCACATTTTTTTCCCGCCATGTCAAAGATACTGCTACTGGGTCTGGTTGGCATCTCTCTCCAAATCCCAAAGCACCTTCCTAGAGATTCAAAGCCTCTTTTCAACACAGGGAAGGTATACCCATTAAGCAAGGCAAGCAGAGGCTTACTTGTGCTTACTCACTAATCTGTAGTGAACAGTTTCAGGTTTTTCCCCCCTTTTCTTGTTTTGCCGGTTATTTGTTTTTGTTTTTTTTTTTTTTTTTTTTATAGTGTGATGCTGTAGGATAAGCAGTGGACCGCAAGGTAGGTTCGAACCACAATGTCAGCAGTTCAAACTCACCAGCCGCACTTCGGAAACCTTATACCAGGTCGCTGTGAGGCAGAACCGACTTGATGGCACTTAACAGTAACAACATGATTATAGTAATCATATATATTATAAACTAAGACAGGGTTTTATAGCTGGAAGGAATTTATAGATCAGGTTCAAATCTCTTGTTTGACATACAAGTCTATATATATGAGGAGGCTTCATAAAAAATTTGTGGAAAAATTCCATACCTTTTCATCCTGTTTTTCCATGAGCTTTTTGAAATGTTCTTGTATATGTATATTTTTTCAGAGGGATAGGGTGATCAGTTTAGTGACAGGAATGGTATTCAAACCTCGCTTCCTGATTTTGAGCTGTATTCTTTCTACTTTTCTTCCATTTAGTGTTTTTATTTTTTTTTAATTCATTACAACCTTTTTCTCTCGATATCACAAAAATTCCCATAATAGACTTTTTGGTTCTTAGAGAATTATGGTATCACAATAACAGGACTTCTTGGCCCACTTGCTGATTGCCCCATAAATTAAGAAGTGTACTCACTTAAATCAGTTTATTTGACTTTATTGAAAATCCAGTCACCATCAAAGTGGTGAGTCAGTAGAATCTGCTTCATGCAACAGACAAATATTTAACATTGTACCTTTAAAAATCTCAGCTATTGATTGCACCAATATATCATCTAATATTAGAGCCACAGAGCAAGAACTTAAGCTCTATTTTATGCCCCATTACTGACTCACTGTAAGATCTTGGGCAAGTCACTTGACCTTCTTATATTTCAGTGTGTCAACCTAGCCATAAAACTGAGTAAAGCATGACCTCATTACAGACCCAATAGACTTGAAAGCTTAAGATGTGCTTTGATACATGAATTACCAAAGGACTTACTCTAGCTGGTAAAATAGGAAGAATCAGAATCATGAATTTGACTATAACAAGGAAAATTATTGCCCATTTACATATGTACCATTCTTGGCAAGTAAAGTAATAAAAAAATAATTTTACTGTATTTTATTTGGGAAATAAGGCTAATTAACAGAGGAAAATGATAATTTCAGTAGATGCCTGAGTCAAAATAATTAAAAGGAATTGAAAACTATTCAGAAGCTACTGAATCCTTTATAATTAAACACATTTCATTTCTAGGCCATTATTTTCCTCTACTTAAAGAATGCATACCATGGTTTAAAAATGTGTTTAACTAACTATATGAAAAGCCTGGCAGAAACAATTAATTTTTTTATTCGTCCCCTTTCCTATATTTCCTAATTTTCCAACTCTCCCATTAAAATGTTAACTTTACTTTCAGTCAGAGTTTCCCCACAAGCACAGGATTACTGTCATTGCTGTCTTTTGGTAGATTTATAAAGCCAATCATGTCCTTCTCACCGGCAAAGGGAAAGGAGCCTCATTCTCTAGCTTGCTACTGCAGCGATTTTTAAAAAAAACTTAAGAGCAGGTTCACCCTGTCTGCAGCATTCCAGACGGAACATCAGAAAAGAAGAGCAGGCCAATTGATGCTGGCATACTGTCTGAGGTTACCCTGAGAAGTTGGGTAGTATTTGCAAATGTGCCTCAACGTTTTACATTCTTTGAAAACATCTTTCTGCAGACTTCCTCAAAACTAGAAACAAACCCTAACTAAGCAAAGACCTTTCTAGCACAGCATGCCAGTCAAACACTTTGCCACATTGTCTGAAAGAGGAGGCAAATGATAACTTGCAACTGTTGCCCAGCCTGTAAACAAAAGATCAAATTCTGTGTTCTGCCTTGGCAAGAAAAGAAACTGCAGCATTTTGTCACAACTTTAAAACACAAAAACAAATTCTGGCCTAATTCTAATGACTAATTCCCCTCCTCCTCCCTTTACAGAAAAATTGGAAACATTTGTGAATTTAAAGATACTATTTTTAAAAGGTATAGAATCAGGTTGTAGGTTAAAATATGCAGTTTATACAGTAGAGGCAATTCGCTGTGAACACCAGCTGCAATCTAGGGGGTTCTATTATTATTATTAAACTCTTTGTTTCTATGTATTTATGAAAAAAGATCCTGATCTCTCTTGGGACCAGGGAAATATAATAATTATGTTTTAAAGCATGTGTTTTAAGTCTATAGAGGGCTGGTAGGTGCATTAGCTTCACTCTGGAGCTAGAATGAATAATATTTTCCATAGGAAAAAAGGGAACAAAACAGGAGGGGAGATATGTATTCAGCGGAACCGTAAAAACATTAAAAGAACACTGGTTAAGCATATATGAGCATGGCAAGGACATGGCAATTTAGTATATATAATTTGCATGGACACTGCTTCAAAATTTGAAAAGAAAAACGTCCGACCCATTTCTTCCACGAGGAAACCTGTAGCCCGGCCTTGTTCCCTCCAGCCCCTGGCAGCTGAAGGTGTGTAGTCAATTCCTCCGCCTCCTCGCCGCCCTCCCCCCGTACCCATCAGGCCCGTAGGGGACCCCGGGCGATGGACGATGTTGGGGTGTATGGGGATCTCACATAAGTGGAGGTCAGGGGCGAACAGCTTCCCAAGGCCAGGTTCACTCCCGGCTGGGACTCCAGGACCATTCGGCCCTCGCACCGAGGATTCCTCGACGCACCTGCCCGGAAAGCGCGCACTCCTCTCCAGGTCTTTCCCTACCCCTTTCCCGGGCTGGGCCAGCCGCGCCGCACGCGCCGAGGGCAGTGGGAGGCCGGGAGCGCTAGGGGCGGGGCCAGGCAGGCGAGGCCCGATCACTGCAGCGCCGCGCTGCGCGGGGCGGCTGCGGCCGCGGCGGAGGGATACGGTGTGCCGTATATATATCGTGGCGCGCAGGCTCGCGCTTCGGCAGTGGTGTTGGGAGTCTCGCGGACGCGGCGCCGTTACTTGTAGTCGGCAGCGGCGCAGGCGGCGGTGGTACAGCGCATACCGCACCCGGTTCCTTAGCAGCAGCAGCAGCAACAGCAGCAGCGGCCGCCGCAGAAGCAACAGAGACACCCCGCCATCACAGCCCCTGCGCTGGTGCAGCCACCCTTGCTCCCTCGGCGCTTCCCCCTTCGCTGGCACCATGGTAGGTCGGGAGTTGCTGAGGCCGGCGAAGCAGCTGCCCATGCTGCTGTTTCTGCTAGAATTTTGGTTCCGCTCTTTTTATTATTTATTTTTAAAAATGTGTGAGGATTTTCTCTCTTCCGGGTGTTACGCAGCAGCTGCAGATAAGAAGGATGCATTCCCGATTTGCATCTTGGTTTCCTCGGCCAGGGATCCTCATTTCAATTTCGGTGTCGTCCTTTTCGGAGCTGGCCTTGCCCGGCGGCTGGCCGCGCTTGGCCTTTCCGCATCCTGCACCCATGACTCCTGACCGCCCGCAGCGCCGCGCCGCGCCGCGCTCGGCGGGCCCCCAAGGGCGCGGGGTCCGGGCGGGGTCGGGGGCAGGCCCCCCACCCTAGGCCCGAAGGTGGCGGGCCTCGCGGAATGAATGGGTTGGGGTTGGGGGGCGCCCGTGGCGCACATTGTCCGGGCTGGTGCTGGCGGTGTTGCCGGCGTCCGCCTCTTTCCACCTCCCCTCGACCTGCTCGGCGGGGCGCCCACCCCGATCCCGCTCCCCTCCACCCTCTGGGGGGCGCGGCGCGGTCGTGGGCTGGGAAGGAAGGAGCCGGGAAGGGTGGGGTGGGGGCAGGAAGGCGAGGGGTGGGGGGGCAGAGAGGGCGGAAGCGCGGGCCGACCGCCCTGCGCCCGGGCGGGGCCCTATGGCGTTGCCGGGCCTCGGGCGCCCCGTTTCGCACCCCTGCAGCCCCCACTGTCTGCGGCAGTGCGGGCGCGCGAGCGGTGGAGCTCCGGAGGCTCTCCCGCGGGAGGCGCCCCGTTCGCGCTAATTGGGGCGGGGGGGGCGCGGAGGAGGAGGGAGCTGGCGCGCGGTGCGGTTTCCATTAGAGACGCGAAGTTTCTGCTCGGGGAGGAGGCGGCGCGGCGGATTCGCAGCAGCGGGTGGGAGGCGGGGAGCGCTCTCAGTGGGAGCAGAGGGCGCCCCCCAATGCGCCCTGGGGACGCCTCGCCCCCCACAACTCCTGTCTCCAGGGTTTGCACCTCTGCCCAACTCTCTGGCCATGCACCTGGCCTTTCTCCCTGTCTTCGCACCACCACTGCCCAGTCGGCAGGCAGATGCCCTCCGCGGTTTCAGCTTTCTCTGCAACTTCGAGATGACCACATGGGGCTGTGGGCCTTGCTGGGTGTATTTCCAGAGCCCCCTGCCTCCTCCCCGGCTGACATCATCTTCAGCATTTTATGGCTTTGCAGACTGGTTGATGCCTCCCTGCTGGATTAGGGAGCACCTTTGCCCTCTGAAGCTAGGACGGTTGGAGGGGGTGGGGATCGTCATCGAGGAAGGTGGGTGCTGGTGTGGGGACTGTTTTATCCCATAAGGTGACAGTTTCTCTTGCGAGGTGTGGCAGCGCTTATGTTGTACAAGACAGATGTCTTCCTGGCGTTACATAAATCAGCGTGTCGCCTTCATATGATTTAAAGAAAAATCAATGTGTATTAACGGATAGAAAGGAAGACCCAGCCTTAATTTGAAAGAAGGTTTCCCCCAGAATCAATACTGGGAGTATCATACCTATAGTGAAAGTTTCCGTAATCTTAGAAGTTAGAATGCTTGTCATGCCATCAGGTTTGTATTAGGACTTAACTTGGTAATGTGGACTTCATTAGGCGTCCTTCATTAAAATCAAAATGCTTGCTACTACTTGAGATCTCTAATTCCCCTGCTGAAGGCACAGGTTTAGTGTTGCAGAGAACAAATAATACAAGTGAGAATTACCTTCGTGGTCATTACCAGCTTGAGCAAAGTGTGTTTATTGTGAGTTTATGTCTTCCTTAAGAAATCTCCATCAAATAGTTCATCCCCTCTAGAAAAGAGATGGGTATAATCTCCCAATTGTCAGGTACTTTTCTGTATGCATTTTGCTAACACAATGCCCTTGTAAGACTAGCCTAGCTTCTGAATTTTAGTGTAAAATGATTGAGGGTATTAGCAATTCTGAATTGTAGGCTTTTAGCAAGTACCTGCCTAATTTCAATGATTGGAAAGCATTTATTACATGGAAATGAAATTGGTGGGGTAGCCCTTTGCTATATATTTTTTCCACTTAATTGTATCTCATAAAATGAATCTAAAAGCCTGTTAATCCAACCTAATGCCATTACGTAATGCCAGTTTGGAGATCTGGCGTGCCGTAGGCAATGCGCAAGGTGCACTGTGAAAGGCTGACCCAGGCCACGATCTTGGTGGCCAGTGGTGACGCCTGCTGCTGGCTGCGAAGGGCTGGGTCCTTGGTGGATGCAAGTGGGGACTGTCGTGGTATTTCTAGTGCTGTAGGTGGCGCTCTTTCTCAGAGCCTGCCACTGCAGACTTTGCTCGAAGCCTTTTGCCACTAGAGGTGCTATTTTTCAGATTATGAACTGACCCATCTAGTTACACCTCAGCTTGCACTGTAAGCTTTAGGCCCAGAAAAGAAAGCTTGAAGCAGCAGATGGCTGCCTCTTCGGTGACACTCTTTGTTTTTGAAATTGCATAAAGGGTTTTCTTTATTCTAATTGCTTGTGCTAAACAAAGCTAAAGACTAAACAGTTTTTTTTTTTTTTTAAGTTTGATGTTTAAAACACACAGTATTGAGAATGTAATGGGGAAAACTGTATTGGTCTCAACCATATTGTTCAGGACTGAATTAGAATCTTTTCTTTCTCCATGTAGGCTGATCAGCTGACCGAAGAGCAGATTGCTGGTAAGTGGATGACACCACGAAATCCCCAGAAAGCCCAAACTAGGCACCCATTTACTTTTAGGGTTTCTTCTTCCAGCCCCCATTTCCCCTGCAATCTGAGTCGATTTCTAAGAATTTATTCAAATGAAAACAGTAAGAAATAACTCAGGTCAAGCGTTAGTCTTCCCTGCCATTTATTTTGTAGATGAGCCTGTGGAAGTAAGTGGACTATGGGTACCCACCCTTTACAACTCTGTAAATGAAATGCATTGTGTCTGCTGACTGGAAAATTGACGTTAAAATCCTTAATACCATCATGAAACCTTGTCCTTCTTGCCCTGCAATTAAGGGGGATGGGTGAGAAGGAGGTGTGTTGGGACTATTGTAATAAACTGAGAAAGGGAGTTTAGATAGTAGTTTTTAGTGTTCCTGGAGGACTTTTTGTGAGAACGTTTCTCTTAATGAAACCAGAAGTGCTACTAAACTGTTCTGAACACTGTTGCGAGAACACGAAGGTTACCTGGGAATGTGTGTTTTGAGTCACCTTCTCATGGTCCCAGGAAATAAGATGTTGTTATGGCCGCAGAAATCTACCAGGAATGGACTGTCAGGGAACACGTGGACCAATCTCCACATGTGTGATTGGAATTAGGACTGATTTAATCATCATTCAACTTGTAAAGTGCTGTTAAGACGTTTTTGATTCACAGTGACCCCGTATAGGATTTCCAAGGAACAACTGGTGGGTTTGAACCACCAAACTTGTGGTGTTAGCAGCCCAGTGTTTATCCTACAGTGCCAACCCAGGGCTTTGTCTTTAAAATGAGATTATAGTAGTTTTGTAGAATTGGTCATTAAGAACAAAGTTTGCGTTATGGGCTGTTTTACAAAGGCCAGTCTGACAGGACTCCTGTGGTCTTTATTTCGGCAGATATAAAGATCCAGCAGTTTCTGATCATTTGCCCAGCTTGGTTGCACGGCTTTCTTTGGCAAACTCTCTAGGGTAGTGTCGCTTGCAGCTGTGTTGCAGAAAGACATTCATTCTAAAGGGTGAACTTTTATTTTCAGAATTCAAGGAAGCTTTCTCCCTATTCGATAAAGATGGCGATGGTACCATCACAACAAAGGAACTTGGGACTGTCATGAGGTCACTGGGTCAGAACCCAACCGAAGCGGAGTTACAGGACATGATCAATGAAGTAGACGCCGATGGTAAGGCTTCAGAACTTTGCATGTGTGCCGGGGCTGTGCAGGTCAAGTTCAGGCGTGTCACAAGATTTCCTTTCCGTAGTTGCCTTTTGGCCATTGGCAATTAAAATAGAAGACCATGGGCCTGCCCTTGACCCTGCTCACTGTCTAGCATGTGTCCTGACTGGAATGAGTGTCTGCCATCACCTCTATCCCCGTCTTCATCCACTGGCCTGTGAGGGAAGTATAAAAAAAAAAACCAACAACAACTTGTGGTCTCTTAAGGGAAATCCCAAGTGAAGTGGGTGAAGAGCATTCTTTGAAGTTAAGATAGAACTGAGTATCACGTGAGCTGTAGATGTGTTGTTGAAGCGGTTTTGAGGCTCATGCGTGGCTTGGAGGAGGTGGGTCGTGTTGGCTGTGAAGAGACAGAACCGAGCAGAAGTGGGGGAGGCTGTGGGAATTGTACGGAGCCAGGGTGAGCAGCCAGTAACCTTCCAGACGGTCAGCAGTGGACAGCAGCAGACTTACCACTTGCTTCCTTCGGTAAACAGTCTTTGTGCATCCTCCCCTCAAGCTTATGTTTGTAAATCATATATATTATTTTAATATGTAGCATTATAAAATGTAATTTTGAAAACAAGCATTTTGGATGGGAACTCGACTTTCTAGATAGATGACTTGTAGTTGTCCTTTAAAGACATAGGATACCATGAGGTGATTTTGTAGAAATTTGGTCACGTACATTCAGAAGCCCACTTGAGTGACTTCTAAAGGTTTTCATGCTTCTTATTATTTTGGAAAGTAACACTAGCCGTAGTTCTCTGGGAATGTGGTGTGATCTCGTCCAGTTATATGTAGCTCCTTGGCCATTAGGGAGGTGGTCCCTCAGGTCGGATGTTGTATAGACCAAAGTTGTGCCAGTCTACAGAATCCCGTGTTTGTAATGGATCAGGCAGTGCCTCAGGACACTGCCTCTGAAGATAGCACTTCTGATCATTTATTTTGTCTTGAATGAGTAGTAACAATGACTTTAGCAATTTGGAGGCCACAAGGACTGAGGGGACCGCTCGCTGCCTCTCAGTTGTTTGATGTGAGGGTACTGGTAAAAGTGAGTTCCTTAACCTAAGGCCTTGTCTCTTCTGATGTCATGTGATTCAGGTTCCTTAGCGTAAGGCCTTGTTGCTTCTAATGTCAAGTCCGTGTGATTCAGGTTCCACTGTGACTCAAGTGGTTCATACTTTGGTTTTTTCTCTAATTCCTAGTTGTAGAGAAGTGGTTGTTTGGAATACCGGCTGTAGAATTGATTCTTTAGCTATTTTCTAAATGTGTGTGGTCTGAGCTGTGAAAACATACCGGGAGGAAAGGAACTGAGCTGGGGAGCAAACGATTGGGTGACTGAGTGTGATTATGTGGCTGAGAACTGGCCCCTATGGATGAGGTCTAACTAAGTGGCTTTTGTCCTGTCAAGTTCTAGGCCTTAGGCTGTTCTCCTCACCAGCCAGGGCTGAGGGAGTGCTCTAACTTGGGAGGTGTTTGCTAGTGCGTCCCCTGTCCACAGAGATCTAGCCTGCGGTGTCTTTTCTCTTGGGCTGTTTGAGAATGCGTCCTTTGTAGTAAATGCTGCCCCGGCACTGTTTTTTTAGGTTGAACTCTTATGAAATTACATGTGTGATACATTTTAGACTTAGAAAAGATGGCAGTTTCACGGGGTTCAACCTCATAAAATAATATGCCTGTTTCTCCATGAGATGCTTTACCGTCTTATACAGTGGTTCTAAAATTCGTACTCAGATTAGCATTCCTGGGGCGTTTATTTGACACGTGCTTTTTTTGTTTTATAATTTGAGGTAATGGCACCATTGACTTCCCCGAGTTTTTAACTATGATGGCTAGAAAGATGAAAGACACAGACAGTGAAGAAGAGATCCGCGAGGCATTCCGAGTCTTTGACAAGGTAATCCTGCGCCGGCCTTTTGGGCTAGCAGCTCTGAATACTCGAACAGTCTGTTAGCGATCGAGCGCTTAGTCTCACTGCCTGAGCCTTTGAAATCTGGCTTGTAGATGTCCTGACTTACTGTTGGGAACTCCTCCCTGGAGTCTCTTGATATGCTGGCTTCGAAACAGTTGGCAGGTTTCTGTGCCTAGCGGCTTACGTTTAGTAGATGGAGGTGGGGACAGGAGGTGGAGCGTGGACAGTAACAGGCGTGGCTATAATGAACTCAAAGGCCTACTTCGCACCCTGAAGCACTGTCAGTAACTGAGGAATCGCCGGTTGTTCACAGGATGGCAACGGTTACATCAGCGCGGCTGAACTACGCCACGTCATGACAAACTTAGGAGAAAAACTAACAGATGAAGAAGTAGACGAAATGATCAGAGAAGCAGACATTGATGGTGATGGACAAGTGAACTATGAAGGTAAAACAACCATGTTTAGGTTTTAATAGACAGAACCTTTAGAAACAAGGAAACTGCTTCACTAGACACTCGGTTTTAGGCAGAGCAGAGAGAGAGGTTTTGTTCATTAAAGCAGTTTGCAAAGATAATCAAAAGTTGTGATTATTTGTCTTTTCAGAATTCGTACAGATGATGACTGCAAAATGAAGACCTACTTTCAACTCCTTTTCCCTCTAGAAGAATCAAATTGAATCTTTTACTTATACCTCTTGCAAAAAAAAAAAAAAAAGTTCATTTATTCATTCTGTTTCTGTATAGCAAAACCGAATGTCAAAAGTACCTTCTGTCTCGCACACACGCACACACACACAACACAAACACACACACACACAATCTGCATGTATTGGTTGGTGGTCCTGTCCCCTAAAGATCAAGCTACACATCAGTTTTACAATAGAAATACTTGTCCTACCGTAACGCTAAGGCAGCACTTAGTGGGCTCCTTCACGTTCCATTTGCTGATGACGAACGCACTGTGTGGGCTGGCTGGTCTCCACGCATGCAGCCGGACGACTGGGCACATGAAAAACACAATCGAAAAAATTCAAAACCTGTCCAAATGGGTTCTAGTAGACTTCGTCAGCATAAACTGTCAAAGCTGGTATACTGAAAACAAACACATTTGAAATTGGTTTACCTCAGGACAATGTGCAGAGAAATGGGTGAGGCCAACGGGTTGAGACGTAGTCCCGCTGGGAGGATGGTCCTCTTGTACACCGTCCCTGTTCTCCGACCCACGGTGACAGTGACGTGCTGGTGGCATGCTGGCCTGTGTATGCTGGTTTAGCATCTGAGTTGTGTTAGAGTGACAACCTGGTGTCCAGCTGTCACCGGCCACACAAATTTAAAAACAGAAAACTTTACCAAGGGAGCATGTTTGGACTCTCTTGTTTTGTTTTGTTGTTTTTGTTTTTTTTTTTTAATTTTTTAAAAAGAACAAACAAAAAACAATCACCTTCTGAACCGTGACTTGGAGCCGGCAGAGTAGGCCGTGGCTGTGGACTTCAGCACAACCTTCACCATTGCTGTTCAAGAAATGACCAGTTACGTCCATTCCAAGTTGTAAATGCTAGTCTTTATTATTTTTTTTTTTTCCAATAAAAGACCATTAACTTAAAGTGGTGTTACATGCTTTGTAAAGCTGAAATCTAAATGGGGACAAGGCAGTTGGAGGTGAGTGTACAGTTAAATACCCACAGCCCAACATCGAACTCCCCTCCTTCCAAAGGCACCAACCTTGGCACTGGAGACCTTGCCTAAAACCAAGCAGATACTAGTTATTTTGTTCTGTTCACATGTAGATCGATGTGCGTTTTCACTGGGGTGAGGTTGGGAGCAGGTGCGCTTACCCAAATAACCTACCCAGGCTGTGGAGTGCTTGGGGAAGGTAGAAAGAAAATAAAGGACCGCTCCAGCATGTGTTTGTCGGGGTTCTTGGTCATACTGATGATGACCTGTTTCATGTCACTACTTGAGACCATCTGTGCAAGAGACAGGATTTAGTGTGTAACTCAGTCTTTGCGGTGTGTGGTAGTAGTAGTCACTTTGCTAAGCCTGTCTCTTCAGGTCTAGAAGACACTACCAGTCAATCACCTTTTGATTCATGACTTTTAACTTAGGATTCTACTTCCCTTAACCTTTTGCCATTTTCTTTTTTCCCAAGTAGTCTTGACTTTGCTTTCCTGTGCCCCAAGCAGAACTAAATGCTAACCCTCAGCTTGAACACTCCAGGCCAGAGTGAACTGTGTGTCTCATAAGCCTGTAACTCCAACTGAGATGCTGGTGCTGGGCTTTGCAGTGGGATTGACTAGTTGAAAAGGAGTCCTCTGGAAGGAAGATAATGCCTATTTTTGAGAAGGCTAGCTGTACGTTTTTCAGAGCATTCACTGGTTGTATCTTCATAGCAAGGAGTTTGCGGCTGTGTGTGTCTGTGGGCGGTTTTCATTTGCCAGGAAACAGTGGCAGGCTGCTCTGAGGCAGCGGGGAGCTCTCGGCAGCCAGCTGGGTGCATTCGGGGCCGATAGATAGAGTCCCCCTTCCCTTTGGCTTCTCCCTCTCCTACTCCCTGTCTTTTCTGGCAATTTGCAGCTTGTTAGGTTTTCTGCCAGAGGGGTAGGTCAGAGCAGTGGAGAGAGGACATGGCCAATGTGCTGCTGTAACCAGCCCTTGGACTGGGTGGTTACCCTGGGAGAGGTTGATCCTAGGAACTAACGATTGGTCTTTCCATCTCCCTGACTGAAGGAAAACTTAAGACCACCTTAGGGTTTCTACTTTGGTGGTGAGACAGGGAACTGCCGGCTCCAGGAAGTCTGAGTGAACCCATCGTGACCTGGCTCTCCTAGAGAGATGTGGTTAGTGGCATTTTGGTCACTTTGGGGGGACGATGAATTTGCTTTTAAAAACTTTTTCACCAAGTCTCTGAGAAGCTGGGTGGACCCCATTTTACGGTCCCAACAGCCCATCAAGGACTGATTGACCTTTGAATCCAGATTCTTAAAGGTCCAAGATCCTGTTAGGGGACCAGAAACCTTCCCAGGGAACTGAGTTTCACAGTGGTTCCCAGGTGAGGCAGAACCCCTGGAAGCCTTCACCCCTTGCATTTTGGGGAACAGTCAGCCCAGGGGTTGGGTGTTTGCAGTCTGCATTGGTTTTTGAGAGGAAGTTGCTGGATGTGGGGGGCAGTACTCTTCCTGTTGGTTAACACCCTCCTGTAAACTCTTGCTCCTACTTCTAACTGCTCTATAAATATATACATATATTTATATATACAAAGTGATTCGTTTAACTGGCATCCGCTTTAGCCTGAGACTTGCCATCAAAAACAAAAACCCACTGAGTACTTGGCAGACACTTTGATAGTTTAGTTCTCCATCTGTTTGGGGTGGGTACTTGAGATGGGCTTTTGAAAATGCCCTACTGCCAAGGAAGGCTGTTTCTGATTTTTTTTTTTTGGACAAATGAAATTTTTGCACACTATAATTGGTGTCTTTGGGCAACTTAAACACACTAAAAATTCTTGTACATATTTTTATATTCTCTTTATAAACGCATGTCTGATTGTACGCATACCAATATTGTAATGACTGGCCAGTTGGCTTTGTGCTGCTGCGACAAGATCAGAGGAGTAGTGTGTATTAATTAGCCCCTGAGCATACTAGGAACGTCATCCTAACCACAGATTGTAAATTTGGTCACAATTGCTCTTCGTTCATTCAATTACTTTAAATATTTGAATTATTTATTGTATATCTTCAGTATATTTACCCTTTTGGCAGTGACTAGATTCCACTGATGTCTTACTCTCCCTTTGACTGGCACTTTCTAGTTTTCAGTCCCCTGAAGTTGACCTGTAGGAGACAGATCTTGGCTGTCTGTCTGTCTGTCTCCCTTGAAGTAAGAAGGTAGCTGTGTGGGTGGAGCGTGTGTTCTGTCTCCAAATCTGTTACGTTCATGAAACATTTCTGTAGCAAAGATGGTGGCAGTTCTTTTGTTACGGGAGGTGCTCTCACTGCGGCTATTTGACGAGATGTACTTGAATGTGTGTGTAAATTCTGAGATGAACTGTTTGGAGATTTAACCACCTCTCTGATGGGGGACCAACTCTATGGAAATTGTAAATAAGTTTTATTTATAAACCTGGCACTGTATTCAATAAACATTTCTGCGGCCTTTCATCTCTAACTGCGAACCGTGTAGGTTTTATAGCTTACATAGCTCTCGATTCCATCTGCCCTCTGGCAAGGCTGCATCTGGACTCACAGAACAGAGGCGTGTGAGGGCACACAAGTACCACAGCTCTGAGTTATAAGGAAGTGAGGACTGTTAACAGCTGACATGCTAACAAGATCTCTTGGCCTGTTGATGTAGCCACACTTGCTTTATGCAGAAAGTTTGCATGGTAAAAGGATTCATTCCAAGGATCTCTTTAGGAACTGTATAAATAACACTTCTTAAATAGGATGGGAATCCTAAAATGACATAAGGGCACCCCCTTTGCCATGTCAAGAGCAGGCTGGCCAAGGGATACCCATTGAGTCTTGGAGTTGAAACCTTCCCTTTGGTCAGTGAGCTGCTGTCAGAGTCAGTTCCTAGGTACGGCCCCCTGCAGAAAAGACCCCCTCCTTGCCACTACCTGGTTCTAGAAAGCTCTATTTCAGACTGCCTTGCCCATTTCCTTTCCCACTCCACACATAGCTGGAGGAAGGGGAAAGATCACAGGAAAAGCACCTCGAGACATCTCCAGGCGGAGGTGGGCACCTGGAGGACCACGCTCTGAGACTTAAGGCTCAGCTTCCAGTCTTGGTTTTGCCCCTGTAGACTCTCCTTTCTGGGTCTCAGTTTCCTTCTCAGTGAAATAAGACAAAATACTTTTCACCTGAGGTACCCTAGGATTCTGACCAAGCTGGCTTGGAATCACATGTTTAAATGGATGGAAACTGCACCCTGAAGTGGGTGGAAGGCAAATAGCATAGAGCTGCTGTGTTCATATTGACAAATGGAGTTACAAGATCTCAGCAGCCCTGTGTTGGGTGTGGTGTGGAGGTTAAACTTGTTCTTAAGGCTGTGATGCAATACTGGCCATGGGTCAGAGAAACTGATGATTAAATGACATTCCCCCTCACCCCAGGACGGAAATAGGAAGCTGCCTATGGGCCTGGGACAGATGCACTCCAAGGAACACCACCACTGGGTTTGTCTGCAGCTTTGCTTCAGAAAAAAAGCATATTTCCGATATGAGCTGAACTTCCCCTGGCGCTGGAACACCCAGTGACTTAATACACCTTAGAAGGAAATCAAGCTGACGTTTTTTTGGTAGCTTGCTGCTTCTCTTCCTGCCCTCAACTTCTGTCAAGGAGTGGGAGGAGTTAGCTGAATGGGAGGAGTTAGGGAAACCCCCTTCCACTCCCGCTGTGTGTCTCACGCTCTACGTGAGAACCTCTAGTGAACTGACCAACGTTCTCATCTTGTTGACAGTTTCTGAATTTAGGTTAAAAAAGTGGAGGTTTCCTTTATAAGAATGGCCTTTGTTCTTCCTGTGTGTCAGCAACCTTTGGGAGGGAGGATGTATTTATACCTTCCCAAAGTTTCTGGTGTGGCGCTGTGGTTAAAGCTCTGGAGCGCATGGTCGGTTTGAACCACAAGGTCGGTGGTTCAAACTCCTTCAGCCGCTCCTTGGAAACCCTATACAGAGGAGCTATGAGTTGGAACAGACTCGATGGCAGTTAACATAGTATCTCAAATGTCAGATTTTAACATTTTATTTCACTTTTGATTGGGCAGTGTTTCGTTCTGCTGTGCATAAGGTCGCTATGAGTCGATACCGACTAGATGGCACCTGAAAACAACAAAAATGAAGAGGGAACGCCAGAGCCTCCTTCTCTAGTAAAATAATATCTTGACCAGTTTGTTACAACGGAATTACTTTATCCTGGCTGCCTACAAACACAGACCAAAACCCCACAGCCTTCACGTTGATTCCGACTCGTAGGGTGGTGGTGGTGGGAATGAAAAGCCAACGATATGTACTTTTAAGGAGCCCCGGTGGTACAGTGGGTTAAGCACTGGGCTGCTATCCACAAGGTCAGCAGTTCTAACACACAATCCTCTCCATGAAAGATGTGGCAGTCAGCTTCTATAAAGATTGACGGCCTCAAAAACCCTAAGAAGGGTCGCTATGAGTTGGAACCAACTTGACTGCACTTACAAACTAGAGCGAAGGTTCCAAAACTTTTCTCATCCTATGGATACAGAGTTACTGTTTATAAAATTGAACCGACTCCAAGGCACATAACAACAATAATATGTATCATCAGGAGTCCTGGTCTGGCGCTGTGGGTTAATGCGCCAGACTGCAAAGCCACTTGAACTGCAAGGTTGGTGGTTCAAGCTCACCAGTAACTCCTCGGAAACCCTGCATTGGGTCACTATGGGTCAGCTCTGAGTCGACGGCACTTAACAACAACAACAACAACAACAATATATATCATCAAGGAACTTGATAGTGAACTGGTTACAAGTCGGGCTGCTATCTTACAGTCAGCAGATCAAAACTACTAGTATGGTTCCACCGGAGAAAGATGAGGCTTTCGGCTCCTGTGAAGATTTATAGCCTTGGAAACCCTATACAGGGTCACTATGAGTAGGAACCCACCCAACGCCAAATGACCACCACCATATAGATCACCTGTATATAGCCATGATGGCACTTAACAATGAAAACTATATATATATATGTTATCATTTTGCTCCTTGAGATAGAATATTTGAAATAGAATTCAAATACCATAAAATTCACCATTTTAAAGTATACAATTCAGTGACTTTTAGTATATTCACACATCACTAGTGTCTTAATTCCAGAAGATTTCAACATCTCAGAAAGAAACCCTGGACCCATCAGCAAGCGTTCCTTTCCCTGCCCCTCCCTGCAGGTCCTTACACCTGGTAACCTACTTTATCTATGGCTTTACCTGTTCTGGACATGTCCTATGGGTTACATCATGGGTGCCACACTTCACCTGTTCTGGACATGTCATATGGGTTACATCATGTGTGCCACACTTCACCTGTTCTGGACATGTCCTATGGGTTACATCATGTGTGCCATACTTTACCTGTTCTGGACATGTCCTATGGGTTACATCATGTGTGCCATACTTTACCTGTTAAGCACATGTCCTATGGGTTACATCATG
>NW_006408543.1:18887007-18923694 GCF_000296735.1 Chrysochloris asiatica | reverse complement strand
GTGTGCCACACTACCTGTTAAGCACATGTCCTATGGGTTACATCATATGTGCCACACTTCACCTGTTCTGGACATGTCATATGGGTTACATCATGGGTGCCACACTTAACACTTTAGACCATGAGCATTTCTACCTATGCTTATGTCCCCTGACACAGTGGGTAAAGCACTTGACTGGTAACCAAAAGGTTGATGGTTCCAACCCAGCAGCCACTCTGGGAGAAAGCCCCATGGGGCAGGCTGCTTCTGTGACGATTTACAGTCTTGGAAACCCTACAGGCAGTTTTACTCTGGCTTGTGAGTTAGAATCGACCTAACACTGGGCTTTATTTTTTATTAAGGTGGTATAAATTTAGTTAACCAATCCCTAGTAAAGGGCAATTGACAATTTTGAATAGTTCTGTGAAAATATTCTTTATAGATTGAAATCTGCCTCCTTTTAGCTTCTAACCATTGGTTCCAGTTCAGCCCAGTGGAACTAACACTGTTGTTCTTAAGTGCCATTGAGTTAGTTCCGACTCATAGTGACCCTGTATAGGGTTTCTAAGGAGTAGCTGGTAAGTTTGAACCCCACCAACCTTGTGGTTAAGGAGCTCTGGTAGCATAGTGGTTATGAATCGGGCTGCTAACCTCAAGGTCAGAAGTTTGAAACTACCAGCTGTTCATGGGAGAAAGATGAGGCTTTCTGCTCCCGTAAAGATTTGCAGCCTCGGAAACCCTGTGCAGGGTCACTATGGGTCGGAACCGACTCCACGGTACTTAACAACCACCACCTTGCAGTTAGCAGTCCAGTGCTTATCCTACAGCACCACACCAGGACTCTGGAGCTAATACCAGGCATCTGGTAAAAAAATGCCTTGGGGGTATTGTCTGATCGTCTACTTGACCAGGGGGAAAGAGAATCAAATTCATCAGCATCAGCCCAAGGCCTGTTCTTACGAGGCTGAAGTCAGACATGCCTCCACCATCCAACCTTCTTTATCAATTCTGACACCAAGCATCCCTCCCAGAGCACTTTCTACTTCTCAGCACACTCAGTTCAATAATTCACTGCAATGGCCACACAAGCTCATACACTCACAGTTCTGGGGTTTATTAGGGACATTAACAGGTTACAGTTTAGGATCAGTTCTTCTGGTCAGGACTGCCTCTCCTCGGCTGTACCCCAAGCCAGCTTCTCTGGTCCTTGGCCTCTGCCCTACTTGGATAGCAGTACAAAGCTCTCTTGGTGGTGGTGATATGCTGTGGAGTTGGTTCCAACTCATAACAACCCTGAATAGGGTTTCCGAGGCTGTAAATCTTTATGGGAGCAGAAAGCCTCATCTTTCTCCCGTGGAACTGCTGGTAGTTTCCAACTGCTGACCTTGAGGTTAACAGCCTGACTCATAACCACTACACTAGCAGGGCTCCTTAAAGCTCTTCTAGGGCTCCTGATAAATGCTCAAAGGTCACTTAACTCAACCAGAAGGCACTTGGTTTTAGCTCATTGCATCAGTAAACTTGGCTCCCAGATAAAGTACCTGGAGATACCCCACTCCACAAGTGCGCATCCTACCCAAAGACACACAGCTTTCTCTGCTCCATGGGCCGGGAAGCCCACCGCTCTGTCTCATGCTCAGGCTCTGGGCTCGGCTGCCGCTGCTCTGGGGTCACAACTTTTTTATCCCAGGATGAAGGTTGAAGGTACAGGAGTCTCCAAAGGACACTCTATTCCTGGTTCTTCTTTCTTGATAATCGTCAGATCCCCAGTTATGAAATGACTCATTTCCTACCCACATGAGAGTTCCACATTTTTCCAATCACAACCTTATTAGCAATCAATCACAGTTGAGTGCTATAATCCCATCAGCATCTTCTCCCACCTTCTCTTACCCAGACCAATAAGAAAAAAAAGAAGAAGAAAGTCTTTCGGTGGGAGTTACAAAGACTGTGGAGAGGAGACGCATGTGAAGTAACTTGTAACGCAGCTATGTCTGATCTTGCGTCAACATACCCTTCCTTAAATCTTCAGGGTTAACATTCCCCACAGCTTCCCTGAGTGTCTCATTTTTGAGAGCAGCAACAAGATGTTCTCTCCCACCTTCTTTTTCTAACCACTTGCTACACAAGGGGGCTTCGAGGAGTGAAGAGTGAAAATGGAGTGAAAAGATCATAGAATTTTCCCAGGAACTTTTTGAAACCCCCTTATAGGATCCAACAGGCTGTTGTAAAATTGTCCAAGTTCTGTATTCAAACAGGTCTGCATTCAAATCCTGGCTCCCAAATGCTGGGACTTTGGAACTACTCCTGGCAAATGACTAGTGTCTGCTCGAGTGTCCTTATCTGTAAAATGTGGACGTGCTCCCTTGGAAGGTGGTGGTAAGATTAATGAGACGATGCAAGCCCTCCGGTTAGTGGCAGGCTCATGGAGGGTGCTTTAACACGTTCTCTTTCCATGCAGTGTAAGTTCTGCTGCCACAAACGGAAACGAGGCTAGTTCAACAGTTGCTTTGATTGGTTTGATCAGACTCTTGGGGGTTGTCATTTCCTCTCTTTGTTAAGAGCACACAAACCTCCCATGTAAGCATCTACTCCTCATCCCTTTGAAGCTCATAATGTTGGTTGCTCATGTGTGGTCTCCTGGAACCTGCACCCCGCCTCCCTTCCTCTAAGCTCATGGGCAGGGCTGCTGGGTCTTCAACCAGGCCAGGCCTGAGAGCTTCTCTTGGTACTCCATCTTGGCTCATTGTATGGGAGACATCTGCAGCATCTTTCGGTATTTGTAGGCTTCTGATGTTCTATAGAACGATGGAGGCCCCATTCCTGTTAGGAGGTCAGTCCTCTAATTGAGGTGCCTAATTGGCCAAATACAAGAGAGACCCTCCAATCTCTGTTACCCCACAATCTGACACTTCCTGCTACTCCTCTTCTGGGAGCTGTCTTACCATCAGCATCCGACTAGTTCTTGAGATACTCTCAGCCCTCAGCCAGGAGCCCCTCTTTCAGTATAACTGGACCTGGTTCAAACTCTTCGAACACCATAGCAAATGAAGACATCTGGTTACAGCTCATCTCCTCTCTTACACAGTCTGGACCTTCAACAGGAAGATGTGATACAACACCCCCAGTCTCCAGATCTTCTAATTCCATTTCAAGGTCAAAATTATTCAGAGACACCTTCACTTCCCAAATCCCAGAAGTTGGTGATGACCTAATGGTCGGTTATGTCTTAGTGGGTGCTTCCTCTTTGATGAGTTCTGGAAGGGAGCTCAGGAGCTGGATCTTGTTGTTATGGTTAAGTGCCATTAAGTTGGCTCTGACTCATGCCGACCCTGTACAGGGTTTCCAAGGAGCAGCTGGTGGGTGTGAACTGCTGATCTTGTGGTTCATAGTCTAGTGCTCATCCTACAGCATCACACCAGGAGTCCAAATGGTAAATCCCTGGAACTCAGTCTTGCAAGTAACTGCCCAGCCTCCCCATTCACTATGCCACCTGTAAACAGGAGGAATTCAGAAGGCACTTTTGCTATTTGTTTCCTGCTGGGAGAACCAGCTGATTAAAGGAAAGAGACTGAGAGATTCTTTTTTCTCAGATTCAATGCCTCCATTTTCAGAGCTCTGAATTAGAGGAGTTCACATTACTGGAAAGCGTGGTCTCTACCTTTTAAGGAGCTTTTGGTTGAAACAACATTATTAAATACAACTGCCAAACAATATGCCTATGAAATAATATGTACCAAATATATCCCTAAATACTGATGCAAATAGCATTAAAATGTATAAAGCAAAGATTGATGGTCACAAGAATAACCAACCCATCATCCATCATTTTAACATACTTCTCTCTGCAGTTGAGAAATTAGGCAGATGACGGAAGATTGAAACCACTCAAGTAACAGGCTTGCCTTCATGGATGTGCACAGAACACTGCACCCATCAATTAGAGAATTTACATTCTTAAGTGAACACAGGACATTTACTAAGATTGACCCCATAGTAGGTCATAAAGTAAATCTCAACAAACATAACTTTAAAAAACCATGTTATCTGACAATAATGCAATGTATAGAAAATAATTCCAAAGACACAACTTTGAAAGTACCCATTTGTTTGGAAATTTATAAAGCTCATTTCTAATAACACATAGTGAAAATAGAAGCTGTGTAGGACTGAATGGAAACAAAAGTTTTACATTTCAAAACTGTGGCATACAGAGTAAGTAGCACTTAGACAATTATAACCTTAAAATGTGTATAATGGGAAAAGAAAGTTGAAAAATAAATATGCTAAACATGTACCTTTAATTAGAACTAGAGTAAGTCCCAAGAATGTAGAAGGGAAGTATTAAGGATAGCCGCAGAAATTAACAAAATGGAAAATCAAATACTATATAGAAGATCAGTAAATAAAAAAAGTTGGCTCTTTGAAAAGATTATATGGCAAATCTGAGGAAATACTGATGAAAAAAAAAATGTTACAAATGAAACCAAAGCCAAACCTATTGCTGGTTGAGTGAATTCTAACTCATAATGACCCTGCAGGATAAAGTAGAATTGCCTCATAAGGTTTCCCAAACTGGAATCTGTATGGATCATCTATCAACACTCATGGAAGCAGCAGTCAAGAAATCAAATTTGCATTAGGCAAATTTGCAGCTCAAGACCTTTTTAGAGTGTTGAAGAGCAAAGATATCAGTTTGAGGACTAAGGAGTGCCTGACCCAAGCCATGGTATTTTCAGTAACCTCATATATATGTGAAAGTTGGACAATGAATAAACAAGACTGTAGAAGAATTGATGCGTATGAGTTATGGTGTTGGAGGAGAATATTTAAGTACCATGGGCTGCCAAAAGAACCAACAGATCTGTGTTGGAAGAAGTACAGCCAGAATGTTCCTTGGAAGCCTGGATGGCCAGACTTCATCTCTCATACTTCAGACATATTATCAGGAAAGACCAGTCCCTGGAGAAAGATGTCATGTTTGGTAAAGTGGAGGGTCAGAGAAAAAGAGGAAGACCCCAATAAGATGGATTGCCACAGTGGCAGCATTGATGGGCTCAGACGTAGCAACAATTGTGAGGTTGGCCCAGGACCAGGCAGTGTTCCATTCTGTTGTGCACAGTGTTGCTATGAATTGGTACTGATTCAATGGCACCTAACAACAACAACAACAATCTGTATGGAAGCAGATGGCCACTTCTTTCTCCGTGGCTGGTGGGTTAGAACCACTGACCCTTCAGTTAACAGTTGAGATCATAACCAGTGTTACCAAGGCTCCTTTAACAATGAAACAAGGATGTAATTCCAGATAAATGAATTTTTAAGCATGCTATCAAAAAGTTTATACCAATAAATATGAAAAACATAGGTAAAAGGAACTATTTCTTAGAAAATGGACTCAAGAAGAAATAGAAAATTTAAAACAAATAGAGCCATTAGAATGAACCCTGGTAGTGTAGCGGATTACGAGGTGGTCTGCTAATGCAACACCAGCAGTTCAAATCTACCAGCCACTCCTTGGGAGAAAGATGAGGCTTTCTGCCCCAGTAAAGATTTACAGCCCCAGAAGCTCAATACAGTGTCACTATAAGTCAGAATTTATTCGGTGGCACACATCCACCCCCGTAGTCACCAGAGGGATGGACTCAGCAGTTAGTTGCCTGTGATGGATGGCTATAAAACTCTGTTACTCTCTCTACTGAGTGATGGAGTCTTTGCTCCATCCCCTTGACTCTAAGTAGACACTGGGACTGTTTGATCCATAGACGACAGCAGAAGTGATTTTCTGCCAGTTTTGGGGCGCTGCCTCCTTCTATGCACTCTGCTTGGAACACTCTGGGGGTTCTGAGGTCTCTATGCTGGCAAAGTTACATGCAGATGTTTCAATAGACACTCTCAGCTGGGACTAGCCTTCCCACAGTTTCCACCATGGCACCAGATCTGTCTTGCATCCTCTAGACCTTACCATTCACCACTGAATACGACAGAATGACCTCAATGGGTACCCCATGGTGCAGAACCACCACCCAACCGAACCCTGTCTGAATTCCTGACTCACAAACCCATGTGACAAAAGTAAAATGGAGGTTGCTTTAAACCACTATTTTAAGTAACTTGTTTTGACTTAACAGATAAACAAAACCAAGTCAAGAACCAAACCCACAGATGTTATGTCAAGACTCATGGCAACATAGGTGTTTGTTACAAAGTGAAACTGCTCCACAGAGGCGTGTTTGTTTGTTTGTTTGTTTGTTTGTTTCTGTAATCTTACTGGTGGCAGATTATTCCGTGGGTTCAAACTGCCAACTTTTAGGTTAGTCATGGAGTGTAGACCATTGGTGCCACCCAGGGAACACAGCACCAAAAATAAACAAAAATTTTAGAGAGTAAAAGGAAAATCTAAAAAGAAAAAGTATTTCACTACAACTCTATCTATTCTTGACAACATTTTTTCCAAAAGAAGAGAGGGATTATTTAAAAACTGATTATCCACACCAGATAGGAATAGTCATTCTATTCTTTCAGGAAATCTTTAAGCTGGTCTTCTGTACATGTTTTTTTGTTGTTAAGTGCCATCGAATCGGTTCTGACTTGTCGCAACCCTTATAGGGTCTCTGAGGAGTGACTGGAGGGTTTAAACTACTGACCCTGTGGTTAGCAGTCCAGTGCTTATCCTACAACACCACACCAAGTATCCACTGTACATATAGATGCAAAAATATAACAATGTAAATATTAAAATCAATCCAGCAATGTATTAACTAAAACACATCATGACCATATTGGTTTTAAGCCAACAATTCAGTAATTATTTCACATGGAATGAGAAAGACCCATATGAATGGAAGAAAACGTTAAACAACCAACCTGGTGCAGGACAGATGTCCTGAGTCTCCGGCTTTTCTGGGACCAGGGACTCCCATTCCCCTCAGGAACCCACTCGAAGCATTAAGCCTTTAAATTTCCAGCCATGGTAAAGTCTCACTCTGGACGCAGATGGCTCAGGCCCAAGTCCTTGCTCCCCTACTTCTGGGTGAGTGATTTAGGTACGTGATGGATGTTTCTGGGTTTGGTTTCTGCACCTGGGCCCCTGAGCCAAGCTGGGCCACAAACCAACAATTCTATTCTCTGAAATAATGGTAGAGCCGCCTTTTATTAAACTGCTGTGGGTAGGTGAGGCATAGGCTGTCCAGTGAAACTCCGTGCAAGTTCTCAGGCACACATTGAAGGGCAGTAGTAAACCACAGCCAGGGGCTCCCAACTTTCCTGGGCCCAGATAACCCATTAGCTGGAGATTCCAGGGGAGGCCCCGCGAGTCCAGGGAGGAGCTAGGCTAGCAGAAGAGAGTACACTGGGGCTGGTTCGGCCACTGGCTTTTTTACCAGCTAATAAGGAAGTTTGCAAATACCCCCTATGTTTCCCACCTGGCTAGTACGTACTGGTGCACATCAATGGTGCACACCTGTGAGTACTAGGACTGATATCAGCATGTAGGAGGGAGGACAGCTTCCGCCCCTCCCCCACATCCTGGCCGCCTGCAGCTTGCTGGACTGACTCAGGTGGCACATGGCCAGCTTGCCAATTGGTCCTGAACTTAGGCTTGAGGGAGGTTCTGGGGGAAAAGCCACTCATATCCTGAACCCTCCTGGCCCACGTGTCAGTGGCTGGCAGACTTCTCCAGAGGTCTCAGGGTGGGATGTGGGTGGTGGTCCTCACCTTTGGAGCTAGGAAGCCACTTTGAGATAAGTGACCCAGGTGAAGAACCAGGTCCCCAAGGAGGAGGAGGATTAACAGAAGTCACACATGGAAAGTCCAGACCAGAACACAGCTTCCTAATGCCTGGCCAGCACTTTCCACCCCAGCAAAGTCCCAGATGACTGGATTCCCCACTCTACATGCTCTGCCCTGGCGTCCACCCCACCCATCCTGTGCCCCAGCCTCCAGGCCCAGGTATTAAGTCTGAGCAGGCAGCTGGCAACATGCTAGGGGCCGTTAGTCAATTCCCTGTCCAGGGCATTGCCAAAATATCAACCAAACTAAAGCCACAAATCATTATCCTCAAGTCAATCCTGACTCAGGACGACCCATTGAGACAGGTTAGCATGGAGTTCCCCAGGGTTTTCTTGGCAGTAGTCATTTCAAACGCAGATTGGCAGGCCTTTCCTCCTAGGTTCTGCTGGGCGGGGTTTCAGCTTGTAAACCGTTTTTTTTAGATACTCAGGGACCAGGAACCCCAGGAAGCCTGCTCTCAATGGTCAGAGTGAGGTTTCTGAGCACAGCAGCATTCCAGGAAGGGATCGGGCAGGGGAAGTGTCTAAGCAAGCAGACGGGGGTCCCAGGAAGGTTGATGACCATGCAGGAACCGGACCCCTGTGCTTTTAACATGTCGATAGACTTCTGTTTCTTCTTTGACATTTCATTGTGTTTTAGGTGACAGTGTACAACAGCAAATGCATCTCCCATTCAACAATTTCTCCACAAATTGTTCCGTGACACTGATTACTGTCCCAGCCTTCCATCTTGCTCCAGTATGTCAACATTCTCCACATTTTCACCCCAACTCCCCATTTCCATCCCTGCAGTTTCCAGGACCTCTTCTTTTGTCCTCATCTTTACATTTGAACCAATGTTGCACAGAAGGTTGAGGAGCAAATTCCTTAGCCTGTGGTTTAGTTTATAGGCCAATCTACTGGTAGTATTTGGCTAAAAGGATACCTCCTGGGCATATAGACTTCTCAGGCTTTGATAAAATAGCCCTGAGGGGGTGGGGAGGACACATAGCAAGGGAAGTGGGCTCAGTGTGGGGCCCCAGGGGCACCTCCTCACCACCAAGGCGGCCTCTCTTCCCACTCCAGCACTTTGGAACTTTGATCCAAACCTATCTGAGAATCTACCAAAAGTGATCTTGGATTCATCAGAAAATTCAAGAGAACAAAGACGCAAACTTACCAGTTACCATGGAAACCACCAAACTTTAACAAGCTAAAACAACAGTTTAATATCTCAAAACCTTGTGGTTGTTTTTTTCCCTTTCTTTTTCTCTTAAAAACTTACTCACAGACAAATCCCACTGTACCCCCATTAGTCTGATGAGCCTCTGCCTAGGAAATAGAGAAGGGAAGGGTCTCAGGGGACCAGGGGGTACATGGAGTCCCCAGAATCTGTTTCTGGGGTTTAAATTAAAACCAGAATAAACATTTGGAATGCAAAAGATCTAAATCCTCACCCTCCCACAGCAGATGGAAAAAAAAAAAGGCAAAAAGCTCTTTGTAGGATTAAAAGAGAGATGATATGAGCGTGGGGGTGGAGTTTGATGGAGCCAAGTGTTGGGCCCTGATGCCTGGTGGGAGGGGAGACTCACCATCACTGGGGCCTACCGTGGCCTAGACCCTCTCTGTCTGCAGGGTCTGGGCGGGGAGAGGCAGAGATGAGGTATCTACAGTATCACAGGGACTGGTGGTGGGGGGAATGAGATTGAGGACCATTTCATTGGATCCTTGCCTCCATTCGAGTCCACTCCCCATGAGAGCAGATCTTGCCTCCCAGTGTGTCCGGCTAAGCACAGTACCACCGCCCTGCTTGTCTGCTGCTCAGAAGAGACCAGACTGGCTGTTTGTGAGAAGCCCCAAGGACAGGCGTGTATCTTTCCTTGACTCTCTATGTCCTGATGGCCTCAGCAGAGTCCTCCCATCCTGGGTCCAGGAGGTCAGTGGCCAGGTGCTTGTGGATTCCAACCAGCTCAAGGCAGGCTGGTCTCATCCAGAGGCCTTGCTGAGGGCTTGCATTGATCCAGAGGAATCACATAAATTCATGGAAATGTTTTCACCAAGGGCGTTCTTCCTCTGCTGGCCTCCATTTCCTTAAAAAACACCAACTTGGAGGTAAACAGTCTTTGCTACCACAAGGGAGCAAATACAGACTTCCTTCATTTCCCCAGCCCCAGTGGTTAGGTTTCCTTCCAGTGCCTTCTAAGGCCCCCTAGGAGTAGGGAGGCTGAGGGGATCTGGATGGGGAGTGTCCCACAGACACAAACAGGGATGTCTGGGGTTCCAGATGCTTCTTTCTCCATCACTCAGTGTCCTCGGCCTCCCATCATAATGGACTCCTTGGCTGTGGAAGAGAAAAGGGTGGGAGTAAGCTGAGGGGTAGGGGTGTGTGTGTGGGGGCGGGCGGGCACTGCTATGTTAAAACAGAAGCTCCATCCTATTGTGGAAAAGCGATTTGTGGGTTTTAACCATGCTTTCTTCTTACTTTCAGGCTCTGGAGTTTGCTAGTAAACAACACCTTGTCAGCTCAGTTTTCAGCTCTTGAAATGAAACATCGTTAGGAAGGGTTTTCATGCGCATCCCAAACTGTAGAGGGCAAAAGGAGAGGAATGATTGTGGTTTATTTACCTTTTACAATTTATAGCTGCAAAATGCTTCCAGATACATTTCACTTTGTGTCTGGGAGGTTTTATTTTTCCCTAAGATCCTGCTAGAATGCATCCTTTTGGTGACTCTTGAGTATAGACTGGAAGGAAGCAGCGGTCACCCTATAAGACAGTGACTGCCTCCCTTGGCCATGACAGTGGCAGTGGGGCCATCGGCTGCAACCCTTTGTTCCTTGTGCTGTGTACATCCACACCCTTGCCATAGGCTCAGAGAGGTGGGGTCCACTTCTCTGGTCCATTGGTGACGAGGCTGTCCATGTGACTTGCGTTGACTCACAGCAGGTGGGCAGAAGTGGTAGTGTGCCAGTCCTTAGTCTGACTCTTAAGAGGCTGCCTGTGTGCCCACTCGACCTCTCTGCATGTCTGCATCTCCAGGAGGAGAGGTCCCCCCAGAGCAGCAGCTGCTGCCTCTTTAACCTGGCCCCCAGAGCAAACACCACCACCTGTCTGTGTGTTGTACTGTGGTGACTCGCGTGTTGCCCTAATGTTGGAAACTATGTCACCAGGAAGAAAGGCCTGGAAATTTACTACTGAAAATCAGTGAAACCCCAACACGCCACCATCGAATATCTCCTGATATATACATAGTGCTGGAAGATGAGCCCCCTAGGTTAGAAGGCACTCAAAACTCACAATGCTCACAGTGGACTAGAGTAGACCAGCCTCTATAAAGACGACATGAGACTGAGGAACATTTCATTCCCCTATACACAAGGTTAAGGCGCTCTGGTAGCGTAATGGTTACGAATCGGGCTGTGAACCACAAGGTCAGCAGTTCGAAACTACCAGCTGTTCCACAGGACAAAGATGAGGCTTTCTGCTCCTGTAAAGATTTACAGCCTCGGAAACCCTGTACAGGGTCGCTGTGAGTTGGAACCGACTCCATGGCACATAACCACCATACACAAGGTTGCCCTGAGTGAGAGCCGGCCTACCACCAACTAACAACAGTGGGGCAGAGCCGCTCTGTGAACGGAAGATTCCCTGAGTGAGAATAAAAAAGTAAAACCAGAAAGAGTCCACTGCCATTAAGTCAAATGGTGGTTATTTTAAGCCTCTGAGTATGGGGGTGATTTGTTACTGGAAGCTCCTCTACAATGTAATATGATGTAATCATCATCCGTGATCTGATGCGATCTGCCAATCAGGTGAAGGGGTGTTTCCTTGAGGCTGTGGTCTGCCTCCAGCATCTAAGCAGATGTTCTGGCAAAGCTAGATCTCTCTCTGGGTCCTGAACTCTTCTCATAGCCTGATGCCCAGTTCCTGGGATGTTAAGTCTGCAGAAATCTCTGGCCTCCACTCTGACCTGCAGATTTTGAATTCACCAGCCCCCACACATGTGTGAGTCATTTCTGAAGTAAATCAATCTCTCCCTCCTCCTCTCTCTCTATAAATACTCTCATATCTAACGGATTTTGCTCCTTCAGAGAGCTCAGTCTAAGACACTGCCCCAGATCATATGACTCAAAAGACCTAGTCCCTGCCCTCAGGAATCTGTGAAGCTTCAAAGAGAGACAAGTTAATGACAAACGCTTATGCTTGCCTGTCTGTGATACTGGACTGATGTCTATTGTCTAAGACTGGATTCTGTAATGAGACAGCAAAATGCAGATTGGCAGTTCTGGTAGGAAGATACGCCTTGCTCCTATCTGCGGGCTCTTGGCTCTGATGGCAGTAAGGAAGACAGGAGGTGGTGAGGTTACAGCCTGGCACCAAATCTGAGGCTGAGGACAGCCTTGTCTTTGGAGTTTTAAACATTTGAAACAGTGTTTCTGTGGATCTGGGCCCAGCTCATCCTTATATGCTGTGTGACCTTGGGCCCATCCCTTGTCCTCTTTGGGCCTCAGTCTCCTCACCTGCAAAATGGGCTGGAGGAGCTAGGTTAGGCGATCTCCACAGTGACTTCCATTTTGGAGGAATGGGAAATCCAGGGATCTTTCCTTTCTCTTTGCTCTTGTCATCTTTGAGGTGTGTGGGGTATGGTAGGGTGTGGGAGGAAAGGTCAGGCTCTTTCAGCAGCATGTTAATCACCTTTTGTTTGATCAGAACCCAGGTTGATTGGGAATCTTTCTCCTGAAGACTGAACTGGCAATAAAGACTCTGGCATAGGATAACGGGCAGTGTTTCGTTCTGTTGTGCATAAGGTCACAATGAGTCGGTACCAACTCGATGGCACCTAACAACAACAACAACAACAACAACAACAATAGGATAAAGCACTGGACCACAGGTTGGGTTGAACCACATGGTCAGAGGTTCAAATTCACCTCAGAAACAAGGTTGCTATGAGTCAGAACCGACTCGACGGCACTTAACAACAACTTGGTGTGTATGTATGTTTGTGTTGCCAAGGTAGCAAAGGGGCTCCACGGGTTGGCTTTAGTTTTTCAAAGGAAAGAATTGCAGCCAGAATCACAACGATCATTTAATGAATGGATGAATGGTGTCGGAGAAGACTATTGAAGTACCATGGGCTGCCAAAAGAACCAACAGATCTGTGTTGGAAGAAGTGCAGCCAGAGTGTTCCTTGGAGGTCAGGATGGCCAAACTTCGTCTCTCATACTTTGGACATATTGTCAGGAGGGACCAGTAAGGTGGAGGGTCAGAGAAAAAGAGGAAGACCCCCAGCGAGATGCATTGGCAATATGGCAGCATCAGTAGGGTCAAGCGCGGCAACAGTAGTGATGTTGGCCCAGGATTGGGCAGTGTTTTTTTCTGTTGTACACAGGGTCACTATGGTTGGTACCGAATGTGTAAATGGCACCTAACAACAACAACAAAACAAAGAGCCAATACGATACGTATTTCATTGGGCAAACCTGCTGCGAAAACCTCTTTAAGGTATTCAAGAGCAAAAATGTCACTTTGAGGACTAAGGTGCACCTGACCCCAAGCCACAGTATTTTCAATTGCTTCATATGCACGTGAAAGCTGGACCATGGATATGGAGGGCTGGACACATTCTGTCTGGGCTGTGCTGGCCAAAACCAAACCCATTGTCATTTGATTGGATCCTCTGACTCAGTGATCCTGTATAGAGTTTCCAAGGCTGTAAATCTTCATGGGAGTGGAAAGCCTCATCTTTTTCCTGTGGAGCAGCTGGTGGGTTTGAACTACCGACCCTATGGTTAGCAATCCAATGCTTGTCCTACAGCATATTCAGCATTCCTTGACAACATCAGAATTCTTCTCCAACTTTCTTTATTCATTGTCCAGATTTCACATGCATATGAGGTAATTAAAATCATCATGGCTTGGGTTAGGTGTACTTCAGTCATCAAAGTGACATCTTTGCTTTGATAGATTGTGAAGGTTTTCTGGAGTCCTGGTGTGGCTCTGTGGTTTAATGTGCTGGATTGTGAAGTTAGTTTGAACTGCAAGGTTGGTGGTTCAAGGTCACCAGTCGCGCCTCGGAAACCCTATAAAGCATTGTTATGAGTTGGAACCAACTTGATGGCACTTAACAACAACAACAACTGCAGCTTTAGACAGTACAACCATCCTCACAATCATAACACTATTATTAACATGCCCATGGGTAGATGAGGAAACTGAGGCACAGAGCGGCAAAGACACAAAGTCACCCAAACAGGAAGGGACAGAGCTAATTTAGACATAGGTGTTGGGGTCAGGAGTCCTGGTGTGGCACTGTAGGATAAGAACTGGACTGCTAATTGCAAGGTCTGCAGTTCAAACCCACCAGTCACTCTTGGAATCCCTTTACAGGGTAGTTTTAAGTTGGAACCAACCCAGGGGTAAGGATAGTTTTATAAGGGGCTCAAAGACTGGATGGGGGAGCTCCGGCCGAGAAAGAGGGAACTGTATGCTTTACCCAACTATTCACCCTGAGAAAGACCAGACAGAGGAAGGGGTGGCGCTTCAGGTCCCGTGCCTTCTTTAGCTGCAGTGGGACCAGGGGATGGTGTTCCCAGGTGGAGCTGGGGCATCAGGGACCCATCGTAGTTGCCCTGCTCTCTCAGTCCCACTTCAGAAACATTAGTGAGTAAAGGTGACCCTGTTATGGGGACATTCTTGAACCTCTTGTAAGTTATATTAATATTAAGCTGCACTTTCACCCCATGCAAGTTACATGCACGCACACCTCCAACTGACCTAGACACTGAGGTGAGGGAGCAGGGGGAGTGGGAGGAGCCTTAGGGAAAGCAGATTTTTATATTTTCTTTTTAATGCTAATTTTTAGACACAATTCCTCAACTCTTCCATCCTCTCTTCGTCTTTGTCTTTGTAACTGTTTTGCTCTTTCACTGTCTCTTTGATGCTTTTCTCTCCTTTTTATAACAGAAACAGTGTCTTGCTGCTGAATTCAGTTGCTGCTCCCTTGTCCAAGGAGCCCTGGTGGTGCAGTGGCTAAAGCACGGGACTGTTGACTGAAAGATCGATCAGTGGTTCCAACCCACCAGCTGCTCCGAGGAAGAAAGGTGTGGCAGTCTGCTTCTGTAAAGATTGTTGTTGTTCTGAAGTGTCATGGAGTCAATTCCGACCCATAGTGATCCTGTATACGGTTTCCAAGGAGCAGCTGGTGAGCTTGAACCACTGACCTTGCAGTTGAAACAACTTTGCAGTCTGACACATTAGCCCACAGTACCACACCAGGACTCTTCTGTAAAGATTACAGCCTTGGAAACCCTATAGGGCAGTTGTGTCCTATCGGGCCCCTTGCCCTGTTGGTGCAATAGTTAAGCATTTAGCTGCAGGGTTTTTGGAATTCTGACCTGTTCCACATTCCCTGATACTGACTGCCCTTATCTCCCTGGGCTTAAAGAAAGGAGATTCCCACAAGGAGGAAAACAGGATTGCTCGCTGGAGGCTCAGCCTCCTGTAGGTGAAGGGAACCCAAGGTGGGAGGTGAGGGGAATGGAGTTGGGGGTTGGTTGAAAGGTGAAATCCCTTGCTCCATCCCAGAATCCCTCAGGGCTCTGGAGAGAGCTGGAGCTGGTGCCAGATGGCCTGACTGTATGAGATTGTTTATCTCCCCCTTGCCACTCCAGGGCTTCTCATCAAGTCTTGATTAAAGGCTTCAATCTGTTCATGGATGGGCAAAGGGGAGCTAAGAGGCACCCAGGGAGAACCAAGTGATGGGATGGTTAAGAGCTCGGCTGGTAAGGAAAACATCTGGAGTTTGAACCTCCCAGCTGCTCCAGGGGAGAATGCCGTGGCAATCTGTTTCTGTAAGGATTTACAGTCTGCAACAGGCATTTGGTTTTTGAGGTAGAATGTTAAAGGGGGAGCAGCATCCGCTCCCCTAAGGATGCATGATAGCATGGTGATTAGGGAGGTCAGGAACCTCGATAACTGAAGTAACAGGGACCAGGGCAAGGTTTATTCAGGCAGCAGTAGCTAGACTGCTGGAGTCATGATGTGGTGCTGCGGGCTAATGCGCTAAACTACAAGGTTGGTTTGAACCATAGGGTCAGTGGTTCAAACTCACCAGTTGGTCCTCGTAAACTTTATATAGGGTTGCTATGAGTCGGAACTGGCTTGACAGCATATAGCAACAACAATAACAAGCTGGTGTGCACAGCCTTGAAAGCCCTATGAAGACACTGTCCCTTGCACACATAGGGTCACTATGAGCTGGAATCAACTCAACAGCAACTGCAAACAACAGCTGGAGGGCTGGCTCGGGGGCTTGTGGACCAGGGTGGAGGCACCATTGTTAGCCTTTCTCAGGACTACCAGTGGGTTAAGGAAGCAGGCCCACCACTCACACAGCCTATCTTGTAGGACATGCACTCCACAGCTCTGGAGCCAGCATCCATTGTGCAGTACACAACCCACAGGCTGTCTACAGGGAAGGAGAGGGAGTCTTGGTTCTGGGAACCAAAAGAATGGTTCTTTTATGGACTGAATTGTGTCCTCCCCGCCACCCCACCCCACCCCAACCCCCGGAAAAAAAAAAAAAAAAAAAGATATGCCAATGTCCTAATCCCAGGTAACTGGGAATATGACCTGGTTTGGAAATAGGGTCTTTGAAAGTGTTACCAGTTAGGTAACCAAGAGGTCACACAGGGGAGAAGGACTGGTTGGTCTTCATCCAACCTGAATAACTCCTTATAAAAGAGGAGATGAGACATACAGGGACACAGACGGAAGAGCGATGTGAAGGTGGAGGCAGAGATTGGAGTTATACCCGTAATTTAAGGAACTCAGGGTCTACCAGAAGCTGGGAGAGATAAGCAAGGACCTTCCCCTACAGCCTTGGTAGAGCGTCCTCTGATACCAACAGCCCCTCCAGCGCCGACACAATACACTTGTGTTGTGATTCTTTAGTGAGTATTGTCCATTTCAGATTGAACCAGCACACTGAGCTTCTCTATTAGGTGCTGAGTTCAAAGTAAGTAATTTGTCTCATTTAGAATTCTGCATGTCCCAGTAAAATCTCCGCTACAGTTTGAGTTGGAAATAAATTTACTTGCTTTATGGATAAAGCAAACACATTTGTGGTCTCAGTGGCAGATGGCTCCTTTTCAAAATTCAAAATTCTGTTTTGTAGGCAAACTGGCTCGGGGTATATCCTATCTTGTGTCTCTGAGAATAGCTGGAGCATTCAGGTTGGTGCCCAAGAACCTCTCTGAGGTCTGGTTGATGTTCTTTCTCACCCTGGTGGCCCACTGACTTTCAGGGAGCCACTCAAAGGCCCATCCTGGGAAAGGCCAGTGATTCCAGGAGACCCTCCAGGGGATGAGGTGCCTACAGCCCATCCTTCTGGGGAACCTCACTTCTGAAATACACCTGAGATTTGAGACCCCACTCCTCACTCTTGCTTGCCTGCTTGAGTTGTCCAAGGAAGTATGAAGAAGCTGGGCTTTGGCATCAGACCTGGGCTCAACTCTCTTTCTCTTCTTGCTCACTAGCTGTGGAGCTTGGATAAATCTCTTACAGTCCATCATGACTCATTTCTATGTCAACTTGGCTGGGTGATGGGGCCCAATTGTTTGGTCAAACACTTTTCTAGTCTCTTATGAAGTAGTTACATGTGATGGAATCACTTGGCCTGAAGTACAGCTGATTACCCTCTATATGTGGGTGAGCTTCATCTAATCAGAGAGGGTCTTTAGAGCAAAATGGGAGTTTACTTAGGATACATTCTTCCTCCAGACTGTAAACAGACATTTTACCAGAATCCTTTCACTCTTTGCTTTATGGATTTTGGACACAAGACTGCACAAGTCTCCAGATTGTCATCTGATCTATAGATTTTGGGCTTACCTATCCTGTACAAAGTCAACCAATTCCTTAAAATCTATCTATCTATCTATCTATCTATCTATCTATCTATCTATCTATCTATCTTTTATCTATCTATCTATCTATCTATCTATCTATCTATCTATCTATCTATCTATCTTTGTTCACCACTTGTCTGTTAGTTTGTCCCACTGTGGTGGCTTGCATGTTGCTGTGATGCTGAAAGCTATGCCACCAGTGTTTTAAGTACCAGCAGGATCACCCATGTTGGGCAGGTTTCAGATGAGTTTCCAGACTAGGAAGGAGGAGAGGCAGATTACTTTTGAATGTTCAGATACTGAAGACGTTATGAATGACACCAGAACACTGTCTACAGCTTCCTCCTGAACTTCCATATGAACAATTGATGCTGTCTTCCACAGTCTGTCCCTGGCCCTATTTTGGCTGATAATATGGAGCTTTACCACCATTTCTGTTCACAGATATAGTCTATTTTATTTCTGTGTATTCCATCTGCTGAGGTCCATATGTATAGATAGATGTCTTTTATGTTGTTTAAAAAAGGTATTTATGGTGAAGAAATCATTGGTCTTGCTAAATTTAATTATGCAAACTCCAGCATCATTTCTGCCACCAAGACCATATTTTCCAACTACTGATCCTTTGTCTTTGTCTCTAACCTTTGCATTCCAATCACCAGTAATGATCAATACATCTTGATGGCATATTTTATCAATTTCAGACTGAAGAAGTTGTTAGAATTCTTCAGTTTCAAAAGACAATAGAGGGAATACACAGAGTCACTGCACCAAAAAGAAATGGTTGCTGTTCAACAATTTCAAGAAGTAGCATATGATCAAGAGCCAATGGTAGTGAAGGAAGAAGTTCCGAGATGTACTGGAAGCACTGGCAAAGAACAAGGCTTTGGAAATTAGTGGAATGAAAACAAATGAAAATCTTTCAACAAACTGATGCAGCACTGGAGGCACTCACTCATCTATGCCAAGAAATTGAAAAGACAGCTACCTGGCCAACTGATAGGAAGAGATCCATATTTGTCTCCATTCCAAAACAGGTGACCCAATGGAATGTGAAAATCATCTGATAGTATCATTAATATCATATGCAAATAAAATCTTGCTAAATTTAATTCAAAAATACTTCCAACAGTACACCAACATGGAACTATCAGAGGTTCAAGCCAGATTCAGAAAAGGATGTGGGACTAGGGATATCAGTGCTGATGTTAGATGGATCTTGTCTGAAAGCAGAGAATACCAGAAAGATGTTTACCACCTGTGCTTTATTGATTATGCAAAGACTTGCAACTGTGTGGATAATGGCAAGTTATAGGTAACATTGCGAAGAACGGGTATTCCAGGACACTTAATTGTGCTCATGAGGAACCTGTACATAGACCAAGAAGCGGTTCTTTGAATAGAACAAGGGGACACTGAATGGTTTAAAATCACGAAAGGTATGTGCCAGTGTTGTATTCTTTCACCATACTTATTCAGTCTGTATGCTGAGCACATAATCTGAAAAGCTAGGTTATATGAAGAACGTGGCATTAGAATTGGAGGCTGATTCATTAACAACCTGCAATATGCAGATGATACAACCTTGCTTATTGAAATCAAAGAGGACTTAAAATACTTACTGATGAAGATCAATGACTACAGCCTTCAGTATGAGTTGTACCTCAGTGTAATGAAAACAAAAATCTTTACCATTGGACAAATAAATAACATTATGATAAATGGAGAAAAAATACTGCATTTTGTTTGGCTCCACTATCAACATGCATGGAAGCAACAGTCAAGAAATCAAATGACATATTGCCTTAGGCAAATCTGCTGCACAAGAGCTCTTTAAAGTGTTTAAGAGCAAAATGTCAGTTTGAGGGCAAAGGTGCACCTGACCCAAGTCATGGTATTTTCAATAACTTCATATGCTTGCACAAGTTGGACAATGAATAAGAAAGACCACTGAAAAACTGATGCATTTGAATTATGGTTTTGGAGAAGAATATTGAAAGTATCATGGACTGCCAGAAGAACAAACAAATCTGTGTTGGAAGAAGTACAGTCAGATTGTTGCTAAGAAACCTGGACGGCGAGACTTTCTCTTTCATATTTCTGACAAATTGTCAGGAGGAACCAATCACTGGAGAAGGGCATCATGCTTGGAAAAGTGGAGGGTTAGCGACAAAGAGGAAGACCCCCAACTAAATGGATTGACACAGTGTTAGCAACAATGTGCTCAAGTGTAACAGCAATAGTGAAGCTAGTGAAGAACCCAGCAGTGTTTGGTTCTGTTGTGCACAGAGTCACTATGAGTTAGAGCTGACATTATGGCACCTAACAGTAACAACCTATCTTCCTGTTGATTGACCGATAGCTATAGATTGATAGCTATTTTTATGTCTGACAAGTTCTGTCTAAGACACAACCTCAGTCTTCTTATGTGTGAAATGGGGTTCATGATACATACTATATTATATTGTGGAGTTGACCTGAAATAAAAGGTGCCATTTATTGAGTACCTATTGTGTACCAGGTCTGCTGAGCCTTTTGCATTCATTAGTGCATGTGACTTGTATACAATACAAAGTGAGTCCACAGTTCAGGTGAATGAGTGACTAAACCTCCTCACAGGCCAGCTTCATAGGGCTCCCTGCTTAGAACAGCCCCATACTTGGTGTAATGCTCTGTTATCATCGACTTCGGAGTCCTGGTGTGGCGCTGTGAGTTAATGAGTCAGACTGCAAAGTCGTTTGAACTGCACGGTCGGTGGTTCAAGCTCACCAGCTACTCCTTGGAAACCCTATACAGGGGTCGCTATGGGTCAGAATCAACTAGATGGCACTTCACAACAATATCACTGACTTCACGTGGGAGGAAGATGAGGCTTTCTGCCCCCATAAAGATTTACAGTCTTGGAAATGGTATCCAGGGTCACTGTGAATCGGAACCAACTCCACGGCACATAACCAAGCAACCAATCACTAACTTCAAACTCACCAGGCACTCCTTGGAGACCCTATATAGGGTTGCTGTGAGTCAGAACCGACTCACTGGCACTTAACAACAACAATCACTGACTTGGTGGTACTGATTTGGCGCTGTAGGATAATCACTAGACTGCTAACCGCAGGGTCAGCAGTTCAAGCACACCAGCTGCTTCTCAAGAAACCCTATAAAAGGTACTGAGTTGGAAATGACTCAATAGCACTTAACAACGCCACTCTCTTGAAATTCTGCATAAGTTTTAAACATGGGTCTGGCATTCTCACTTTGCCCTGGGTGCTGCAAATTGTGTAGCCAGTCCTGTCTCCTCATAGGCCACCTATGGAATATGCATCATCATGCTGCCCATTCTACATAAGTATAAACCATGGCTGGGTAGGGGGTGGTAGTTATGTGCCATGGAGTCGGTTCCAACTCATAGTGTATAGGGCTTCCAAGGCTGTAAATCTTTATGGAAACAGAAAGCCTCATCTTCCTCCCACGGGACAGCTGGTAGTTTCAAACTGCTGACCTTGACGTTAGCAGCCCGACTCGTAACCACTACGCTACCAGAGCTCCTTATAAACCATGGCTTGTTGTTGTTGTTAAGTGTCTTTGAGTTGATTCCAACCCATAGCAACCCCCAACAGCAACCCCTAACCCATAGCAACCCCCAACCCATAGCAACCCTGTATAGGGTTTCCAAGGAGCAGCTGGTGAGCTTGAACCACCAGCCTTGCAGTTGAAATGACTTTGCAGTCTGATGCATTAGCCCACAGTGCCACACCAGGACGTAGTGGCTTCGAGAGGTGAAATTATGTGTATAATGTTACCCAGCCTATAGTTAGAGCAGGACCCTGGTAACAACTTCCACTAATTGGAACCCACTTCACTTGGGTGGGTGGGTAGGTGGGGGAGAGGGGGCAGGAACTGGTGGTGCAGTGGGTTGAGCATTGTGCTGCAAAATCCAAGATTAGTGGTTCAGACCCACTCACCAGCTGCTCTGTGGAGAAAGTTGAGGCAGTCTGCTCCTGTGAAGATTTATAGTCTCAGAAACCCTGAGGAGCGACTCTCCTCTGTTGTAAAGCGTCACTGTGAGTCAGAATCAATTAGAAGACAATGAGCATGGGCTCACTCGAGTCATGGTCCTCTGACTGCTGGACCTCACAGTGGAAAGTTTACAAAGCCCAAAACTCAAGCTCTTGGAAAGCAAGCATTTGGAGACTCTCAGCAGCCTTTGGAGAGACTCACCGTTTTTTGATGAAACAGTGGAAATGGCTTCCTGTCTGTTGCTGTGTTTCTTTCTTGTTCTGGAAACTGCATGAGAGAGAAATGAGAATGAAATAGAAGTGAGGAACACATGTCATGGAAAGCCCCGGGCCCTCCTGCATCATCTCTCCATCCTCCTGGGCAGGGCCAGGAGAACGGCCGTGTGCCTACTGCTGAAAACGAAGTGTTGGACAAGCTAGTCCCCACTGCCCAGAACAAAAGGAGTCTGGCGTCTCTTGTTGTTGTTAAGTGCTGTCAAGTTGATTCTGACCCACAGCAACCCTGTGTAAGGTTTCCAAGGAGGAGCTGGTAAGCTTGAACCACTGACCTTGCAGTTTAAACTGACTTTGCAGTCTGGTGCATTAGCCCACAGCACCACACCAGGTGTCTCTTAGTCACTGCTAATTCCTGGCAAATTACAGGCCTTAGGAGCAGGCCTGCTTGTAAAGTTCCTGGCTGCTCCAAACTGGAGGCAGTTTGTTCAAAGGAAAACAGGCCACATCTGCTGGGGTGATAGGTGCCCAGGGAGCCTCTTGCAAGATCTCCATCTGAGCAGGAAGCTTAGATGCACCTGCAGCCAGCCCGACACTTTCCCTTACCAGTTCTGTGTTCCTTTAGAGAGGTTAGCAGACGAATGCTAGAAGGGTTTATGTGAGCTTGGAGTCTATGTACGAATGTTCTTTTCAATTTAATCAAGTCCTCTACTGCATCTGAGAGTGAGCACAGCTGAGGGTTTTCGGTGCTTTGATAGTTATAAAGGGGAAAGCAGTGCTCTGGGGCCTCTTCATTCCAAAGTGGCTGGATTTGCACACAGCAGTCCAGTAGTTTAAGGGAACATCAGGTTCCCAGGCAAGTGTGCTTGTCAGGGCTGGAAATCCAGATGGTGGACCTCCTCACTGCTCCTCCAAACTTCCCAGGCCACCGATCCCTGTAACTCCCTATCTCAGCGATTCTTCCAGATTTTATGGTGTGAGGGTAAGGGGTGAGAAGACAGATAATGGCAGTGTCTCTTTAGCCTTTCTGTGAAAGCTGAGTATCTAAGTATGTGGGCAGCTGAATTGAACTAGAATGGGCCCATCGAGCTCCAGCAATCTGGATGGACCTAGAGAAAAGGGATCGATAGGAAGAGAAGGTTACTCATAAGCTTGGTTGGCAAAATGGATAAGTGCTCAGCTGATAACAAAATGGTTAGAGATCTGAACCCACCAAGAGGTTCTGCTGGAAGACAGACTTGGTATACTGCTCCCATAAAGATTGGTTGTTGGTGGTTATATGCTGTGGAGTTGGTTCCGACTCACAACGACCCTGTACAAGGTTTCTGAGGCTGTAAATCTTTATGGGAGCAGAAAGCCTCATCTTTCTCCCGCGGAACAGCTGGGATATTCAAACTGCTGACCTTAAAGTTCGCAGCCCGATTCATAACCACTACGCTACCAGAGCTCCTTACAATCTAGAAAACCTTACAGGGCAGTTCCACTGTGTCATATGGGGTTGCTATGAGTTGAAAATCAATGTAAGCACATGTAACAATATGTGTGCAGCAACTGACAGTTTATGAAGTTCTTTAAATCCATTGTCCATTACCTCTTCTTTCTTCCTTCATCCTATTCCTCCTTCTCCCCTCTTTTCACAAAAAGGGAAGAAACCAAGGTCCAGTATAATGAATAATTGTAAAGAAAACACCTGGACAACTGTGGTGCCTGCAATTTACTTGGTATGGCTCTTCCATCCAAAGTCTTCTTAATTTCCACCAAGTGATTGGGTGGGACCATGCAAATAAGGTCTACAGGACTCTAAGGCTGGGATTGGTTAGTTTTGTACTCACCTAGGTTTAAAAGGAGTCATCTCAGAAGCAGCAACAGAGGATCCCAGAACCATCAAGAAGGAAGAGCATGATTGATGCACGAGATCCCTACCTAGAGAAACAGTGACTGCAGAGGCAGCAGCAGAGGCAGCAGCAGAGGTGGTGGCTTGGAGAAATTGAGCAGCTTCGGGCTCTAGGCTTGTGGACTGAGTAAGCTGAGTCCCTACAGGCAGGAGACTGACTTGAAGAATGTGCCCTTTGGGCATTCACAGCCTACCTAAAAGAGTTTTATAACTACTGTGTGGCACTGTGGGTTAATGCGTCAGACTGCAAAGTCGTTGCTCCTTGGAAACCTTATACAGGGTCGCTATGGGTCAGAATCAACTCGAAAGCACTTAACAACACAACAACTACTGGAGCAAGGCGGAGGCCAAGGGATCACGTGACTGAGAGGCTGAAGACAAGAGTGTGGTGTGCCTGCAGTATGGCAGACAAGAGGCGTTCCTGACTAGAAAACTACTGTGTCCTGAGTTGGTTTTGATGCTGAATCATACCCTGTTCACTTCCCTAATAAATCCATAATCCTGAGTGTTGTTATGAGTTCTGTGGGGCCCCTGCAATGGATTATGGAACCCAGATGTGAAGCAGAGAGGGCTGTGGGAAGGATGGTTGGTGTCAGAGTACGGTAAAGAAAGTTGTAGAGTTTGGGCTGATTTTGACTTTGACTCTCTTAACCCCTTGTGAAGCCAGAGGAAGTCAGACATTGTCTGCACATGATTTTTGCAGCAACTAACAACCCCGAGTGTCACTTTCCATGCACATCCTTCCCACCTGCATTAGGCTTTGCTTTTGTTGTTGTCGTTAGGTGCCATCGAGTCAGTTCAGACTCATAGTGACCATATGCATAACAGGAGGAAACACTGCCTTGTCCTGCGCCATGCTCACAATCCTTGCTGCCACTGTATCAGTCCATCTCGTTGGGGGTCCTACTCTTTTTTGCTGGCTCTCAACTTTACCAAGAATGATGTCTTTATCCAAAGACTGGTCCCTCCTGACAACATGTCCAAAGTATGAGATGAAGTATCACCATCCTCACGTCTAGAGGGCATTCTGGCTGTACATCTTCCAAGAAAGATTTGTTTGTACTTCTGGTAGTCTATGGTGCTTTCAATATTCTTCACCAACACCAGAAATGCATCAATTCTTCTATGGTCTTCCTTACTCATTTTCCAACTTTCACATACACATGGGGTGATTGAAATGACCATGGATTGAGTCAGGCATATCTCAAACCGACATCTTTGATCTTATACAACACTTTAAAGAGGTCTTTTGCACCAGATTTGCCTAATGCAATGTTGTTTGAATTTTTGGCTGCTGTCTCCGTGTTGATTGTGGATCTAGGCAATAATTAATAAATCTTTGACAATATCATCCTTTTCTTTGCTTATCATGATATTATTGGTCCAGCTGTGATGATATTTTGTTTCTTTACATTGAGATGAAATTCATACTAAAGGTTATATATATTTTAAGTCCTCTTCACTTCCAGCAAGCAAGGTTGTGTTATCTACATATCACAGGTTGTTAATGAGTGTTCCTCCTATCCTGATGCCCATTCTTCTTCATAGAACCGAGTTTCTGTGAGTATTTATTTGCTCAGCAAAGAGATTGAATAAGTATGGTGAACGAATGCACACTTTTCCTGATTTTGACTGATGCACACTTTTCCTGATTTTGACTGCTTTGTATTTATGATGATTATTTTCCTTAAAAAATTATCTTGTCACCTTACATAATACAGTTTAGTCATTTCTGAGCTCTATATTGTTGTTGTTGTTAAGTGCCATTGAGTCGGTTCTGACTGATAGTGACCCTGTATAGGGTTTCTGAGGAGTAGCTGGTGAGCTTGAACCATGGACCTTGCGTCCAAACCGACTTTGCAGTCTAGCGCATTAACCAGTAACATTACACCAGAACTCCAGGCTCTACATAGATGGACTCATATAGTATGCCTTCTTTATGTTGAGTTTCTTTTACTCAAAATCATGGATATGAGATTTGTCCATTTTTTACTTGAAGAAATGAGGCCTCACCTCGGTGGTCCCATAACTAGTCAAGGCACAGCTGGAGCACACAGTCACCCCTTCTGCTCAGTCTGCTACTTAGAACTATAGGCGGCGGCAGCTGCTGCTACTGGTGGGAGTGGTGGCGTTGGTGGGCTGCAGACTAAGCAGTCAGAACACAGGAGGGATGGTCCATACGGCTGAATGGAGATTCCAGACTTCCCCGGCGGCGTCAGGTGCCTGGAATTTTTCCCTTATGTTGCTGTTGTTAGGTGCTATTGAATTAGTACAGACCCACAGCGACCCTATACACAGCCTGAACAAACCACTGCCCGGTCCTGGGGCAACCTCACAACTGTTGCTACGTTTGAGCCCATTGATGCTGCCACTATGCCAATCCATCTCATTGGGGGTCTTCCTGTTTTTCTCTGACCCTCCACCTTACCAAACATGACATCCTTCTCCAATGACTGGTCCCTCCTGAAAATATGTCCAAAATATGAGAGACAAAGTCTAGCCATTCTAGTTTCCAAGGAGCACTCTGGCTGTACTTTTTCCAACACGGATCTATTGGTTCTTTTGGCAGTCCATGGTACTTTCAATATTCTCCTCCAACACCACAACTCAAATGCATCAATTCTTCTACAACCTTCCTTATTCACTATCCAGCTTTCACATGCATGTGAGGTTATTGAAAATACTATGGCTTAGGTCAGGTGCACCGAAGTCCTCAAACTGACATCTTTGCTCTTCAACACTTTAAAAAGTTTTGTGCAGCAGATATGCCCAATGCAATACGTTGTTTTATTTCTTGACTGCTGCTTCCATGAGTGTTGATGGTTGATCCAAACAAAATGATGACATTGACAACTTCAATCTTTTCTTCATTTATATGGATGTTGTTTATTGGTCCAGTGGTGAGGATTTTTGTTTTCTTTACATTGAGGTGCAACCCATACCGAAGGCTGTGGTCTTTGATCTTCATCAATAAGTATTTCAAGTCCTCTTGGCTTTCAGCAAGCAAGGTTGTATCATCTGCATATGGCAGGTTGTTAGTGAACCTTCCTCCAATCTTGATTTTCTCCCATAGGGACTATAAACAATGAGGGGAAAGGTGACCCCTCCACAAGGAAATGCAGATGTTATTAGGACTAATGGACTCAAACATACCAACATCATGAAGACAGCCCAGGACACAGTAGTGTTGTGTTGTGTTGTGTTGTATATAAAATTGTCCTGAGTTGCAGCAGACTCCACAGCAACTAACAACAGCAACAACATTAGGGAGGGCTGTGATGCATTTGAGTGATGGTGTTGGAAGAGAGTATTGAAAAGTGCCATGGGCTGCCAAAAGAACCAACAGATCTGTGTTGGAAGAAGTGTAGCCAGAGTGCTCCTTGGAGGCCAGGATGGCCAAACTTGGTCTCTCATAGTTCGGACATATTGTCAGGAGGGACCAGTCACTGGAGAAGGATATGTGGTAAGGCGGAGGGTCAGAGAAAAAGAGGAAGACCCCAGTGAGATGGATTGGCAAAGTGGCAACATCAATAGGCTCAATCATGGCAACAATTGTGAGGCTGGCCCAGGACTGGGCAGCGTTTCGTTCCGTTGTGCGTAGGGTCACTGTGAGTCTGTACTGACTCGATGGCACCTAACAACAACAACGATGGATGCTGGACAACCAACACTAGCATAATCCATTTTACTCATCCTTTCTTGAACAAAATCTCCCCAAGTCCCATTGCCAATGAGTTGATTCTGACTCATAGTGATCCCGTAGGAGAAACAGGGTTTCCAAGGCTGTAATCCTTACAGCAGCAGACTGCTAAATGATTTCTGCTCAGATCCCCTGGTGGGTTCTGCCAAGCACTTTAACCATTGTGACACTAGGGATCCTTTCTCGGACATGGGTCCATATTTTAAATGTTTCCTGCTTCATTTCTTACTATACAAATCAGATAAGGTGTCAAAAGAAGCTCCCGGCAGAAATATAAGCAGTGGAACCTCATCTCTCAACTCAACAGTTAGCGTGCTAAACGGATGAAAACATTATTTTACTTAATTTCTTTTCTGAAGGAAGTCTTGTTCTTTCTGAGACAGACACAAAAACAACATAAAATCGAGATTATTTTTACAGCAGTAGGACTAACATTCCCAGTTTCAGCCGGGAGAATTGTTCTTTCATGTTACACCTGGCCTTTGCTTAGTCCCTGTACCTTTATGCCTGAGACCCTGTCACATCTCCCAGCATCCTGAAAACCCCCTAAAAAAACCCAAAAAGCATTTTCAAACAGTGGTACCAAATAGTTTTGAGACTTACTTCTAAATGGCAGCGGTAACACGTCACTTCCGGGGTAGCCTGAGGTGACTTCCGGTTTTCAGAAGTTATTAGCAGCTGGCGTGAGATTGGGGAGGGCCGGGGATTCCTGGCTGGAAAAGGGACAATGGTGGAAGAGCTAGGGTGTGGGAGTGAGGCAGAGCCCAATAGCTTCTTAGTTCTTTAGTTATTGGGAGTCAATTCTGACTCCTGGTGACCCCATGTGTGCAGAGTAGAACTGCTCCGTAGGGTTTTCAAGGCTGTGGCCTGTCACGAGATCACCAGGCCAGTCTTTTGAAGTACCTCTGTGTGCCGGGGTTCAAACGGCAAGCCTTTTGGTTAGTAGTCTGGTGTTTAACCTTTTGCACCACCCAGTGATTCCACGGGTCCTAAGGGGTAGGTTATACATTATAGTAGGGTCCCAGTGCCTGGGGAGGGAGTCAAGGTGTAGAGGACAGGACCCTGGTGGGGTATGCTCTGAAAGACCTCCTTGAGCCTTCCAAGGGAACCCAGAGACCTCCCAGGAGTCCCTCCACCTTGCGCAGAGGAACAAGAACCGGGCCAGGAGTCCCAACCCCCGAGGTGCGCCTGCGCAGCAAACTGCTCTGAGAACACCCACCTGAAATTCTTGAGTCTCACAACGGCCCTATATTTTTTATTGTTGTCATTACTTTAGCATAAAAGAGAAGACTACTGTTCCCTTTACACCACTCATCTGTCAGTTTGTCACACTACGGTGGCTTCTGTGTTGCTGTGATGCTACAAGCAATGCCATCAATATTTAAATTACCAGTCGGATCACCCAGGGTGGATAGGATTCAGTTGAGCTTCTAGATTAAGATAAACTAGGAGGAAGGAGGAGCTCTGGTAGTGTAGTGGTTATGAATCAGGCTGCTAACCTCAGGGTCAGCAGTTGGAAACTACCAGCTGTTCCGCGGGAGAAAGAGGAGGCTTTCTGCTCCAGGAAAGATTTACAGCCTCGGAAACCCTGTCCAGGGTCGCAGTGAGTCGGAACCGACTCCACGGCACATAACAACAACAAGGAAGAAGGAAATGCAGACCACCACTTTTGAATGGCTGTTGTTGTTAAATACTGTCGAGTTGATTCTGACTCATAGCGACCCTATATAGGATTTCCAAGGAACAGCTAGTGAGTTTGAACCACGGACCTTGTGGTTCAAAGTCCAGTGCTTATCCTACATTGCCACATCAGTAGTCCTCTGAATGGTTAGCCACTGAAAATCTTATGAATAGCAGCAGAACATTGCAAACTAGACATGGAAGATGAACCCCTCAGATTGGAAGGCACTTAAAATACAACTGGGGAAGAGCTGCCTCCTCAAAGTAGAGTTGACCTTAATAATGATAAATTTGTCAAGCGCAGTTGTCAAGACCTGCATTTTCTGATGGGGTAAAACTCAAAGTGGGAAGAAAGAGTTGCAAATATCCATTAATAACTGGAATGTGGAATGTACAAAGTATGAATCTAAGAAAATTGGAAGTCATCATAAATGAGATGGAATTCATAAAGGTCAATATCCTAGGCATTAAGGAGCTGACATGGACTGGTATTGGCCATTTTGAATCAGACACTAATAAGATTTACTATGTCAGGACTGATAAATTGAAGAGAAATGGCATCACATTCATCATCAAAAAAGAGCATTTCAGGGTCTATTTTGAAGTACAGTCTGTGATAGAATACTATCCATATGCCTAAAGGAAGGCGAGTTAATACCAATATTATTCAAATTTACACACTAACCACTAAAGTCAGATATGATAAAATTGAAGAATTACACCGATTTCTTCAGTCTCACATTGATCAAACATGCAGTTGAGATGCATTGATAATTACTGATGACTGGAATGCAAAAGTTGGAAGCAAAGAAGCAGGAACAGTAGTTGGAAAATATGGCTTTGGTGATAGAAATGATGCTGAAGAATGCATGATAGAATTTGCAAGACCAATGACTTGTTCATTGCAAATACCTTTTTCAACACAATAAATAATGACTAAATATGTGAATCTCACAGGAGTCTAATTGATTCCCTATGTGGGCTGAGATGCTGGAGAAGCTCTGCATCATCAGCCAAAACAAGGTCAGAGGCTGACTGTGGAACAGACCATCAATTGCTCATATGCAAGTTCAGGCTGAAGCTGAAGAAAATTAAAACAAGTCCGCAAGAGCCAAAATATGACCTTGAGTATATCCTACCTGAATTTAGAGATCATCTGAAGAACAGATTTGATGCATTAGATGTTAAAGACCAAAGGCCAGAAGAGTTGTGGGATGACATCAAGAACATCACACAGGAAGAAAGCAAAAGGTCACTGAGAAGACAAGAAAGAAGGAAAAGAGCAAAATGGATGTCAGAAGAAACTCTGAAACTTGCTTTCAAGTGTAGAGATGTTAATGCAAATGGAAGAAATGAGTGGGCAAAGAGGTGAATAGAAAATTTCAGACATCAGCTCAAGAATACAAAGCCAAGTATTATAACAAAATGTGCAAAGACCTGGAGTTAGAAAATCAAAAGTGAAGAACACACCCAGCACTTCTCAAGTTGAGGGCATTTAAGAAAAAAGTCAAGCTTCAACGTAAAATATTAAAGGATTCTTTGGTCAAAATATTGAATGATGCGGAAAGCATCAAAAGAAGATGGAAGGAATACACTGTCACTGTACCAAAAAGAAATGGTTGATGTTCAACCATTTCAAGAGGTAGCATATGATCAAGGGCCAATGATCATTCAATTCACAATAAAAACTGAAACAAAACAAAACAAAAATGAGCCAATGATCCTGAAGGAAGCAGTCCAAGGTGCACTGAAGGCATTGGCAAAGAGCATGACTCCAGGAATTGATATTCTAGGAGACAGAAAACCAAAAGGGAAGAACACAATAGTGTTCTTCAATACAAATTGAAATCTTTCAACAAACTGATGTGGCACTGGAGGCACTCACTCATCTATGCCAAGAGATTTGAAAGACAACTACCTGGCCAGCTGACTGGAAGACAACCATATTTGTGCCCATTCCAAAGATAGGTGACCCAAAGGAATACAGAAATCATTGGATAATATCTCATGCAAATAAAATTTTACTAAAGATAATTTTAAAATGGCTGCAACTGTACACTGATAGAGAACTGCCAGAGGGTCAAGTCGGATTCAAGAGAGGACATGGAACAAGAGATATCACTGCTGATGTAAGATGGATCTTGGCTGAAAGCAGAGAATACCAGAAAGAAGTTTAACTGTGCCTTATTGAGTATGCAAAGGCTTTTGATTGTGTGGATCATGACAAGCTATGGACAACATTGTGGAGAATGAGTATTCTGAACACTTAATTGTACTCATGAGAAACCTGTCCATAGACCAAGAGGCAGTTGTTTGAATAGAACAAGGGGACACCGAATGGTTTATAATTAGGAAAGGCATGTGCCAGGGCTGTGTTCTTTCATCATGCTTACTCAATCTGTATGCTGAGCACGTAAGCCAGGAGCTGAATTATATGAGGAAGAACGTTGCATCAGAATTGGAGGAAGACTCATTAACAACCTGTGATATGCAGATGAATACAACTTTGCTTGATGAAAGTGAAGAGGACTTAAAATACTTACTGATGAAGATCAAAGTATTTGATCAACCCTTCAGTATGGGTTGCACCTCAATGTAAAGAAAACAAAAATCCTCACCACTGGAACAATAAACACATCCATATCAATAGAGAAAAGATTGAAGTTGTCAAAGACTTCATTTTGTTCAGTTCAACCATCAACACTTATGGAAGCAGCAGTCAAGAAATCAAACGATTTATTACATTAGGCAAATCTATTGTTCAAGATCTCTTTAAAATATTCAAGAGTAAAGATATCCGTTTGTGGACTAAGGTATGCTTGACTCAAGCCATGGTATTTTCAGTAACATCATATGCATGTGAAAGTTGGACAGTGAATAAGGAAGACCCTAGAAGAATTGATGCATTTAAGTCATAGTGTTGGAGGAGAATATTAAAAGTACCATGAACTGCCAAAAGAACCAACAAATCTGTACTGGAAGAAGTACAACCAAATGCTCCTTGGAAGCCAGGGTGGCCAGATTTAGTCTCTCATACTTCAGACATATTGTCAGGAGGGACAAGTTCCTGGAGAAGGATATCATGTTTGGTAAAGTGGAGGGTCGGAGAAGAAGAGGAAGACTCCCAATGAGATGGATTGGCACAGTGGCGGCAGCAATGGGCTCAAATGTAGCAACAATCTCGTGAGGTTGACAGTTTCATTCTGTAGTGCATAATGTCAGTATGAGTCGGTACCAATTCAATGGCACCTAACAACAACAACCATCTGTTTCTATATTTGTCAGGTTAAAAAATGAGGGGATGGATCTGTGCGACCTCACTGCTCCTTTCTCACTGCACCATTGGAATGGCGGACCATCCTCTACATTAACTTTACTGCAGAGTCTGGCTCACGCAGGGCAATAAAACAAAACTTAGGAAAACCAAGCAGCTGTGTGAAAGACGAGTCTATCAGGTTAACCCAATATCCTCCCTGCAGATCATGAGAGTATGGGAGAACAGCAATGTTGAGAAGCAAGTTCTGTTCAGGGTTTGCAGAGCAACAGAGAGGGAGGGATCCCTTGAGTCTCTGAACCAACCACAACGAATCCTGGGCGAGCTCGCCTTCCCTCTTCTACCCCAACACGATGTCCACCTTTTACTCTGAATCATGTTAGCAATTAGAAATACCAGCGAGGGGGTGAAGTTAGGCCACTCATCCTGCCCCCCCCCCCGATAATATTGGGTTGTCATAAAGTGGAGCCCACCCACACAAAATTGGGTACTCAACGCTTTTGTGAGCCTGATTAAACCCTGTTGTCATTGTTGGATGCCTTGGAGTTGTCTCTGACTCATAGTGACCCCATGTGACAATGTAGGATTGCCCCTTAGGTTTTTTTAGCTGTCTTTTTTTGTTTTTCAACTTTTTATTGTGAATTGGGTGAAGGTTTTCAGACAAGATCATCATCTATACATTCAGCAAATTATACACTTTGTTTCATCTCAATGATTACAAGCCCCTCCCTGCAACATTTATCCCACTTCTTCCCAGTGGTTCTCCATTTATATCTTTACATTTCACAAACGAACAAGGCAAAAGATTTACAAAACACTTACAACACACAAAAAATATATACATATTCATTTCAATGTCTAAAGGGCACATGCTGCCGGTCATACAGAAGCAGATCACTAGGTGTTTTTCCTACAGCACTGCTGGGTGGGCTTGAACTGTCAATCTTTTGGTGAGCTACTGAGTGTTTAAATGTTGCACCACCAGGACCCTTTGACTTAGCTCTGTTGCCTGCTTAGGCAGAAAAGCAAAGAAGCCACAGAGCACAGCACTGAGGAACCTCCGGGTCATTCTTGGCCACAAACAAGGCCCTGGGGTCAGAAAGGAAAAGTTGTCCGCAGCTCTAGGGTTAAGCTCTATCTACATGGCAGTATCAGGAAGTTGGAAGGGCATTTGAAGCCTTCTCAACTACCCACTCCTTGGACAGAGAAGGAAATCCAGACTTGGAATAACTTGCCCAAGTTCTTGGTGAAAACATTCAAACTGGGTCTCTTGAAACCAAGTCCAGTGCTCCATCAATCCACTTAACCTGCTGCCTTTTGTTGTGGGTTAATGCTCTGGGCTGCAATGTCATTTGAACTTCAAGGTCGGTTGTTCAAACTCACCAGACGGTCCTTGGAAATCCTATACAGGGTTGCTATGGGTCGGACCCAACTTGATGGCACTTAACAACAACAACAACCTGCTCAGGAAGACTTAAGTTCTGGCAATCTATAGAGTTCCACCTGCAATACCAACAAACAGGAGACTCAAAACCTGAGATGAACTTGCCCTATTCTCACCAGCAGCTGCATTAGAGGACTCAGACCTCCTTCATCCTGGAAGAGGGGTCCAGGAGCAGGCTGTCTCCCTCCAGGGCAGGAGAGACACCGCCCAGCGCCACGGCCTTCAATGGCCTTAGCTGTGTCATCAGAGGCCTACCTTGGCAACTGGTGCTCTCTCTCTGGGGAACTCACTACTCTCTCTCGCCCCGTTTCTTTGACCCAGTAATACAAATAGCCAGTACCTATTACATGTATGAGTTCATTTGCCCTTCTCAAGAACCTAATGAGGTCGGTACTATTATTGCTATCATCCTCCTAATTCCAACTCATGGAGGCCCCATGTGTGTCAGAGCAGAACTATACTCCACAGGATTTTCAATGTACCTTTGGGAGATATTATTTTTCATATTGTAGCAAATTCTACATAACATAAACATTTCCATTTTAACCATTTTTAAGTGTACCAGTTAGTAGCATTAAGTACATTGAACAATGTTGCATAATCTTGACCACTCTCTATTTCTAGAACTTCTCATCCCCCCAAACAGAAGCTCTATATTAGATACAATTCTTCATTTCACTTCCCTTCCCCAACCCCCCTGGAAAACTCTAATTTCCTAAATATTTCTAAATATTCCATATCAGTGAGATTATGTATCATTTGTCCATTTCTTATCTGTTTTATTTCACTTAGCATAAGGTTTTCAAGATTCATCATGTTGTAGCCTATTATTCATCATGTCGTAACATATTATTCCATGTAAATAATAGTCCGCGTCTGAACTGAAATCTTAGCAGCAATACTTTTTTGACTTACCCTTATAACACATTTTGTTTATATATTCATCAGTTGAACTGCAAGGTTGGAGGTTCAAACTCACCACCTGCTCCTTGGTAGTTATGAGTCAGAACTGACTCGAGGGCACTTAACAATAACCGATAGCCAGTGAATTACTTCCCCTTCCTTCCCACCCTGGTAGCTATCAAAGAATGTTTCTTTTAGTAAGAAAATCTTTCCTTGAGTTTTTACAATAATGGCCTCATTCAATGTTTGTCCTTTTGTGCTTGACTAATTTCATTCAGCATAATGGCCTCCAGGTTCATCCTGGTTATGAGGTGATTCACAGATTCTTCATTATTCTTCAACATTGCATAGAATTCCACTGTGTGTATGTCCCAAAGCTTGTTTATCCACTCTTCCATTGATGGCCATTTAGGATGTCTCCATCTTTTTACTATTGTGAATAGTACTGCAGTGAACACCGGTGTGCATATATCACTATGAAATAAGACCCATTATCTCACACCATATACAGAAACAAATTCAACATGGATAAAGACCTAAATGTAAAACCTACAACTATAAAGATCATCATAGTAGATACTCATGTACTGGCTCACATTTCTTGTGGATCTGTACCAAGTAGAGGGATTACTGGGTCTGTGACACTTCTATTTCCAGCTTTCTGAGGAAGCGCCCCACCATTTCCCACAGTGGTTGAATCATCTTACAATCCCCCTAGCAATGTAGGAGGGTCCCAGTCTCTCCACACCCTCTCTACCATTTGTTGCTTTTTGTTTTTGTTTTTAACAGAAAATTAATTAAACAGAAATGAATTTGAACATAAAATTAATGCTGTTGTGAGATGCTATCTCATTGTTGTTTTGATTTGTACCTCTCTAATGGCTAATGATTGTGAACATTTCTTCATGTTTGCTGGTTGCCTGAATGTCGTCTTTGGAGAAGTGTCTGTTCATGTCCTGTGCTCATTTTTAAATTGGGTTGTTTGTCTTTTACTTACAGTGGTGTTGTAGTTTTCTATAAATTTTAGAGATTAGTCCCTTGTCTCATATGTTGCTGCAAAAAAGAATTTCCCCAGTCTGCTGGCTCTCATTTGGCTAAATCTTTTGATGCACATAAGTGTACAATTTTTTTTTTAAGTGTACAATTTTTAGAAGGTCTCATTTATTTTGTCTTCTACTGTTTGTGTGTTTTTCGTAATGTTTGATAGTGTATTTATGCCATGAATTAGAACCCTAAAGTTTGTCCTTATTTTTTCATTGATGATCTTCATAGTTCTAGGTGTTACATTTAGGTCTTTAATCCATGTTCAGTTTGTTTCTGTATATGGTGTGACATATGGGTCTTATTTCATTCTTCTGAAAACAGATTTCCAGTTTTGCCAGCACCATTTGTTGAAGAGACTATCTCTTCCCCATTTAATGTGTTTTGGCCCTTTGTCAAAGATCAGCTGACTATGTGTGGATGGGTTCTCAATTCTAGTCCATTAATCAATGTATCTTCCCATTAATCTCTGTATCTTTCATCGTAACTGCACCAGGCTGTTTTAACCATTATGGCTGTGTAGTGAATTTTGAGATTAGGGACTAAGAGGCCTCCAATTTTGCTGTTTTTCTTAAACAGTATTCTGCTTATCCAAGGTCTCTTTCCTTTCCATATAAAGTTAGTGATCATTTTCCCACCTCTACCCTATAGAGGGTCTCTATGGATCGGAATTGACTCAACGACACTTAACAACAACAACAACATAAAACAGTGATGTTGGAATCTGGATTGGGATTGCATTATATCTGTAGATGGCTTTTTTTTTTTTTAATTTTTAACTTAATTTATCATAGACATTTTTCCATGTCAGAGATTTTGTTGTTGTTGTTATGTGCCGTGGAGTCGATTCCGACTCATAGC
>NW_006408543.1:18884152-18886689 GCF_000296735.1 Chrysochloris asiatica | reverse complement strand
TTTTTTTTTTTTGATGTACACAAAACACACAGAAATATATATTTGTTTAAACAACCAAAGGGTACATTTTGCAAGCCAGCGTCCTGCCTGCCTGCTGGCACACAGTCTTTCTCTTTCAAGGAGTCTAGAGTCCTCAGCTGCTCTCTCTGTTCTCCCTAAGACAACTTAGAGTTTGGAGTCACGGCTAAGACCCATTTTAGAGTCAGCCGGTCTTAGGTTCAAATTCTGCCATTCCCTCTCCCTCCTAATGCATACTGATGTGACCTTGAACAAATCATTGCATTTCTCTGCGCCTCTGTCTTCCCTGTTTCCCAGGGCAGCTAGGGTGGGGAAGCTGACTATGGCTGTGAACTTCAGGGCAGGCTAAAGGCACAATGTATTGTGGCTCCCAGACACTTTCCCTCTTCTGCACCAAACTCAAGCACACTACTTTTCCCCTGGTACCGTGCAGATCTATGGAATGATTCCAGGCCTAGCCCTCTCCACACTCTTCTGCTGGCCTCCCCCGCAGGCTCTGGGCTGTGTAAGCAGAGGTGAACATATGGACTGGCTGATGGAATGACACCACCTGCCTCTCCCTCCAGTTATCTCCGCTCCCTCCGCCCCCAGCTCATGATAACCTTCCCAGGAGATGACTCCAGAAGGAGGCTGCCTGGAAGGTGGTCTCAGCATATTGCTCAGTGGTCTGCAACCCTGCCAACACGGGGTGCTCAGTCAGCGTGTCCAGCCTCAAGGGTTGGAAACGAGGGTGTCAAGCTGGCTGAGAGGATGTTCTGCTGCCCACCCTGTTTCTGAGCTCCTGTTTCTGCATGTCCTTTGAGATGAGATTTTGCAGCTACTCCCCACCCTGAATCTGGGATGGCCTTGGCACTTGCTTTGGCTGAAAGAATGTAGCACAAGTCGTGGTGTTGACCGTCCTGAGCCTAGACTTCCAGAGCGATTGCGCAGAAGTCTGCGTTAGCCTCTTGGAGGACAGGAGACCATATGGAGCTCCAGCAAGCCAATGGAGGCCCCAGACATGAGAGAGAGCCAGCCCACAGCCCATCTGCCAGCTGACTTCAGTTACTGGATCGAGACCAGCCAAGGTCAGAACTGCCCAGCCAGCCTACAGGCTCACAGGCTAAGTAAATGCCTGCTCTGTGAGTCACTGGGTTTTGTGCCTTGTAATTCAGCATGGTGTGTCGAGATAACTAATGCGGTGGCAAAAGCTGGGGCTCATCTGGAGGGGTCTGGAAGAGGCGGCCTGACCACCTCCCTGTACCTAGAGGGGATGGCGATGGGACCCTTCTTCTTTGCTCTGTCATTGACAAGGATGCTCCCTGGGCCCCAGGTGCCTGTCTCCCAGCACCTCTGGGATCCTGGCTGGAAGTGGATTAGGAAGGCAGGCCCTCCCCTTTGCACCCACCCAGGGCTGCACCCTCCCCCACACACCCCAACCCCACCCCCGCCAGGCCTCACTACCTGTGGCTCCTCAGGCCCAGGGCTGTACTCACCTTTGGATGGGTCAGTTGTATAAGCACAAGAGCTTTGGAGCCTGGCCCACCTGGGCCAGGCCCTGGCTATGTGACACTTGACTTCTGTGTGCTGTAAAACTGGGCAGGACAAGGGCAGCCTCCTAGCATTGGGGAGGGGTTCTTGGGGTTACAGGTAAGCTAGACGGCCTTGTGCCTCTCCACAAAGCAGCCTCCTGGAGAAGTGAGGGCAGCTTCAGTCCCTGCCCTCAGGTCATCTGGTGTTGTTGTTGTTATGTGCCATGGAGTCAGTTCTGACTCATAACAACCCTGTACAGGGTTTCCAAGGCTGGAAATCTTTACAGGAGTAGAAAGCCTCATCTTTCTCCCATCCAACTGCTGACTGTGAGATTAGCAGCTCAATTCATAACCTCTATGCTACCAGAAAACCAAAAACACAGAATACTGGGCCAAGCAGGCTCAGGGGATGGTGCTAGAACTCTGAATCACATATAAAGGCATATTTAGAAGATGGAAGACTTATAGCTAGGGGAATTTGTAGCAGAATCAATAAATCCATTGCTTTCTAATTCAAGACTCTCAGCTAGTCTCAGAGCCGCCATCTTGGGAGAGAACAAGTTGGGGAAGGATCAGAACAGCCATGAATGCCTGACAGAACCAAAGAGATATAGGTGTGGACATTCATTTTTTTGGTATCTGTCCATTGTTCATTGGTCTCTCGCTGACTGCGCACCTCCATTCCGGTAACTAGAGGGGATATCTGAGCGAATGGATAACCCACCCCCACCCCTGGAAGGTTCTACTATGCATGCACACCACACAGATCTCCTTGAAATTTAAAGTGACAATTTTGACATAAAACTGAACGGCCACCCACTCGTCTGTCTGTCCTACTGTGGTGGCTTGTGAGTTGCTGTGATTCTGAGGGTTTTGCCACCGGTATTTCAAATAACCAGCAGGGTCACCCATGGTGGACAGGTTTCAGATGAGCTTCCAGACAAAGACAGACTAGGAAGAAAGAGTGATGAACTACTTCCGAATCTTTAGTCACTGAAAACCTTATGA
>NW_006408543.1:18878549-18880268 GCF_000296735.1 Chrysochloris asiatica | reverse complement strand
TTATCAATGGAGAAAAGAATGAAGTTGTCAAGGACTTCATTCTTCTTGGATTAATTATCAACATTCATGGAAGCAGCAGTCAAGAGATCAGACGACGTATTGCATTAGGCAAATCCGCTGCACAAGACCTTTTTAAAGTGTTGAAGAGCCAAGATGTCAGCTTGAGGACTAAGGTGTGACTGACACAGCCATGGTGTTTTCAGTAACCTCATATGCATGAGAAAGCTGGACAGTGAATAAGGAAGACTGACAAAGAATTGATGCCTTTGAGTTATGGTGTTGGAGGAGAATACTAAAAGTGCCATGGGATGCCAAAAGAACCAATAGATCTGTTTTGGAAAAAGTGCAGCCAGAGTGCTCCTTCAAGGCCAAGATAGCCAAACTTCGTATCTCATACTTTGGACATATTGTTAGGAGGGAACAGTTACTGGAGAAGGATATCATGTTTGGTAAAATGGAGGGTCAGAGAAAAAGAGGAAGACCCCCCAACAAGATGGATTGGCCAAGTGGCAGCATCGATGGACTCAAGCGTGACAACAGTAGTGAGGTTGGCAGAGGATCGGACATTGTTTCGTTCTGCTGTGCATAAGGTCGCTATGAGTTGGTACCGACTCGGTGGCACCCAACAACAACAACAACAATAACAACAACAACGCTACCAGAGCTCCTTCCAGGTCATCTGTATGACCTTTACATACAGCTCCGTGGTTTCCTAGGGAGATCCCAGCCTTGGGCAGCCCTGGGCTGTTGTCCCACATGGTGTACCCAGGCCTGTCATTCATCACTCATGTCTCCAGTACAGCCCAGTCTCCTCCCTTCCAGGCACCACGCGGTCCCTCTGGACAAAAGCCTGTTTCTCCATCGATAGCTCCTGGGACTCGCACCCTGCGACACCCAGACGCCAGCGTGGGAGGGGGTACTGTATCACGCCCCGGATTCACCTAGAAACTGCACTCAGAGGAGGCCGGGATCTCATCAACTCCAGCCCCTGCCCCCAATCCCCTCCGCCAGACCCATGATCCCTTCCCCAGATCCATGACACCTTCTATCGACAATCTGCCGCGAAGGCGCCAGCCGCAGAGTAGAGTCTGGAGTGGCAGGAACGTTAGCCAACGAAGGTGAAGGTAGAGCATTACATCACCACCGTACGCTCCCATTGGCGGGGCTCATGCAATGGTCCGCCTCCCAGCTTGAACTGGTCTCTGCACCCGAGGCTGCTTGGCTCGAGTGCCAAGTGTGCAGAGAAAACCCGGGAGGAGCAGAGCCTGGCCAGCCGGGATGCCAAATCTGACGTCCACTAATTCGGCGCGAGGCATCTCCTGTAATTCCTCTGTTTGCTCCCTGGCAGAAAAAAAAAAAAGGGGGGGGGGTCCTCATCTCCTCACGTCTGCCAGACATTCAGCACGTTTGGCCCCAGTTCTTCCCCCTTCGTGTGCTCATCCGCTTGAATTCCTTTTTCATGGCCCTGGACCCTGGAAGGACAGTGCTTAAGTCTGTCTTGCTTTCCATTTCACCCCCGGAGCCTGGAGGAAATGTATATATTAATATATAGAGTCCTGGTGTGGCGCTGTGGGTTAATGCGCTGGACTGCAAAGTTGGTTTGAACCTCAAAGCCATCGGTTCAAGCTCACCAGTCGCTCCTTGGAAACCCTATACAGAGTCGCTATTGGTCAGAATTGACTCAACAGCACTTAACGACAACAATATATATATATATAT
>NW_006408543.1:18866366-18878449 GCF_000296735.1 Chrysochloris asiatica | reverse complement strand
TACTAAGTGCTGGGGGAGACAGAAGCGATGGAGACCCTTTAACAGATAACTGAAGTACTGCCTGTGTTTGAGGAGGGGGTCTGCATGGGCATTCTGGTAGGACATGCCACGCCTTATATATGATTTTGTTTATCCTAGAAATATAACTGGGTAGATCCTCTTTCCAAAACCAAACTCCTTCCTAGAGTGTTGATCCCCAGGTAGTTCAGGAATAGTCCTACTTTCCACAGCGCTTTCTTGGTTGTAAACCTCAGCCCCCCTGGGTGGATGGATTCCAACCTAGGATTTTTTCAGTTAGATAAGCCTGGTGATGTTCTGAAAGATCACACAGCCTTAAAAAACCCAGTGGTATGCATTTCTACTACGCACGGATGGGGTCGCTATGAGTCAGAATAGAGTCAGTGGCAACCAAGAACAACCAAGAGCAAAAGTTTGAGTCACCCTGTGACCTAATTCTTCCTGTCGCTGATGTTAACTTTGAGTACCTTCAAGTCAGTTCTAACTCATGGACCCATGTGACAGAGTTGGACTGCCCTGTAGGGTTTTTTTTTTTTTTTTTTTTGCTATAATCTTTATGAGAAGTCTTGGTGTGGCCCTGTAGGATAAGCACCCCACGGTCAAGGTCAGATGTTCAAACTCACAAGGCACTCCTCGGAAACCCTCTACAGGGTCTCTATGAGTAACAATGTTTATGAAGCAGAGCATCAGACCTCTCTCTCATGGAGCAACCTGGGTGGGTTCGCACCCCAACCTTCTGGTTAGCACTGGAGCATTTAATCATTGCTTCATCAAACCCAAACCCACTGGTGTCAAGTGCATTCATAGTGATCCCACAGGGCACTGTAGAACTGCTCTATAGGGTTTCCAAAACTATATTCTTTATGGAAACATACTGCGACCCTTTCTCCTTTTGATTGGCAGCTGAGAGCTTAACCCTGCTCTACCAGAGTTCCTTGTTGGTTCATCCTCTCTACACAGCCTGGATTTAGAGATCCACTCTGATGTTGAGACTGAGTGAGGATAGAGAGTTATCCAAAGTCCTGGCTCTGGTGTGCTGGAAAGCCTGGGTTGGAACGCAGGCAGCCTGGATCCAGGGTGCAGGGGCAGGAACAGGCCACCAGTCCCCAGTTTAAACTTCCCAGTCTGACAGGCCATTTTTGGCCAGTGTGGTCCCTGAACTGGTCTGTGAGAGTGTGGCTGTTCAGCTGAAGTCTTCAGCGAACATGCCTAATGATGGGGAAAAGCTGTAGCTGAGGTTTGACATGTTTGGTCCTGAGATGTGGGAAAGGGCGTCAGCTCTTCTGCTATCCAAGAGAATGTGGCACGTAGATCATAGTTCAGTGTACTCCTGTTGGGTTCACTGTGGCATCTCTCTCAGCTCTGCACAGATTCAGAGTGCCCTCCTCTCACAAGAGCCTGCACCAGGAAAGGTGGGGAATGAGAACTCTCATGCCCAAGGAGACTTGTGGGGCCCAAGCTCTCTCTCCACCTGAACAATCTGCCCACAAGGCCTAGACTCCATAGTTTGGGACTTGGGGCTGCTTTCCTAGTGGGACCAAGCAGGCAGTGGAATCACTGTGGTTGGTGCAACCCAATGGGTTAACTCATGGTGTCTTAGTACCCCTCCACAGACCTCCTCCCATACCAGACCATATAGAATCCTTAGTAATGTTTAAAATTTGAATCAGAAAAGATTATGTGATAAATGTAGTTGCAAATCACTTAAATTTAAAATTTCTTAGGTTATATGAATAAACCACAGAGTCAGTTCTGACTCATAGTGACCCCCATAGAGGGGTTTCAAGACTGTGCCCAATCTTTATGGGCACAGACAGCCTTAACTTTCTCCCATGGAGTGGCTGGTGGGTTTGATCCGCTAACCTTGCAGTTAGCAGGCCAATAACTAAAACATGGTACAACCAGGTCTCCTTAGATTATATGAATACTTACAGCAAAATTGTTTTGTAAAATCTTTCTACATTAAATTATATTATTAGTTACAATATTATTAATAACTGAGCAGAAGCCTTTAACAAATCTTTCTCCTTCTTTTCCTTTAATGATGACTTTATTCTCAAAAGTGATTGATATAGATTCACAAGTACTAATTACCATAATGTTGTAGCTAAAGCACCAGAAAATTTGACAAACTCAGTGACTTGACTGTAAGAACATTGGCAGCACTAGAAATAACAGCGTGCGCTTGTATCATGTGCAGATGAAGCCACGTGATCTGAAACATCACTGTGATTGGGTAATAAGTGACAGTTCTGATAGGAGTGCATTGTAAGATTCTAAAAGTAAATTATCGTAGAATCTTAGCCTTGTAGGTATAACAGCATACATGGCAGCTGGGCTTACCGACAATGTTTTTGTTGTGATAACTAATGACAGATATTTTTATAACAAATGGTAAATTTCTGCAGAAACACAACGCACAGATTTTATAGAGTCATGTTGGCATCACGCTGTTGGACAGTGTCACCTGGTGTTGTCTATATCCCTGCATGCGCGCACACACACACACGCACACAAACACCAGTGATATCACTGGTTACAGGTGTCTGAGTGACTAATTAGAACACTAACTTTAGGAACTCTGGTGGTGCACTGATTAAGTGCTTAGCTATTAACCAAAAGGTTGGTGGCTGAAACTCACCCAAGGGCTCCGCTGGAGAAAGTTCTGGAGATCTGCTTTGTAAAGATTCCAGCTTAAAAAACCCTGTGGGATATTTTTACTTTGTCCATGGGGTTCTCAAGACTGGATGCTATGTTACCTAACAACAACAACAACAACAACAACAACAACAACCTCTAACTTTAGTGAAGTTTCCAGAGAACTGAGCTTGGTGACTTAGAAAATGAATATCTGACCCATCTCCCCACTATTTCTTGTTGATGCTGCAAGAGGAGACTGGAAACTCAACTCTCGGAGGGGAGGGTCATCTCTGCTGGACAGGGTAGCTGATTTGCTGAGAGTGGCACTGGGGGGCTCAACAATGGCCCCCCATGGAAATTTCTGCTTGGCAGATTTCAGTTGTGAAAGCATTGGAAGTACCCAGAATCAACCTTAATAGTGAGCTTCCTGTCTCCAAAGGCATTTAAGCAGAGCCCTTCCACTCAGGCATTCAAGCTGACCATGCAAGGCACTGTGCTAAGTGCTGGGGGAGACAGAAGCGATGGAGACCCTTTAACAGATAACTGAAGTACTGCCTGTGTTTGAGGAGGGGGTCTGCATGGGCATTCTGGTAGGACAGGGGAAGAAGTGTTTAAGACTGCCTGGGAGCTTAAAGTTGCTTTGAAGACAAGGCTGAACTTTGGCTGAACTTTGTTGGTTGTTGTTGTTGTTGTTGAGTGCCGTTGAGTCAATTCCAACCCATATCGACCCTGTATAGGGTTTCCAAGGAGCAGCTGGTGAGTTTGAACCGCCAACCTCGCAGTTCAAATGGTTTTGCAGTCAGGCACATTAACCCACAGCGCCACACCAGAAGTTGTTGTTGTTGTTATGTGCCGTGGAGTGACCCTGTACAGGGTTTCCGAGGCTGTAAATCTTTACGGGAGCAGAAAGCCTCATCTTTCTCCTACGGTACAGCTGGTAGTTTTGAACTGCTGACCCTGAGGTTCGCAGCCCGATTCGTAACCACTAGGGACCTTTGTTGGTAGGTGCTGTGGAATTGGTTGTGACTCACAGAGACCTCATGTAGAAAAGACTGCTTGGTCCAGCTAACTGGGTTTGAACCCATTGTTACAGCTACTGTCTCAATCCATCTCATTATGAGTCTTCCTATTTTTTGATGACCCACTATCAAGCATAGTGTCCTTCTCTGTGTCTGGTCCCTCCTGATGACATGTTCAAAATTTGTGAGACAAGATCTCACTCTCTTTGTTTCTAGGAAGCATTCTGGCTGTACTTCTTCAAGACAGATTTGTTTGTTCTTCTGGGAGTCCATGGTGCTGGTGCTGGTGCTGGGCCGTGGAGTGGATTCCGACTCATAGCGACCCTGTACAGGGCTTCTGAGGCTGTAAGTCTTTATGGGAGCAGAGAACCTCATCTTTCTCCCGCAGAACAGCTGGTAGTTTCGAACTGTTGACCTTGCGGTTGGCAGCCAGATTGGTAATCACTACAGTAGCAGAGTCAGTATTCTTTGGCAATACCATCATTGAAATGTATCAATTCTACTTTGATTTTTCCTTATTTATTGTCCAGCTTTCATATGCATATGAGGTCATTGAAAATACCATGGTTTGGAGCAGGCTGACCTGAGTCCTCAAAGTGACATCTTGTCTCTTTAGTCCTTCAAAAAGGTCTTTTGCAGCAGATTTGCCCAATGCAATGATAAATCACTTGATTTCTTGACTGCTGCTTTCATGAGCATTGATTGTGGATCCAAGTAAAGCAAAATCTTTGACAAATTGAATATAGTCTCTGGTTATTAATGGATGTTTGCAGTGGTTTCTCCTCATTTTGAGACATGTCACATCAACAAATGAAAGTCTCAAAAGCTTTACTCCAACCACGTCATGAAGATCAATGCCTTCCAACCTGAGGGGCTCATCTTCTGACACTATATCAGACACTTTAAGAGGATCCAAAGTGGTCTAGGCAGACAGCGGCTGGTGAGAGGGCTGGCATTCTTCCATTTACTCAGGTTATACTGGAACCTTCTGAAGCACATACAGAAGAAACCCAAGTATCAGAGGGTGATTGGACTTGAGGACGAATAGGAATTCACAGGGTGGCTTTCACCCTGCATGGTCAGATTTAATCCTGGTGTAGAGCTGTTTCTGGGACACACTTCCCTTGTTGGCAGGCCTGTCTGTGGGCAGCCTTACCTCCTTTCTTCACCCCACCCCCACGTCACACCCAGCTCATCTGTGTCTGTGAGCTGCCCCAGAGGCTGCAGCTCCCAGGAGGCCCTAGGAGCCACGTATCCTAGCAACTTCTGAGGCTGGCATCTACAGGGCTGGGCCAGGCAAATTCTCCAGCATCCAATGGTACAGCTCCCTAAGGAGAGGTAGGGGCAAGGTGGGGGCTGGAGAGGGGTGAGAGGGCAGGAAATATGTATCACCCCATTATTGCCCAGGTCAAACTTCTCCAACAGGGTGTGTGGGAAGAGGTAAGGAGATTCTCTTAATCGGCTATGTCACCTACCTGTCACCAAGGACAATTGTCAGCCATTTAAAATACAGTGACTTTTGACAGTGACCATCAATGACAAGTAACATCATAAAACAGTAGTCAGCTGGGCATTCTTTTCCTTCTGAGGGAAGACCACATAGCCACCTATGAAATATCCCTGCCCAAATATCAAACCTGGATCTGATTCAGACTTTCCAAGTCACCTCCAGTTCTTAGGAATTACAGAGCATGGAGGGATATGCAAACATGTTTAAACCATACCCCAGGGGTGTGACCAAGGCAGGAAAAATCCACCCTATACAAAGTGCTGCAGGTCTCATCAGCAAAGATGTTGTAAGAAAAAAAATAAAAGAAAATGTGTATACACACACACACGCACACACACACAGCAAATCAGAAAGGGAACTGATACTTATAGATGAGGCTTAAGGGAAATCTCATTCAAACCATGTATAGGCCTTATTTACATGCAGATGTTTAGCAACTAAAAAGAAGAAAGAGATATACTCATTGTTGACACCAAAATCTGTAGGACCCAAAAAAGCCAAAGACAACTCTCAGAGGTAGCTGTAACCTGAGTGAATTATTTATGCTGAAATAGTCATGATAGTCATAATATTGATGGTGTGGTGCTGTGGGTTAATGCTCTGGACTGACTGCAAGGTGGGTTTGAACAGCAAGGTCGGTGGTTCAAGCTCACCAGCTGCTCCTCGAAAACCTTACACAGGGTCATTATGAGCTGGACCCGACTCAAAGGCACTTAACAATAGCAATAACAATGATAGTAATTTGCTGGTCAAGAATAAGCAGGATGCACTCAGCAGCTTGTCTGTGTAGGCCTGAACTCCAGAATACGACTTTATCAGTGCTTTAGTGGCTTCATAGGTAACAGTAAGAAAAACGAAATGAGCTGGGCATCCAATGGAAATTCTTACTTGCTGACAAAGGTACCCAGGGTCTTTCCTGGAGCATAAATTATCCCTGTGTAACATTGCCTAACGGACTCCTCAGTGGACAAGAAACAGAGTTCTGTACCAGGATCTGGAAAGTGGGAAGACCTGGGCTTCAGCCCTGCAGGGTTCTGTGGTTTCTGCAAAGCTCCTAATGTTTGGAGCCACAATGGCTACGTGTTGCTTAGTTCTCAGAATTGTATTTTCTGTACCAGGTCACTTCATTCATAATCCCTCGTCTGGTCCCTAAATGCATCTCAAGGCTAAGTTAAACATTTGATCAACCAACAAGGTTTTATTAGTTTGTTTTTAGTGTCTTCTCTTTGCTAAGCACTGCGCTCCATTCTTTAGATGACACAGCTCCTTGTTTTAACAAGTTTATGAGTCAAATCCAGACTCTGCCTTTTAATAGCTTCATGGCCTTAGGCAAGTGTTTAACCTCCATTTAGACCTCAGGTTCCTTATCTGTAAATTGGGGTGATGACAGTTAATCCCTACTTCACATAGATAATGCAGGTAGATTACTTAGTAGTGTCTGGCACTGTTTTGTTTTGTTTTGTTGTTGTTGTTGTTAGGTGCCATCGAGTTGGTACCGAATCTTAGCAACCTTATGAAACACTGCCTGGTCCTGGGTCAATGTCACAATTGCCACGCTTGCGCCCACTGATGCTGCCATATTGCCAATCCATCTCACTGGGGTCTTCCTCTTTTTCTCTGACCCTCCACCTTACCAAACATGACATCCTTCTCCAGCAACTGTTTCCTCCTGACAATATATCTGAAGTATGAGAGACGAAGTTTGGCCATCCTGGCCTCCAAGGAGCACTTTGGCTGCATTTCTTCCAAAACAGATCTGTTTGTTCTTTTGGCAGCCCATGGCACTTTCAATATTCTGCTTCAACACCATAACTCAAATGCATCAGTTCTTCTATGGTCTTCCTTATTTACTGTCCAGCTTTTGCATGCATATGAGGTTATTGAAAATACCATGGCTTGGGTCAGGTGCACCTTAGTCCTCAAGGTGACATCTTTGCTCTTCCACACTTTAAAAAGGTTTTGTGCAGCAGATTTGCCTAATGCAATACAGGCTCTATAAATGGGAACTGTTATTACATGAAATCATGAGTGTTTAACAATGAATATAAACTATGTGGTTCTGAGACTGTGTGATGTAAGAGATACCTGAGGATTGATGACACAGGGAAATGTTGTATTAAACTTGGAAGGAAAAAAGATTCAGAAACTGCTAGATATCCTCTGCTCCCAACCTGTCCCGATATTCATTCTTCCCTTCCTCCTTATTAACAAAGCGAAGACTACATTTACCAACCTCCCTTGCTGCTAGATATGGCTATGTGACTAAGATCTGACCAATGAGATGGAATAACAAGTGTTAGATGAGACGTCAGGAAAGAATAGAAGCCCACTGCTAAGGAGTTGATTCTGACTCATAGGAACCCTATAGGACAGAGTAGAAGTGCTCCTTAGGATCCCCAAACTGCAGATCCTTCTGGGAGCAGACAGCCCCATCTTTCTCCCACAGAGAAGATGCTGACTTTGAGTTGCTAGACTTTCAGTTAGTAGTCCAGTGCTTACTCCACAGTACCACTGGAGAAAGCCTTCTTAACATGAGCTGATTCAGCTGGGAGATGTATTCCTTGTCCTCCCCATCTCTTATCTTTGTGCTGTTAGTCTGGAATGCTGATGTGATGGTTGGTATTGCAGCATCTATCTTGTAGTGTAAGTTGACCTTACAAATGGAAAACATGGATGAGGATGTTGGAGCATGGTAGGAACCTGGCTTCTTGGATTGCCTATCTCGTCACTTCTTTTGTGTATGTGAGAAGAAAACTTCTATCTTATTTAGCTTGTTCCCCCACCACACCCACTCCACTTTTTTCCTGTTATTTGCAGCTGAACCTAACCTCAGGAGTGGTATTTAAGATATTTAACAACTAGAATGGCATGAGTACAGTCTAGTTAGAACAGACCCTGACCAGAACGCCAGACCACTGAGGAAGGGACTGGGGCAATGGCTATTTACCGGCCAGTATTTAAGGAGCCCTGGTGATATATATAGTGGTTAATGCACTCGGCTGAACATACCAGCTTCTCTGAGGGAGAAAACTGAGGCCATCTGCTTCCATAAAGATGAACAGCCTTGGAAACCCTATGGGGCAGCTCTCCTCTGTCATATAGGGTCACTGTGAGTCAGGATGACTTGATGGCAGTGCCTTTGGTTGGTGCAGATGGTTAATGCATTCAGCTGCTTAACTGAAAGGTTGGACGTTTGAGTCCACTCAGAGGCACCTCAAAAGAAAGGCTTGGAGATCTTCCAAACAATCAACCATTGAAAACCCTATGTAGTAGAGTTCTACTCTGATACACATGGTCTGGAATCCACCGTGAGTTGGTATCCACAAGACAGTAATTGTATGGTGGCTGTAAGTATTTTAATCTTTTAACAACCTGTCCTGCCAGATCTGTGCACACCAGCTGAAAATCAGTGGAATACCAACCCTGCTTAATCGTTCCTGATCCAATCTGTAATGTGTGGGGGAAGATAAAAGGACAGGAGAAGGCCTTCCAGGTCATGGCATAGCTTGGACTGCAAGATGTCACTGGAAGTAACAACAGAGAGCTCAGATTACGGAAAGTCATTAAAAGACAGTTTCCAAAGCATTCTGAAACGCAAGGCAACGAAGAGCATTCATGGGTTTTGAGTGAGTGTGCAGTACTCTCGGCTTTGCAGTACCATGAGGTGTTCCGGATACTAGTGGAACATAAGTAGCAAGCCGTCTTGACATTTTAGAAGGTTACAACAACCACTTTACTATGCTCCCCAATTCTCTTGGTCAGGAATTGGGGAAAGGCTTGGTGGCTATCTTTCATGCAGCTGAAATTATCTGAAGGTTCATCTGGGCTGGGCATCCAAGATGACTCAGTCACATGGCTGGCTGAGCACACTGTTGGCAGGGCACTCAGCTGAGACCATCCACTGGCACACCTGTCGATAGAATTTCCTTGTGGTTTGAGCTTCCTCACAGGATGGCGGTATCAGGATTGCTGAACTTTTTCATGGTAACTCAAGCGCCAATGTGGGCAATCCCACACACAAGGAGTCAGTAATATTAGTTTTTAGGACCCAGCCTTAGAAGTTATATAGGATCACTTTCATCATGCTGTTTTAGACCAGGAACTCACAACCATATTCGAAGGGGGAAGACACACAGGCATTAACATTCAATGGGAGGAATGTCAAGGACACGTTATAGACGGGCATGTGGCAACCTGGTAGTGGTAGTTGCCTTCCTTTCCACACCTCTCTGGTTAAGAAGCCCCTCAGGGTGGATGCTGTCTTTATCTTGGCAGTCCCAGAATGCTCCGAGGCTTGTCATTGTCATCTAATTGGCATAGTCAGTGTTCACCTACATTATTTATGGAAACCAACTATATCTTTAGTGGAAAATGTCCAAGAAAAAGCTTAAGCAATGAACTAATTAGCTAATGTAATTGAAATGAAGGGAATAGTTCAGACACTTTAAGTATGACTCAAAAAATGAAGAGAAGTGAATTTTTCAGTGGGAGGTGATACAGATCCCATCACTATCCAAAAGTACTGATTTTATGAGTCATTAATTTAGTGCCAAGCACTGTGTTCGGTCCAGGCTGAAGATGAAGATAATTCAGATTCTACCTGCGAAGTGCTTACATTTAATAGGGGAGATGACAAACTGTCGAGTATGAGGTAGATAGTGCTTTCATGCTGTTGTTTGTTGCTGCTGAGTCCATTGTGGCTTGTGGTTAGCCCCAGAGTGCAGAGTAGAACCGCTTCCTAGGATTTTCAAAGTTGTTACCTTTTGGAAGCAGATTGCCAAGCCTCTTTTTGAGACATCTCTGGGTGGGTTTGAACCATCAACCTTTCAGTAGTATAGAAGTTGAGTACTTAACCATTTGTACTACGCAGGGACTCCCTGGTCTACAGCTGTTCTAATAGAGAAATGCACAAAATCCTCTGGGAGCATGGGTGTGATGGGACTCATCTTTGAGCTAAGATGTGAAGAAGGAGTAGGTCTTAGTTTCCTTTGCTACTATAACCAAGTGGGTGGCTATGAAAACGAATTTATTGTCTTGCAGTTCTCCAGGCTCAGAGTCAGAATTCAGGGTGTTGGCAGGGCCACATTCTCTCCAAAGGCTCTAGGAGAAGATTGTTTCTTGTGTCTCTCAGCTTCTGGTAGCCCCAGGTGATAACCCCTTCATTATCACATGGTCCTCTCCCTGGGTTCACCTCTCTCCTCTTCTCTGTTACAGGACACACTCAGATGGGATTAGAACTTCAGTAAGACCTCATGCTAACCTAACTGATAACATCTTCAAAGATCCTATTTCCAAACAAGATCGTGTTCACAGGTACCTGGGGTAAGACTTCAACATATCTTTTTGGAAGACACACTTCAATCCACAACAGAGTATTCATACACAGGATCTCAGGGACATAGCAGGACAAGGGTCTTCCAGGTCGAGTTCTTCCTGGCAGTGTCCTGAAGTCGGGATCTTCTCCCAACCATGACCAAATCTGTCTCATAGACGCAAATGTGAAAAAATACACCTGGTTTCTGTCTCTCATGATGAGCCAACAGCAAGTCAGAAATGCACCAGTGAACAACAAGACAGCTATTTGCAGCCATTCAATGAAAGGGCAGCATCAGACCTTCCATAGATGAGATTGGATCTCCCCAAAATATGGGTCCACGTGGCTGGGCCCTGATTCTCAGGGGTCTGGTAATTATGTACTGATGTAATTTGGCAGTCATGTAATGATACAACCATCTCCCATGATGGGATCTGACATCATCAGCCAATCAGTCGTAAGGGGATTAGGTGGGATATAGCACCCCTAGCCAAGTAATAACTGATCTGATGTAAGGGGAGTGTCCTGCATCACTTTTATCTTTGTTGTTGTTAAGTACCATTGAGTCATAGTGACGCTGTATAGGGTTTGCGAGAAGAAGCTGGTGGATTCACACTGCTGACCTCACGGTTATCAGTCCAGTGCTGATCCTAGAGTGCCACGGGGAATATGGAGCAGAGAGATGGACCTATTACCACCAAGAAAGAAAAGCATGTCTTTGGAGCCAGGGTCCCTGTGCTGGGAACCTCTTAGGCCCAGGGGAAGATTAACACCAAGACACATGGCGACCTCCAAGGAATGCTGGAATCCCAGGCGCTGAAAGGAGACAAGGACATTTCCTCAGAGCTAACAGAAAGAGGAAGTGTCTCCCTAGAGCTGATGCCCTGAATTCAGACTTTGAGTCCTGGTGTGGCACTCACTGTAGGATCAACACTGGACTGCTAACTGCAAGGTCAATGGTTCAAACCCATCAGCTGCTCCTTGGAACCCCTTTACAGGGTAGCTATGAGTTGGAACCAACTCATTGACACTTAACAACAACAACAATGAACTGTGAGAAAATAAATTTTTGTTTGTTAAAGCCATCCACTTATGGTATTTCTGTTAGAGCAGCACTGGAGAACTGAGAGACTTTTGTAAAGGATGAAGGCCCGACTCCCCTCTTTGGTATTCTTGGCCAATTCTGTTAGGTGTCATCTCTCACCCAGTAGTAATCCACACACCCTGGGCTTTAGCCCCTCTGAGCTCACGAGGCCCACCACTCACTAAGGAGCCTATTGTGAGTCTGTGCCTTTGTAGTGTGGTTTCTTCTTTCAGGAATGTTCTTTCCTTCTTGAATTTGTCAGAAGAGGTCCAGATTAAGGGGACTGAGGCTTTGGGAATAGAAGAAGATAATGATGGTTGCCTAACAGGGTGACTGTAATTAAGGTCACTGAGTTGGGCATCTAAATATAGCTAATTTGGCAATTTTTGATCATGACAAGCTATGGACAACATTGAGAAGTATGAGTATTCCAAAACACTTAATTGTACTTCTGAGAAATCTGTATCTAGACCAAGAAGCAGTTGTTCGAACAGAACA
>NW_006408543.1:18855996-18865556 GCF_000296735.1 Chrysochloris asiatica | reverse complement strand
AACAAGATGGATCAGCCAGGTGGCATCATTGATGGACTCAAGTGTGGCAGCAGTAGTGAGGCTGGTCCAGAATCGGACATTGTTTCATTCTGCTGTGCATGGGGTTGCTATGAGTCGGTTCCGACTCGATGGCACCTGACAACAACAACATAAACATTACCACTATAATTTTTTTTAAAGTTACCTAATAGCCAAAAACCAAAAAACAAAAACCAGGAGACTTAAAGGCTGCCCAGCCATGCCTCTTTTCCAGACTCCCCAGGTAAGTCAATCACTTTGTGTACAGACCCCAGCCCTTCCTACACTGCCTTACTGTTGTCTTTACTTGTGCGTCTCCTTGAAACCAAGAGCAGCCTGAGGGTAGTGTAGTATCTGATCTGTCATCATTTCCAATTCTGAGCACTCATTCTGGACTGTCAGGAGGGAGACCTGGCTCGACAGTTTGTCCTGCTCTGGCTAACTTTTGATCCCTCTGGCAGCCTTGCCTGGCTGTGAAGGGAGGACATTGTCTGGTCAGTGGTCCTTATTCCTGGAAGCCTTGTAAAAAAATATGATGCACAAGAATCAAGTGGTTCTTATTCAATTGGTCCATGGGCACCTGGGCTTTCACAAGCTTCCAGGTGATTTTAACGTACAGCCAGGGACGAGGACCACTGTGAGGGTTTCCCTGACTTTAATGCCCTGGGAGCTGGTGAAAGCGCCGGTTCCGGGCTAGGGTTCAAGTGCCTGCATTTCCTACAAGCCCCTGTTGTTAGTTGCTGTTGGATCAGTTCTGACCCATAGAGACCCTGTGTACAACAGAGCAAAACACTGCCCAGTCCTGTGCCATCCTCACAATTACTGCTGTCACTGTGTTAATCCATCTTGTTGAGGGTCTCCCTCTGTTTTGCTGTCTCTTCACTTTACCAAGCATGATGTCCTTCTCCAGGGATTGGTCTCTCCTGATAATGTCTGAACTATGAGAGGCTAAGTCTGGCCATCTTGGCTTCTAAGGAGCATTTTGGTTGTACTTTTTGCAACATAGATTTGTTTGTTCTTCTGGTAAATCCATGGTACCTTTAATATTCTTCTCCAACACCATAATTCAAATGCATCAATTCTTCTACGGTCTTCCTTATTCATTTTCCAACTCTCACATGCATATGAGGCTATTGAAAAGACCATAGCTCGAGTCAGGTGCATGTTAGCCTTCAAACTGACATCTTTGCTCTTAAACATTTTACAGAGGTTTTGTGTAACAGATTTGCCTAATGCAATGTGTTGTTTGATTTCTTTCTTTCTTTCTTTCTTTCTTTCTTTTTTTTTAAAGTTTTTATTGTGATTTGAGTGAAAGTTTCAGGGCAGATCATCAGTTTTATATTCAATGAATCATATACTTTGTTTCATTACAATAATTATAATCCTCTCCATGTACCATCAGTTAACAGTATTTCTCTCTATTCATTTTAGCTCTCTCTTTTTTTTTTTTTAAACACTCAGGCATATATAATACTTTACACATCCAAAGGGCATATTCTGCAAGTCTGCCTCCTGGCTGCTAGCTCTCAGTCCCTCTCTTCCCATGAATCTAGAGTCCTCAGCCCACTCCCTCTCTCCATGTCCTCATCTCTGCCTCCAATTCTGGTGTCACTGCTTCTCTGGATAAGGTCCCACATTCTACTTGTGCTCTTCTCCCTTGATGGTCCTAGGGTCCTCTGTTTTTGGATTGTAAGATAAACTACTTCCCTGTTTGTTAAAAACTTCTACCTTTACAATTGTGACAATCACAATTAGTCATGATAAGAATTACTATTTAATCATAAGAATCTTATCCCCATCTCTTTTAACCAGACCTATCTAGACAAGATGGAAACTATTCAGTGGGGACTCTTTCGTTCCCCACACACTCTTAAACTAAACTCCCTCTTGAAACCTTGTAAGCCAGTCACTTCGTGCTTTTATTTTTCCCTCATTTTAGGTAGCCAATGTCTAAGTTGCCTGTCCCTATCTACACTGTATACATAGGGGATAGCATTGATACTTGATGTGAAGACTCCTTCCTTCTCTGTTGGTATTTTGAGCTACTATATCCATGAGTATAGGTCAAGTTCCTCAAATTGTAGCAATTTACCCTCATTTCCTTTATCCAAAAAAAAATTTTTTTTAATTTATCTTCCTCTAGTCAAGTTCTGATCATCAAGCCATCGAGGCTAGGTCTAAGTTTGGGTGTTCTTGTGTGTCTCCCCTCACTTCATATCAGCTAAATGCTTCACTCTCAGCTCTAGCCCTCCATGGCTATGTCCTTGTCCATGGGCTCAGGTGTCCCCAGGTCTCACCACACTTTGGACCAACCAGCCCTTCCGAGTCAATTCTGACCTATAGCGACCCTGTATAGAGTTTCTGAGGAGCAGCTGGTGAGCTTGAACCGCCAACCTTGCAATTCAAATGACTTTGCAGTCTGACTCATTAACCCACAGCGCCACACTGGGAGATGGCGAATTCTGTCGGTCCCTGGATCCATGCGTCATGGTCTTACATGGTCTCAACACCCCAGGAACTAGCATTCAAAGCTGCTGAGGTGGAGGAGGAGATGAGGAAGTGTAAGGGGTGAGCAGAGGTAACGAGGCTGGGGAAGTAAATTCTACCTGGTTGCTGTTAGAAAGACATACTGGAAGGTCATGGTAACATTCTGCACACAGGGTGGTGGGCAGATGGTGGTCCTGCTTCTCATAGTAGAATGGAAACAGAAGCAAAGAGAGAGGAAATAATATCCATGGTCAGGTATCTAAGGGGTGACAGAGCCAAAATATGAACCCAGACATCTGGCTCCAGAGGCTGGCAAACAGGCCTTTTCATACCATCTCTCAAGTTTCCAAGCCAATGCACTTTCGTTTATTTGCTCATCTCACCAAATATTTGCCAAGTTCTTGCTCTGAGCCAGGCTTTCGGCTGGACCCTGGGCCTATACCAGTGTCCCTGGCCCACTGCGCAGGTACGGAGTCTGTACAATCAGCCAGGGCTCTATCTCTATAAAGAGATTTATTTAAGGAATTTGCTCATGTTGTGGTGGGGTTAGCAAGCTTGAAGTCTGTAGGGCAGGTGGGCAGGGTTGACACTGCCGTTTTGAGGCAGAATTTCTTTAAGGTTTGCTCTCAAGGCCTCCAACTGATTGGATGAGGCCTACCCACATTTTCAAGGGGAATCTCCTTTTCTTAAAGGCAACTTATTGTAGATGTTAAATCGTTTACAAAACACCTTTACAGCAACACCTAGATTGTTGTTGTGAAGTGTTGAGTTGGTTCCGACTCACAGTGATGCTATATATATATAGTATACTAGTTGCTTTCTGATGCAACTAGTGGGTTTAAACTGCTAACCTGCCATACCAGGGTTAAGTACCTAGATTGTTGTTGTTGTTAAGTGCCATTGAGTCAGTTCTGACTCATAGCAACTGGTGGGTTTCCAAGGAGTGACTGGTGGGTTTGAACTGCTGACCTTTTGGTTAGCAGTCCAGTGCTTATCCTACAGCACCATACAGGGTTCATCACCTAGAATGTTGTTGTTAAGTGCTGTTGAGTGGGTTCTGGGTCATAGCAATCCTGTATAGGGTTTCTGAGAAGCAGCTGTTTTTTAGCTCAAATCGACTTTGTGGGCCAGTGCTTTATCCTATAGTGCCACACCAGGACTCCAGGACCTAGATTGTTGTTGTTGTTGTTAAGTGTCATTGACTTGATTCCAATCCATAGCAACCCTGTATAGGGTTTCCAAGGAGCAGCTGGTGAACTTGAACCACCGACCTTGCAGTTCAAACGACTTTATAGTCTGATGCATTAACCCACAGCGCCACACCAGGACTCTGGACCTAGATTCGTATTTGGTAAATAACTGGGTGCACAGTGCCCTGTGAGGGGCATGGCAGAGCAGCTCCCCTTTCTACCTCAGCTTCCTGGAGATTCAGTCCCTGTTAGTCCCCGCCCTCCCACCTGCCCGCTCCAGTGTTTGGATCTGAGTGTTCCAGCCTATGAGCCATGTAACTGTCTGCCTTTCACAAAATCAATGTCATTCTATTACTTACTAATTGCTTAGTTATTATTTTGATGGATGGAAATGGACGCCCAGTGCTCTGGGCTCCTGTAAAACAAATAGACTTCTAGCCCACAATACTCGGATGAATAATAGGGGCGGGCCCTGGGACAGGTTTGTTCCCTGTATCCCTTGCTCCTGGAGATCAGTCCTCACCTTACTTCATGTGGACTTTCTCAGGAAGGCTGTTTCATCTGCAGCTGGGATCAGAGTGCCCCCTCAGAGACCCTGAGATACAGGGGCAGATGCAATTTAAGGGCAGGGAGGGGCAACTGGGTCAGGAGGTGAGTTACCCACCCGGGGAGAAGGAGGTACAATGGAAGGCAGGCCGTAGGGGGTCAGGCCCTCCCCTGTCCCTGTCCCGGCTCCCACCACTGCCTCCACCATCAGCCTGGGCTCTCCATTAGCCTGGGTGCTCCAGCATCCTCTCTGTTGCCCCCCCCAGGACCAACTTAGAGCTTGACAGAGCAGATGATACTGTACACATTCCAGTGGAAGAGAGAGTCCAAGGATGGTAATTCCACCATCTGCACCCAGCCTGCCGCTACCATGCATGTGCTGCCTTCAGCTCTGGGTCCCAAGAGCTCACATTGATGATGTGTACTTCCTTTGCTAGGTTAGATTCTGGCATATTGCTTATTCATAGCCAGTTTTTCCACTTGATGAGATCCTATGGGACTTTACAGCTTCTTTAACAAACTCTCCTGTGGTATTCACCTAAGGTGCCAGGGACTGTTTCAGGTGTCCTTTACTCACTTAATCCTCATAACAGCCCAATCTGTATGCTGAGCAAACAATCCAAGAAGCTGGATTATATGAAGAAGAAAATGGCATCAGAGTTGGAGAAAGACTCATTAACAACCTGGGATATGCAGAGGACACAGCTTTGCTTGCTTGGAGCAAAGAGAACTTGAAGTACTTACTGATGAAGATCAAAGACTACAGTCTTCAGTATGGATGGCATCTCAATGTAAAGAAAACAAAAATCCTCACAACTGGACCAATAAATCACATCATGATAAATGGCGAAAAGATTGAAATTGTCAAAGACTTCATTTTGCTTGTATTTATAATCAATACTCATGGAAGCAGCAGTCAATAAATCAAAAGATGCACTGCATTTTTAAAGTGTTAAAGAACAAAAGATGTCTATTTGAGGACCAAGGTGAGCCGGCCCCAAGTCATGGTATTTTCAATTGTCTCATATACATGTAAGGAACCCCGGTAGCGTAGTGGATTATGAGTTGGGCTGCTAACTATAAGGTCAACAGTTTGAATCTACCAGTTGCTCCACGAGAGAAAGATGATCTTTATGTCCCATAAAGATTTACAACCAGACACATGTGAAAGTTGGACATTGAATAAGGAAGAACTGATACATATGAATTATGATGTTAGCAAAGCTATTAAGAGTATCATGGACTTCCAGAAGAACAAACAAATCTGTGTTGGAAAAAGTACAGCCAGAGCGCTCCTTAGAAGGGAGAATGGCAAGACTTCATTTCATGTTACTTGGACATTTTATCAGGAAGAGCCAGTCCCTAGAGAAGGAGGTTATGCTGAGCAAAGTGGAGGGCCAGTGAGAAAGAGGAAAACCCTCAGCGTCTGACACAGTGGCAACAACCATGTACTCACATGTAACAATTGGAAGGACGGTGCAGGACTGGGCAGTGTTTCATTCTGTAGGACACGGGATTGCGATGTGTTGAAACTCACTCAATGGCACCTACCAGCAGCAGCACCACCAGCAGCAGCAGCAGCCCTGTGAAGTAGATACAGTCATTATCTATATGATAAATCAAAACCCAAACTATTGCCATCAAGTCGATTCTGACTCATTGTTGTTGTGAAGTGCCGTCGAGTTGATTCTGACCCATAGCGACCCTGTATAGGGTTTCCAAGGAGCAACTGGTGAGCTTGAACCACTGACTTTGCAGTTCAAATGACTTTGCAGTCTGACGCATTAGCTCACAGCACTGCCCCAGGACTCCATTCTGGTTCACAGTGATCCTATGTTACAAAGTAGAACAGCCCATAGGGTTTTCTTGGCTGTATTCTTGATGGGAGCAGATCACCCACTCTTAGCTCCAATTGTACCCGCCAGAGAGGACCTTCTAGCCATGTTATATAGGTGGGAAACTTGAAATAAGGAGAGGTTAAGTAAATCTGCTAGAAAGTGTAGAGCTGGGATTCAAATACAAGCAGTCTAGCTTCAGAGATCACATCATAACTAATACTCAGCTAAACTGGTCGCATTTCCAACTTCTTTTTTTCATCAGTGTCTTGTTCCTGCCTTGATCATCATAAAGTAGTCTCCAAATGTTTTGAACATATATTCATCAGTTAAAAAAAATTTTCATTCTCCTAGAATAAGCATATTTCAGTACCTACAAATTATATACAAGCATCAGGGATTACTATCACCAGGCCCAACAGGTACAGTGGAACCTGTATCAGCTGGAAATTGACTGGACTGCCTAGTGTTTCAAGGTCTCACAAGTTCTCAGCCTCTGACAAAAAGTGATCTTACCCAATGGCCTCCTGGTGTGGCGCTGTGGGTTAATGTGCTAGGCAGCAAGGTCCTGTTTGAACTGCAAGATCAGCGGTTCAAGCTCACCAGTCATTCCTCGGAAACCCTATACAGGGTCGCTATGAGTGGAACCAACTCGCTAGCACTTAACACCCAGTCACTCCCCCATCAGGTGGGTGGAGCCAGATGACGAACGTCGCCTAGTGAGTGGAGCATCCACTATTGGACACGCCCCTGTGCCACCCCACAGCTCCTCCCCATTCCCATTGATCAAGGCGGAGACTGTTCTGGAGACCCTGACTGGCTAGTGATGGGGGTGGTGGTGGTGATGATGAATTAACTATTGCACCAGGTAACGGTAATACTAACCCTAGTAAAGCTGCTGCCTTGGCGGCCCCTCCCCCTATGACACCGACCCAGGTGCTCTGCTATCTCTGTCTCAGACCCTGGGGTCACCCCTTCTTTCTGATAGGAAATTCAAAAAGAAGTGCAGCCAGAGTGCTCCTTGGAGGCCAAGATGGCCAAACTTCGTCTCTCATACTTCAGACATATTGTCAGGAGGGACCAGTCACTGGAAAAGGATATCATATTTGGTAAGGTGGAGGGTCAGAGAAAAACAGGAAGACCCCCCAACAAGATGGATTGGCCAAGTAGCAGCATTGATGGACTCAAGTGTGGCAACAGTAGTGAGATTGGCCCAGGATCGGGCAGTGTTTTGTTCTGCTGTGCATAAGGTCGCTATGATTCGGTACTGGCTCGATGGCACCTAACAACAACAACAATATCACTAATATCACATGCAAGTAAAATTTTTCTAAAGAAAATTCAAAAACAGCCGCAATAGTATATTATCAGGGAGCTGCCGAGGTTCAAGCCAGATTCAGTCAAGGATGTGGAATGAGGGATATCATTGCTGACATCAGATGAGATATTTACTGAAAGCAGAGAAGACCAGAAAGATGTTTACCTGTGCTTTATTAACTACACAAAGGCTTTCGATTGTGTGGATCATGATAAACTATGGACAACATTGTGGAGAATGAATATTCTGGAACACTGAATTGTTCTCATAAGGAACCTACCCGTACATAGACCAAAAGGCAGTTGTTTGAACAGAACAAGGGAACACTGAATTGTTTAAAATATGGAAAGGTGTGCTCCAGGGTTGTATTCTTTCACCATACTTATTCAATCTGTATGCTGAGCAAATAATCCAAGAAACTGGATTATATGAAAAGAAGGTGACATCAGGATTTGAGGAAGGCTCATTAACCATCTGCGACATGCAGATGATACAACCTTGCTTGTTGCAAACAAAGAGGACTTGAAATACTACTGATGAAGATCAGACACCACAGCCTTCGATATGGGTTGCACCTCAATGTAAAGAAAACAAAAATTGTCACCACTGGACCATTAAATAACATCAAGAAAAAGGGTGAAAAGATTGAAGTTGTCAAAGATTTCATTTTGCTCAGATCAATCATCAACACTCATGGAAGCAGCAGTCAAGAAATCAATGTATTGCATTAGGCAAATCTGTTGTACAAGACCTCTTTAAAGTGTTCAAGAGCAAAGATGTCAGTTTAAGGACTAAGGTGCGCCTGACCCAAGCCATGGTATTTTCCAATAACCTAGTATGCATATGAAAGTTGAACAATGAGTAAAGAAGATCATAGAAGGATAGATGCGTTTGAGTTATGGTGTTGGAGGAGAATATTAAAAGTGCCACAGATTGCCAAAAAGAGCAGTTGTATCTCTGTTGGAAGAAATACAACCAGGATGCTCTTTGGAAGCCAGGATAGCCAGACTTCGTATCTCACACTTTGGGTGTATTATCAGAAGGAACCAGTCCTTGGAGAAGGAAAGCATGCTTAGGAAAGGTCAAGAAGAGGAAGATCTCCCCCGCCACCCCCATGAGATGGATTGTCATGGTGACAGCAGCAATGGGCTCAAGAGTAGCAGTAATTGTGAAGATGGTGCGAGACTGGGCAGTTTTTCGTTCTGTTGTGCATAAGGTTGCTATGAGTCAATACTGGCTCGACAGCACCTAACACTACCACCCTCTGATAGTATTAGGGTGGGCATTCTAGTGATGCCACCGGCTATACCACTTTTCTATCACTCATTTTAGTGGAAAATACTTGAGTTTTTCTTCTCTAACCAATTTCCACTTTATACAGGTTCCTGCTTTTGCAGGCTTTACCCTATTCTCAATGAGTTCTGTTTCTAAGTATGTCATTAAGTTGAATTTGTACCTGAACTGAAATAGTTAGGTATGATTCTTATTTAACCTCAGTTAGTCAAATGTTTGTAGTCTTGTTAAGTGCTATCAAGTCGGTTCCGATTCATAGTGATTATGTATAGGGTTTCCGAGGCTTCAAATCTTCGAGGGAGCTGGATATCTCATCTTTCTCTCTAGGATGGTAGTCTCGAACTGCCAACCTTGTAGGTTGCAATCCAGTGCGTATCATATGGAGCCACCACACTCCCCATATTTGTCTTAGTATATAGCGTACGCTTCTATGCATAAAACATTAATGAAACACTTCCAGATATCCTAAAATGTCTTCAACATAATCATACAGAAATAATAATAATTTGTGGTGTGAGATGCAGAGTAGCACCTGTTTGTTATTGCAAACCATTGTATGTGCCTCAAAATTGTAATATCCTAGGCTTCAGGGGAGTTGGTTCATAAGCATGGGCTGTGCATAAGTTGGATGTTTGTAACCCAGGAACGGTCTGTACTTTGTACCAGGATCATAATTTACAATTTACAAAAATAAATCCTCCTTTAAATGAATCTTCCTGAGAATTTCAAATTTGGGGGTGGGCAGTTGCTTGTTAGATTTGTCAGTGGTTTTAATAAAACTCATAATGCAGCTGAAAGGTTTGTTTTCAGAAGATGAGGAGGGTCAGAATTCTCATTGTCTTGTTTTCTTCTGTGTTTACATGATCAGTATTA
>NW_006408543.1:18846477-18855231 GCF_000296735.1 Chrysochloris asiatica | reverse complement strand
AGTCTGTTCAGCAACATAGCAACAGGCAAGCCTCCACTGACAAATGGTGGTTGTGTCTGAGGTCCCCTGGCTGGGAATTTCTTGCACGGAGGGTGGAAATTCTATCACTGAACCCCCACTTTGCCTTAAATTGTATTAGATGACGTTGGATTCCATTGAGTCAAATCCTAAAGCTCCCGTGTGACAGAGTAGAGCTGCCCTATAAGGTTTTCTTGGCTGTACATGTTACAGAAGCAGATTGCCGGCTTTTCCTCGCACAGAGCTGTTGGATCAGTTTGAACTGCCATACCTTTCCATTAGTAGCCAAACGCTTAATGGTTGCACTACCAGGGTCCTGAAATTAAAAATTTGTTGTTGTTGTTGTTATGTGCCGTTGAGTCAGTTCCAACCTGTATAGGGCTTCCGAAACTGTAAATCTTTGTGGGAGTAGAAAGCCTCATCGTTCTCCCACGGAGCAACTGGTGGCCTCGAACTGCCAACCTTGTGGTTTGCAGGCCAGTGCTTATCCTTTGGAGCCAAATTTCCCCATAAGCATTCTAATATTGCCTTTTTGCTCCCACATGAATGGCTTTTTGCTCCCCCTGGGGTGCATACTTTCCTGATTTAGTCTATTTCCTTGTCCCTTTAGTGTATTAACATTTCTTCTATGGTTTTCCAGAATTCTTACACATGATTGAGCCATTTGTACACAGATCAAACCGTTGATTAACTGAGTAAACATTTAAAAATACTTATTGAAAATGATTTGATTAAATAAATGCATGTTTAGAGCACAAACAGTTATGTTTAGAGCACAAACAATTCTCAAAAAAACATTTTTATGTGTGGTATTAAATCCAACACAGATGACCCATGGTTCAGATTACATGTGGTAGTCCTCTTCACTTCCAGCAAGCAAAGTTATTATTATCTACACATGTAAGGTTGTTAATGAGTCGTTCTCCAGTCCTGATGCCACATTCTTCTTCATATAATCCAGCTTCTCATATTATTTGCTCAGCATACAGATTGAATAAGTATGGGGAAAGAATACAACCCTGGTGCACACCTTTCCTGATTTTAAACCAATCAGTGTTTCTGTTCTGTTTGAAGTACTGCTTCTTGGCCTATGTACAGGTTCCTTGTGATCACAATGAAATGTTCTGGAATACTCATTCTTCGCAATATTATCCATAGTTTTCATGATCCATACAGACAAAAGACTTTGCCAGTCAATAAAGCACAGGCAAACATCTTTCTGGTATTCCCTGTGTTCAGATCTATCTGACATCAGCAATGATATCCCTCATTCCATGTCCTCATCTGCATCCAACTGGAACCTCTGACAGTTCCCTGTCAATGTACTGATGCAGCCATTCTTAATTATATAGCAAAATTTCACTTGTATATGATATTACTGATATTGTCATTAATATTGTCAAAAATCCTTTTTGGTTTTCTAACTCCAGGTCTCTGCACAGTTCACTATAATGCTTAACTTTTTCTTCTCAAGCTGCTCTTTGAAATGTTTTGTTCAGCTTTTACCTCCTTTTGTCTTCCGTTTGCTTTAACATCTCTACGCTAGATAGCAAGTTTCAGAGTCTCTTCTGACATCCATTTTGGTATTTTCCTTTCTCTCTTGTCTTCTTAAAGATGTTTATTTTATTGCACAAACCAAGAGGCAGTTGTTAGAACAAAACGATCAAATAATGAGTGGTTTCAAATCAGGAGAGGTATGTGTCAGGGTTGTATCCTTTCCTTATACTTATTCAATCTGTATGCTGAGCAAGTAATTCCAGAAGCTGGATTATATGAAGAAGCATGTGGCATCAGAGTTGAAGGAAGACTCATTAACAACCTGTGATATGCAGATGCTACAGTCTTGCTTGCTAGAGAAGGGAAGAGGACTTATAATACTGATGAAGATCAAAGACTAGTCTTAAGTATGGATTGCACCTCAGGGTACATAAAGCAAAAAATTTCACAGCTTGACCAATAAATAGCATAATGGTAAATTGGGAAATGATTGAAGTTGTCAAAGACTTTATTTTGCCAAAATGCACGCATTTGGGTTATGGTGTTGGGGAAGAATGCGAAAAGTACTAAGGCGTGCCAGAAGAACAAACAAATCTGTTTTGGCAGAAGTACAGCCAGAATGGTGAAACTTCATGGCTTCTACTTTGGACATGTCATCAGAGGGAACCGGTGCTGAAGAAGGACATCATGCCTGGTAAAATGGAATTCCAGTGAATTAGAGGAAGACCCCCAACAAGAGGCACTGCCACATGACAACAACAATGGGCTCAAACTTAACAACAATTGTGAGGATGGCACAGGACTGGGCAGTGTTTCATTGTGTTGTGCACAGGGTATCTAGGAACTGACTTGATAGCGCCAAACAGCAACAACAACAACATTGTTTGCTTTTAAGAAGACTTTAGGGGATATTTTCGGTTTAAGATTTAAAGATTATCTCAAAGCAATATACAGGCATTTCGAAAAGTTCATGGAAAACGGAATTAAATGATAATGGAATTTTCCCACAAACTTTTTGAAGTCCCTTCATAGTTTCAGAAGTTTAACCAATTTCCATTGCTCCTGGAGCACCTTAGTCCTTAAAACGATATTGTTGCTCATGCACACTCTAAAGAGGTCTAGTGTAGCAGATCTGCCTGATGCAATATGTTGTTTGATTTCTTGGCTGCTGTTTCCAGTGGTGATTGTGGAGCCAAGCAAAATGAAGTCTATGACAACTTCAATCTTTTCTCAATTTATCATAATGGTATTTATTGATTCAGTTGTGAGGATTTTTGTTGTCTTTACATTGAGGTGCAAAGCATACTAAAGGCTGTAGTCTTTGATCTTCATCCCTAACTTTTCAAAGTTTTCTTCCCTTCTCCAGCAAGCAAGTTTGTGTCATCTACACATCATAGATTGTTAATGAGTCTTCCTCCAGTCCTGATATCATAAACTTCGTCTGCATATAATCCAGATTCTTGGATTATTTTCTCGGCATATAGATGGAGTAAGTATGGTAAAAGAATACAACCCTGACATAGACCTTTTATTGGTTTAGCATTCAGTATTTCCTTGTTCTGTTCAAACAACTGCCTCTTGGTGCATGTCCAGGTTCCTCATAAACACAATTAAGTGTTCTGGAATACATTTTCAAAATGTCATCCATAGCTTGTCATGATCCAAATAGTCAAAGTCTTTACGTAGTCAATAAAGCACAAGTAAACACGTTGTGTTCTCAGCTTTTGGCCAGAATCCATCTGATGTCCACAATGATATCCCTCGTTCCATTACCTCTTTTGAATTCGCCTTGAGGTTTTGGCAGTTTCTATTGATCTACTGTTGCAATCTTATTAAAAATTATCTCAGCAAAATTTTACTTATATGTAATATTATTGATACTGTTAGATGATTTCTACATTTCAATGGTGACCTCTCTAGAATGGACACAAACACAAATATGGATCTCTTCCAATCAGTTGGCCAAGCAGGTAACTGTCATCCAAATTTCTTGGCATAGATGAGTGAGTGCCTCCAGGGCTGCATCAGTTTGTTAAAATATTTCACAATTTATATTCTGTCAATTTCTGGGCCTCGATTTTTGCCAATGCCTTCAATGCAGCTTGGCCTTCTTTCTTTAGTATCATCAGTTCTTGATCATATGCTACCTCTTAAAATGGTTGAACATCGACCATTTTTTTGCCACAGTAACTATGTGTTTACCTTCCATCTTCTTTTAATGTCTTTTGCATCATTAAATATTTTGCCCATAGAATCTTTCGGTATTGCAAAATGAGGCTTGAATTTTTTTCCCAAGTTCTTTCACCTTGAGAAATGCTGAGCTTGTTCTATCCTTTTGGTTTTCAAACTCCAGGTCTTTGCACATTTAATTATAATACTTGACTTTGTGTTCTTGAAATTTTGTGAATCTGACCCAAGCCATGGTATTTTCAATAGCCTCATATGCTTGTGAAAGTTGGACAATGAATAAGGAAGACCCTAGAAGAATTGATGCATTTGAGTTACGGGGTTGGAGAAGAATAGTGAAAGTACCAAGGACTTCCATAAGAACAAACCAAGCTGTGTTGGAAGAAGTATGGCCAAAAAGATCCTTAGAAGCTTGGATTGTGATCTTTGTCCCTCATACTTCAAACATGTTATCTGGAGTGACTAATCCTTGGAGAAGGGCATCATGCTTGATAAAGTGGAGAGCCAGAGAAGGAGAGGAAACTCCCCAAAGATATGGGTTGGTACAGAGACAGTAACAATGGGCTCAAGCATAATAATGATTGTGAGGATGGCGCAGGACTGGCCAGCGTTTCGTTCTGTTGTACAAAGGGTCACTATGAGTCAGAACCGACTAGATGGCACCAAACAACAGCAACAACATGTGGCTGAAGACAGTGTGGATTCCATGAGAATTTTCATTTCTTTTCTGCATTTCTCCCTTTTGATGAGGACTTTTTCTATATATCTTTGATTAAAATATTCAGCACTGATAGCCAGGTACCATCAATTTTCCTTATCTCATGCTAAAGGAGGCAGTTGGTCATTGCAGTACTAATATTCTCACGACCTTCACTTTGAATCTTCTTCCTCCACCCTAGCTGGTGCTATCATCACTGAATTCCCTTCTCTTTCCTTCTTTTGCCTCACTCTCCCTTGGTGTTCTAGTCTCCTCCATTCACTCTCCTGTTTGCTTTCTGCTCTTTCTCTTCTCTGCTACCTGATGACAGGGAAAATAAAGAGGTCTTGAACTCACATTAAACCAACCTTGATTCACAACTCAACCAAGGACCAGTTCTTTGACCTAATACGTTTTTTTGACTGCAGAATCCTTTCAAGTCTCAGCTTTTACATCTATCTATATAATGCAAATGATAATAATGCCTTACTTCACAGGATTCTTGAAAGGAGGAACACAATGAAAGAAGTAACAATGAACAATGAACCATAAACAATGAACCAGTCTTTGTGGCAGACTTCTAGCTGTTCACCAAACTGTTTCTTCTTCTTCCTGGACATAGACCCAGGTTTCACTTTCCAGTCTTCTTTGCAGTTGAGTGTAGTCATGTGACTGCATCCTAATCAATGGAATGTGATCAGAATGGTGTGTACCACTGCCAGGTAAGGCCCATCAAACACCTCTCACAGGTAACTTTCCATCTTCTTTTTCCTTCTGCTGACTTGGTGCATCTAAGCAAGGTAAAGATGGCAGAGCCACAGAGGGAAGAAGGCTGAATCCTTGCATCACCACCTGGAGGAGAGGCACCTGCTATACAGCCATGCGGGGTTTTATTTGTTTGCTTACATGCATTTTTATGGTTTTTGGTGATGATTTACACATAAATTCAGGTTCCCATTCAACAATTTCTACTCTACTTGTTCATGGCATTGTTGTTGTTGTTATGTGCCTTCGAGTCGGTTCCGACCCATAGCGACCCTGTATAGGGTTTCCGAGGGTGTAAATCTTTACGGGAGTAGAAAGCCTCATCTTTCTCCCGCGGAGCAGCTGGTAGTTTCGAACCGCTGACCTTAAGGTTCGCAGCCCGATTCGTAACCACTACGCTACCAGAGCTCCTTTTGTTCATGGCATTGGTTACACTCTTTACAATGCATCAGCATTCTCGTTCTTTCCAATCTGTTTGTTCCATTTAGGAACACAGTTGTGAGCTTTACATGCATCAATTATAAACTACATCATGTTTGATCCATAGTCCATTTTAGGTTTGCTCATTACAGCAACTAGCAGCACCCTAATGAATACCAAGCTCAATAAACGTGACTTCTCTTTCCTCCTTCCTTCCTTTCTTCTCATCCCTCATGACCCACCTTAAAATGCCAGCTCTCTGGTGAGACCGTCTCTAGACTCTCCAGGCAGAATTAATGAGTCATGCTGTCTTCTGTGCTCCCAGGGCACTTAGCACACACTGATCACTCTCTGTTTACACGTCTTCGTGGCCATCAGCAAGGTGCCTGGTCCAGAGGAGATCTCCACAAATGTTGGCAAGATGAGTTCATTGCTTGCACGCACACGGTTCAAGCACAGCCTTTGGATAAAGACTGGAGGCTGACTGATGTTTGCAAAGAGTGGAACCATAAACATATTGACCTTATATTCCAACTTGAAGTCTCAAAGTCAACTGCTGGCCTAGTTACAAGTTTGGACTACCGCCAATGACAGCTCTCAGCAAGGCTCCTGTTTTTGTATCGGTGCAAGTGACGCAGTTTGCATATCATGGGTCCTGTCACACTAGGGTCAAGCTGTGGCTCTGTCTGAAACTGGCTGTGTGACTTTGGGGGCATTGCGTTCCCCTCTGGTTCAGCTGAGAACAGTCCTGACCTGAGAGTGGGCTTAGGGAAGCAGAGCTGCAGTCTGAGGGTCTCTCTAAAGTCCTATGTGATGTTTTCCTCGAGCTCTTAGCAATCTGACTAGGGATCATGGAGTCGACTCTGGTTCATGGTGACATCATGCGTATCAGAGTAGAACTGTCCCCTCAGAGTTTTCAGTGTCTGCTTGTTCAGAAGTTGTTTGCCAGTCCTTTTCACCAAGTGCCCCTGGGTGGATTTGAACCTCTCACCTTTCAGTCAGCAGTTGAATGCATTAACAGTTTGCACCATGCAGCGACAACCTCTCATCAAGCAGGCTCTGGAGTACCAGAATCATGAGCCACCAGGGCCATGAGAATCTTGGCTTGCTGTGCTTTGTTTAGGGTGAGTGAGCTAGGTGGGCTTGGGGGTGGGCCTCCTCAGTTTTCTTCAATAGAAAGCTCTGGGTTGAGACCCAGGCCTCAACTCTCCCTGCCCTGGGCAGCCAATCTGAGTTGGTCTCTCTGCCCCCAAATCTCCACAGGTAGGGCCACATGAAGACTTTCTGAGGCTCTGTGTTTTGTAGAGATTATAGTGCCTGTCAGCATTCCAAATGCAATCCAGAATTAAAACAGCACCTTGCAGGAAGCACACATAATGTAGTCCAACTAAGCTCTGAGTTTTTTCCTGATTATTAATTTGATATTGCCTTTGTAACATGAAATATCAAAATGTTTCTGAAAGGTTTTCTTTTCCCTCATTTATTTTTGATGTCCCTCTTTGCTGTCATCCTCAACACCTGCTGGGCCGCCTATTATAGGATTCAAGAGGCAAGTGTATATTCATCCTAAAGCACCTTGAAAATTTTGTCTCAGGTACCCGTGGGAGCGGAGCCCAATTCCTGTCCATGTGGGCAGGTGCTAATACTTCCATAGCATGTGCCTGGAAAGCAGCCAGGTCTTGAAACTGCAGCACCTTCCCCGGGTTCCTGCAGAGCATGGAGGAGGCAGGAAGTCTTGCAAGCTGCTGCTTGTGGGGGTGAGGGTGTGACAAAGGGCGCTGGGGATGGGGACAGGCAGAGAACGGAGAGGCTGAGTCGGGAGGAAAGCAAGGAGGGAGGGGCTGGTGGAAAATGCCACCTGCGTCATCACTTGGGCTCTGGTGAGGCAGAAGAATGTGGGAAAGTCCAGGTGCTTCCTCAGGGCCATTGGTGAGGGTGGAGGACTGGTGAGGTGGGGAGTGGGTGCTCACATTAGAAACAAGGGACCCATCACAACCTCTCCTCTGGAGTCCCAATAGTGGCAGGAAAGTCTAACCATTAGCAAACATCCACTTTAGAGCCAGATTGCCTGGTCACAAAGCCCAGCTCCATCATTTATGAGCTCCATAAACTTGAGGAAATCATTTCCGATTTCTGAGCCAAGAGTGGGTCTCACTAGAAGGGCTCAACAAGGCTGGTGAATCCATAAACCTCATCTTATAGAAAATGCTGCTGCAGTCCTGAGTGTGAAGGAACTCTCCCAGGTACTAGGAGGCAGAGCCTGAACCAGGAACTTTTGACTCCCACCTGAGTACTTCATCCAGTAGGTCATTGTTCATGCAGAGCATAAACAACCTGCATCCACCAGCTCCTCCCCGGAACCATCATCATTCACCCACAAATCCACCAATGTCTCCAATACCTATGTAGTGTTCTCATTCTACCCATCTACCCATGCACCATATATTTACTCACATGTTTATTCATTCATTTATCCATCGCTCCAAATGTCCATTGATCCATCCATTCATATCCATTTATCCATCCATCCATCTATCCAACCATTTCTTACCCACCATTCTATCCATTATCCATTTATCCACTCATCTATCTACCTATCTATCCATCCAATCAGAAGGGAATAACTGTGTGTGTGTAACAACTAATAGCATTTGCCACAGAGTGTGAGAAGTTGCAATCTTTTCTTTTCAACCTGTATTTATTTACTTTTACAAATTCAAAATTTTTATTAAATCCCTGTTAAGTTCAAAGCATTTTTCAAATCTCTGCTGGGTATGAGTAAGGATCCAGAAAAAACAAAACATTTTTTTCCTAAAGTGATATGACAACCAAGTGCATCCCAAGACACTGGATCCCTGGGCTGGGAAGCTAAAAGAGCTATAAAGGACACTATTGGAACATTCAATAAAATTGCTGAAATGTTTGATTTCTTGATTTTTGTATCTATACTGTGCTTATATAAGAGAATGTTCTTTTTCTTAGGAAATTCACACAAAGGTATTTAGGGGTGAAGGGACATGATATCTTCAATCTTCACACACACACATAGATATAGACACCAATGTATATGTATATAAACAGTAGACCACAAGGTTGGTTTGAATTATAAGGTCAGCAGTTCAAGCTCACCAGCTGCTCCTTGGAAACCCTATACAAGGTCACTGTGAGTC
>NW_006408543.1:18830392-18845752 GCF_000296735.1 Chrysochloris asiatica | reverse complement strand
ACACACACACATATATATATAAAGAGAGAGAATCATTCATGAATTTGGGTCAAGGATATAAGAGAGCTTCTTGTACTATTTTTGCAAATTTCTTTTTGAAATCATACAAAATAAAAAGTCACTCCCCCCCAAAACCAGTCACTTTCTCTTGAAGTTACAATTAGATGAGAGAGGTAGCCATGGGAAACCCAAATCCATGTGGAAATGAAAAGGACAAGACGTATTAATTTGTGCATGTCCGTGTTTCCCTCCTAAGTCCTAGCACCGCCTCTAATACGGAGTTGGAAGGGACAGGATTACCACGATGCTGCAGGGGTGGGTCTGGGGACAGTGTGTGGGAGGAAGGGCTTGTGAGAGCTCACTGAAGGGTGTGAGAGAAGCAGGGGGTGGTCACAGGAGTGTCTGAAAAGTCAGCTATGGGTTAGGGATTTGATTGTTTTTCAAGAATCAAAAATCAGGATTAAAATATATTTCGAAATTAGTTTTGGTTGCTAGAGTGTGAGTCTTTGAGTACACGTTCATGCTAAGACTGAATTGCATGGAGCCCTGGATTTTATTCAGATTACACATACGTATCTGTCTCCCATTAATTATCCTATAGCAAAAAGGTCACTGGGGAATGGCTTGGTCTGTGAAACTCTCCTTGTGATGGTAGTGTTGGGTGGTGGTAATGGTGATGGTTGCCACCAAGTCAGTTTCAACTCATAGCTCCCCTGTATGAGATTTCCAAGGCTGTAAACCTGTATGGGAGCAGAAAGGCTCATCTTTCTCCTGTGGACCTTCTGGAAGACTCGAACTGTTGACCTTGTGGTTAACAGTCCAGCTCATAATCCACTAGGCTACCAGGGCACCATCTACTTGTGATAGTCAGAGGAAAACAATTGGAGGAAGAGGCTAAGGTCTAAGTAGCAGCTTGCTATACAGAGAGAAAGAGGAAACCCAGGTGCTAAGGGGAGAGTGAAGAAACAATAAATATACACAGAGTGCTCACTGTACTAGGCTCTTACGTACACTTTTATTTCTCTTAAGAAGTCCCTGGCAGCCACAGATGGTTTTGCATTTAACTGTTAGTGGAGAAATTGTTAGTTCAAATCCATCTAGAGGTGCCTTGGAAGACAGACCTGGAATTTGGCATCTGAATGGTCACAGTCTTGAAATGCCTATGGAGTACAGTTCTGCTCTGCCGTTGAGTTGATTCTGACTCATAGTGACTTTACATGACACAGTAGAATTGCCCCTTGGGGTTTCTGAGACTGTAAGTCTTTATGGGAGCAGGCAGTTTGATCTTTCTTTCAAGGAGCAGCTGGTGAGTTTGAACCACTGACCTTGTGATTAACAGTCCAATGTCTAACCCACAGTGTCACTAGGACTCCTTTCACTTAACCATACTATTGGTTGGCATTTAGTATTCATGCCAACTAATTATCATTGGCTGTATTCTACAGATAAGAAGACTGAGCCACAGAGAGGTGGTCTAAGGTCATCCCGCTGGCAAATGGCAGAACCAGGAATTGAACCCAGAGACCCGCCTCATCACTCATGCCATAATGATTCAGGAAAGAGCATGACTAGAAAAGCTGCTGGTGGGAGATGAGGTGGGGATGGGCCAGAAGGGGATGATCTTGAATGCCAAGAGCAAGAGCCCAGACTTTGCCCTGAAGACAACACAGATTTCCAGAAAACTACTAGCAGGGAGGGGTCTGGCAAACATTAAACATTAGGAAGAGCGGTCAAGGGGCTACTGTCTCCTCCTGAACAGCAGAAGCCACAAAGAAGGCCCCAGCTCAGATGGGCAGCCTGCAGATCTGTGGTCTGATCAAGTCTCCTTGGAGTAGGAGCTGCTTCCTTATCCACAGCACCAGGCACATTTAAATTCCCAGAGAAGGATCTGTGATTCTGTGTGGGCAGACTCCAATTGTGAACTTGCCAGCTGCTGCTTCCTGTTCTCTCCTGCCACAGGATGGGGAGGGAGGGAAAGGCTCCCCCTTTCCTTCTTGCAAAGTGGATGCTTATCAAATGCACACCAGATGCTCAACTGAATCCAGCCTCCTCTCCCACCTGGCCAGCCCTGGCCCCAGACCAGACCACCCACTGTCCCCAGATGGGCAGAGGGGCTAACTAAGCATGTGACATGGGGGCCCAAGAGAAGACTGATGTCTAGAAAAAAGAGTCAAAGGCAGCATGAGTGGCCATTTGGGAGTTCAGGAAAGCAGAAGGAGGAATTTCCTGACTGGGCCAGGGATCTGTCTCAACTAGAAGCAGACAATGACAAAGCCCCACTGGATGGCTGAGCCAGAAGATGGAAGGGGCCTGGGTCTCTGAAAGACAGTGCAGGGAAGGCTGATCCACCACCCTGAACACCTGCTCAGGACTACAGTATAAGAAATCACATTCTATAGTAGTAAGCCACTTTATGTTTGGGTCCATTTGTCACTGCAGCTAGCTTGTCCTAACTAATACACAGTCCTGAATTTCCAAGCTGTCACTCAAAGAGCACCCAACTCCTATACCTACCACTAATTCACGCTACTGCCTTGGGCCAGTCACTTTTCTGGATCTCTTATTTCGAAACTACCAGCTGTTCTGCAGGAGAAAGATGATGCTTTCTGCTCCCATAAAGATTTATAGCCTCAGAAACTCTGTGCAGGGTTGCTATGAGTCAGAACCGACTCCATGGCACATAACCAACCAACCAACCAACCAACCAACCAACCAACCAACCATTTTCCTATCTATAAGAAAAGAGAATCCATTAGATGATTCCTAAAGTCCTGGTGTGGCGTTGTGAGTTAATGCACTGGATTGCAAAGTTGGTTTGAACTGCAAGGTCAACGGTTCAAGCTTACCAGTTGCTCCTCAGAAACCCTATACAGGGTCAGAATTAACTCGACAACATTTAATAGCAACTGCTGCAAAGTCCACCCTGGTCTGTGATTTGATTTTCTAAAAAAGGTGGGCAGCAGACCTTGAAAACAGAAACCAGCCAAATCTTTGGCAAAATGTCTCATAGCATCTTTATCAATTAGATGGAAAAATAGACCTTTGCAGACTGTAGGTGGTGATGGGTCAGAGCAGGTTGACTAATGAATAATAATAATGAATGCCTAAGAATAATTGATCATAGATCAGTAACGACTTGGCAGGGAGGTCTCTAGTGACATTCTACTTAGCTCTTTCAAAATAGATGACATAGATGATGACACAGAAAAGAAGTTGAACAAATATATGGAAAACACCAAACTGGGAAGGCTAGATCACAGATGGATGAGAGACTCATGGTTTAAATGATCTGGATAAAGCAAGAGGTGGGCACAAAAACAACAAAGGGAAATGGAACCAAGATAAGTGCAAATCCTCCAGAACCCAACTGCTCAAGGCCAAGGCTAGGGGAGCTTGCCTTGGACAAAGGTGTAACCAAGAGCCTGTACCCAGTGACCTGGGCAATTGTGTTGGCCACAGGTTCTCTTGGAGCCCATAATAGGTCAGGTTGCTGAAAACCTCATAGCACCTGAGACTTCACCAAGTTGCTCTTAGGGAACAGGGAGGTGTCCATCCTGAAGGACAAGCCATGTTTGACATCTCCCATACCACTTGGGAGACCACTGATGCTTTAGAACAGGGGTCAGAAAAACTTTTTCTATAAAGGGCCAGGGACTAAATATTTTAAGATTTGCAGGTCGTATATCTTTACTCATCTCTGCTGTTGTAGCACAAAAGCAGCCATAGATGTTACTAAGTCAATGGACAAGGCTGTATTCCAATAAAACTTTATTTAAAACAAACAAACAAGCAGACATGGTCCAGATTTGGTTGTACGTTGGCACCTCTGACTTTAGGAGAAATGTACAGACCAATTAGTGATGAGTCTGTGTGCTGGGGATCTGGTGGGGTTCAGTGTGGAGAAGAGTCAGAGGGTTAGCCAACCTCCTTAAAACATGGGAAGGTTCCAGAAGCAGGTCAGCATGGGAGAAGTTACAAGGAGCCTTATTTTCATCCATGCCAAGGAAAATCCTATAACCAATGAAGGACTAATGCCATGTCACTAGAGGTATGCAAGCAGAGGTGGGTTGTCAAGTGGGGAGAGGGACATGTGCTCTTTAACTTTAGAGTAGAGATTTTCTGCCTCATGTGACAGCTCTGTCTTCCCAGCTTTTACAGTAGCCAGCGCTGAGCTGGTACATCCTTCCCACACAGTGAGGTATGAATAATACATTGAGGACACACTGTAGCCCCTTTGATCATGAGGATCTAGGCGATGGGGAAGACATTTGTAAGGCTTGCTTGATTGTAGATGCCTGGCAGCAGATAGCCCTTCCCCATCCTATGGATGATGGAAAGCTGGCTTCTCAAACAGGAGCCGTGGCCCAGGACTGGCCTTAGGACCCTAGTTTGTGCTTTGGGATCCTCTCTTGACCAAAATGGTGGAGGAGCTTGGATGAGTTCGTCTCTCTGGTCTTTTCCAACAGAAATCAGGAGCAGCCACTGCTGGCTACAGAAGGAAATGCAAACTTCCCACATCACATTCTGCTGCTGGAAGGAGGCTCACACATAGGTGTAGGGTCACTAGTTTTCTTGCAGCAATGCCCTGGAACCCTTAACCTCAGCCCTGAGGGGTCGTGTGGAGCCTGAATAGGTTTTCATTCAATCTTGCAATAAGTTTACAAAATGTGGTGCCAGCTGAGAGGCTTTGGTTGCACATAAGAGTCACCAGAAGCAGACTATCACATCTTTCTCCCTCAGAGTAGTTGGTGGGTTTAAACCATCAACTTGTCAGTTAGTAGTCAAGTGATTTAACCACAGTGCCACCAGGGCTTCTTAGTAATTAAGAAGTTAGTATAAATATTTTGGGAATTCAAACTAGAGATTGGAGTAAGAGTGGGGTAGGGATCTATAGAGGGAACAGAAGATAAAATGCACAGGAGAAGGCAGTGAGCAGAGGAGTGTGAGCCATGAGGAGACAGAAGTCAGGAGAGAGTGAGGACAAGCAAAGCCAGTACAGAGAGGAGTCAGCCACATTTAAGGAGTCGGCCATCTTTAAGGAGTCGGCCATCTTTAAGGCCATGTCTCCAGAACTGAAGTGGATCTTTCCCAGTCCTCAGTTTGTTTATAAGCCTGGCTAACTGGCTCACCATGGAGGTCATGCCAAGGCTGGCATGACTGAGTTTCTATCTTTACTGCTCCCACAGTACCTTTATATATGACCTCCCACTAGCCTCTATCTTTTGAGAAACCCCAGGAATGCTGTGAATACCTGGAATTCTGGGGAATTTCTCTGGCAGGATCCTGGTGTGGCAATTGTGTCTGTTTCTCTCTCTGAAGGGCATCCCTGGCTGAATTGGACCTCCCAAATACCTTCCCTAAGCCAGGAGTCTTCGAGGATCTGAGAGCAAGAGCATTTGTCAGCCAAGACCAAGAATGCAGCCCAACAGTGGTGCCCTCTGTTGTGGCTTACCCCAGGAAGGCTGTGGTGATGTATAGACAGAAGGCAGGGTCTCCAGAGCATGGATGTGTGTTGCCTACCCTACCAGCCCCCATTTTATTAGCAACCCTAGAGTTTTTCAGACTGGAGACCATGTGAACACCACAGTGGCTAAGAACACCAGCAATGGAGTCCAACCAAACTCCTGAATATGCTGTTGACTATGTAATTGGGGCAAGTCACCTCACCTCCATGAGCTTCTACTTCATCATCTGGAAAGTGGGGATCATAGGCCTGGGAGGATTAAAGGGGTTCATACATGTAAAGCACATGTAGGGTGAAAAGCATAAGACCTGCTCAGTCAGATTAGCTTCCTGAACAGTCTAGAGATAAGGAGACAAAGAAACATCAAAAGGGGACAAAGACAGAAAAGGGGGTAAGAAGGGAATGAAGAGGGCAGAGAGGAGATGCAGGGTCACATGGACGCTGACTTGGCCTGCTCAGGCCCTGCTTCCTTGTTCTTTCCCTCATTTAATCTCCCTGGGATTCTGAGGAATTCTGCTTCCACCCCCACCCCTCACCCCCTGCAGTTGCCATGGTGATGGGAACCTGGACCCAGTGGAAAGTTCTCTGTACACTTGGCAACGAGGCTGCGGCACCCTGCCTCCCGCCTCCCCCCCACCCCGCCTGCCTGTGCGTGGGCGGCCAGCTCCGGCTGCCGCCAGGATGCTGGGCAGGCAGAGTTCTCTGTGAGGACCCAGCCCTCCCTGCATAAAATCAAAGATTGGAACTTTGGTGTGACAGGAACCAAGGATATCTAGCCTGTCCCATTTAACAGGTGGGACATTGCACCAGAGAGGGCAGGCAACTTGTCCAAGGTCACAGGGACCTCTTGATGTTCCTGGGAACAACCCTGGGTTCTTCCTGGGCTCAGCTGTAAGTCTGGTGAGCATGGTGGCCCTGGCAACCTCGCAGACAGGGACCCACTACCACCACAGCCGCCTCTGACAATGGGTCAGTTGCCGAGGGCAAGCAGAACAACAAGCTTTAGACACCATGGCCGCCCACCTCTCCTGCCACAGTGGTGGTGGGGCCTTGTGGGGGTGTTATTTGCTCTCCTCCCTACAGTCTCAATTGTAGCCAAACATCGTGGAGCAACCTCCCTCTAATGTCAGGAAATACTGCTTCGTCTTTTCTCTGCTTCATTCTTCCCCTCCCTTCCTCCACCAGGCTGAGCCTTGACCCCATACTACTCTCAGAAGGAGCCACCCTCTTCAGGGGCTGGCAGATCCTGGTCTAACACCCTGCCTTTCATTCATCCAGCCTCTCTGTAGACCCATGGGTCAGAGTCTTTGTCCCAGGAAGAAACTTTGTCCCAAGTAACTATGCACACCATGGCTCATGTTATATCAAAGGCTCATGGTAATGCCAATCCAGGCTTCAACTACTCCAGAAGCAGAGACAAGGGACTCCTCAGGGTCTTGTATGACTGTGACATGGATACATGGGAACACTGAAAAGAGCTCATGGCTTGCCATGCCCACCCACCCCTCAGATTCTGAAGGTGAAGGGCCCAGGTTGATAGCCATGGTATTTCACTCCTGACTTCACAGAGCCACTAAGTGATGGGAGGTGAGTTGTCTTGGGAGTAACAAGAAAGAGAGCAGCCTGAGCCACACCACACCTACAGGACTGTCCAGGCTAAAGCGTGGGTGGAGCCAGAGGCGTTTTGAGTATTTGAAAGGACTGTATGATTTCTAATGTAAACTCAGCTCTAGGAGGAAGGGGCCTCTCACCTTGCTTCCAATGTCAGAATGAAGACAACAGGCCACCTACTGGGAGCAGAGGGCATTCCTTGTCTCAGAAGCGACTACCAAAAGCATAGAAATGAAGTTCATGTGTCCTAATTTCCATGAAAACTTGGAGTTGGAAAATTCCCCAAGAGATAGATTTAGCCCAGTGTCTTCATTGGGGTCCTGGTGTGGCACTGTAGGATAAGCACTGGACTGCTAACCAAAATATCGGAAGTTCAAACACACAAGCCACTCCTTGGAAACCCTATACAGGGTCGCTATGTGTCAAAACCGACTTGGCAGGACTTAACTATAATTTCTCCATTACACAGGGTGTGAACTAACTCTGGTCTAGAGAGAGGAAGTGATGGTCTAGGCAAGAGATGGGTACAAGGGTCAGAGTCAAAGGTTAGGAAGGAGTTCCAGTGTGATATCTGTTACTCCCATCCACATGACTATAGTCTTCCATCACAACTCTCAGACTGTTTTCCCATCTGTAACATGGTGCTTAGGTCACCAGCCACTGCTAATTCCTCCACCAGACCATGTGTTCCTCAGAAGAAGAGCTGTGCCAACTTTTTGCTTCTCTTCCATGTTCCTCCCTAGCCCAGAACATGGAATAGTAAACTAGATCACAGGGTGGAGACATATTGAGGGCATTCCTATGCTCAAATACCCACCACTCATTTACCTGTTCATTCATTTATTTGCTCAAAATTTATTGACATTATTGCTGGACACACAGAGGTAGGGAAATAGACTACAGGTATATCGTTAACTCTGGTGTGGGGGTGAGGCAAGTAACTCAGGAAACTGGAATGTAGAAAGAACAGGACATATCTGAGCACAACAGTGTGGACCTAGCTCAGTCTTGCAAAACCCGAACCTTCCCTGAGGTGATAATTTAGCTAACAACCCAAAGATAAGTTGAGGACACTGGGTTAGAATTCCAGGAGGCAGGGAAAGATTCGTGTACCCTGGAGTGGGTGGGGTCCTCTGGGCCTCTAAACTTTGCCTCCCCACCTCTGCTTTCATCCCTGACCTGGAACCAGTGTGGTTCAGGACCATGGAGAGCACCACAAAGCCTTTCTTGCCACCATCTTTATTTTGCTCTGTGGGTTAGGCTGCCAACTGCAAGTCTGGCTCTTCAAACCCACGAGGCACTGTGCCGAAGAAAGATAAGGCTGTCTGCTTCCATAAATATTTACAGTATCAGACACCCTATTTCAGGTCACTCAAATAAACTCAATGGCAGGGGATTTGGCTTGGGGGGGGGGGGCGGTTTAAAGAAAAGGAACCCTAGTGGCACAATGCTTAAGCGCTTGGCTACTAATCAAAAGGTTAGCAGTTCAAACTCACCCTTCACTCTGTGGGAGAAAATGCCTAATGATCTGCTCCTATTAAGATGACAGTCATGAAAACCCTATGCAGAATTCTACTTCGTCCTATAGGGTTACCAGCGAGTCGGAATCAACTTGATGATACATGACAGCAGCAGCCCTAAATTTAGAGCACAGCTCAAGCTAAGACCTGAGTAGATGGGCAGAGTCTATAGGGGAGACCGGAGTGGAGGAAGGTGAGTCTGGGAACTGGCTGGAGTCCAGGGTAGTGACTGTCACTTCTCCAGCTGGACGAAGGCTGTAGTCATAGACCCAAGGGGAACCTAATGAGCAATTGCCAGGCTTAGGGGCTCAGAAACAACCTTTCAGGGCTGTCAACTGTTCAGAATCAGAAATTCCTTTGTTAATTTGGTGACATAAAAATAAATTTATAAACATAACATGGTAAATAAGTAAATTATATTTAGTATGTTCTATAAAGTACTGGACCACAAGGTCAGTTTGAACCACAAGGTCAGTGATTCAAATTCACCAGCTGCTCTTTGGAAACACTACACAGGGTCTCTATGAGTCGGGACCGACTCGATGGCACTTAGCAACAAACTAACATCATTGCTTGCCATGACATTGACTCCAACTCAGGACAACTCGGTTTGTATCCAAGTGGAACTGTGCTTCATAGGGGTTTCAACAGCTGGTGTTTTTTTTTGGAACTTGGTACCTCTGGGTGGACTCGAACCTTTTGGTTATCTGCATGTTAATCACTTGGACCACCACCCAGTGACACCATATAGTGTGTTGGTTGTGGTTGGTGGTTATGTGCTGTGGAGTTGGTTCTGACTCATAGTGACCCTGTACAGGGTTTCTGAGGCAGTAAATCTTTATGGGAGCAGAAAGCCTCATCTTTCTCCTGTGGAACAGCTGGTAGTTTCGAACTGCTGACCTTGAGGCTCACAGCCTGAATCGTAACCACTAAGCTACCAGAGCTCCTTATATAGTGTGTTGTTGTTAAGTGCCATCAAGTCAATTCTGACCAATAGCGATCCTGTATAGGGTTTCCAAGGAGCGAATGGTAAGCTTAAACCACTGACCTGGCGATTCAAATGACTTTGCAGTCTGACGCATTAGCCCACAGCGCCACACCAGGACTCCATAGAGTATGTTGTTGTTGTTGTTGTTAGGTGCCATCGAGTCGATACTGACCCATAGCGACCTTATGCACAGCAGAACAAAACCCTGCCCAATCCTAGGCCAACCTCACTACTGTTGCCACACTTGAGTCCATTGATGCTGTTACTTGGCCAATCCATCTCATTGGGGGTCTTCCTCTTTTTCTCTGACCCTCCAACTTACCAAACACGTTAGAAGGTGACAAATGTTATGGAAAGAAAAGAAAGACAAACAAACAACAGTAAACAAACCATAAACCAAGCAAACACAGTTTTGGTACCATTCAGGAGGATTTTAGGACACTTGAGTCCTCCATGCATTCAGTTAAGATCCAGTGCCTTGCTGGGTATACACTACTCCACATGAGGACATAGTACTGGATTGGAGAGAGGAGGGGGTGCAGGGAGAGGATGGACTTAGTTTGCCTGGATCCCCAAACCAAGAATGGGGGGCTTGCTCCCTTACCAGCAGCTAGTGGCATCTCCAAGGACCTGGTAGCCCCCATGCTCCATAATCATACTTATTTATTGAGCACCTACATTGTATCAGGCACTGGTCTAGATATTTAGGATATATCAGTGAACAGTAACAGTAAACTCAGTGCTCCCAGAAACTTACAGTAGATAGAGATAGATAATAAACAGGATAAAATTATATAGTATATTAAAAGTTAGAGATAAAAGAAAACACACAGCAGGGTAAGAATGGACCAGGATTGGGGGAGAGGAAGGCAGTTGCAATTCTACATACAGAAGTCAAAAGAGAAAGTGACCTTGGAGCAAAGACTTAAATGGGGGCAGGGAAGTGGCCACTCAGACATCTGGGGAAGAGGACTCCAGGCAGAGGGACCAACTGGTGCATAGGTATAAGAAGGAGCTTGTGCGTGGTCTACTGGAGAACCAGCATGGCATATAGGAAGTCTGTCAGGCTGGAGATGAGCGAGTGACAGGGAGAGCAGATGGGGAGGAGGTGAGAGTAGCAATGGGAACCAGATCGTGGGGACCATTGTGAAGACTGGCTCTTACTCTGAGAGAGATGGGGGAAAATGAAGGGAATTTGAATGGAACTTGTGCTGAGCATGGAGAGTAACAGCAACAGGGTTGGCTAGACAGCCACTGCACTTATCCACAGGAGAGAGGATGGGACATGGACCAGGGTGGTCAGATCGATTCTGAAGGTAGACCCACCAGGCTTTGGGGGTGGATCAGATGTCAGATAGCAGAGAAAGAGGAGAGTCAAGGATGCCTGAGCAACAGGAAGGATGGGGTTCTTATCCACTGAGATAGGAAACACTGTGAGAGGGGCAGGTTTTGGGGAGCAGAACTTGAGCCTTGTTTCACATGTGTTCTTTTTTGAGATTCCTATTGGACCAGCATAGTGGTTACGAATCGGACTGTTAATCTCATGGTCAGCAGTTCGAAACCACCAGCTGTTCTGCAGGAGAAAGATGAGGATTTCCGCTCCTGTAAAGATTTACAGCCTCAGAAACCCTGTACAGGGTCGCTATGATTTGGAACCGACTCCACGGCACATAACAACAACAACAACAACATTGGATAGCCCAGTGGAGACATCAAGGGAGCATTTGGGAACAGGAATCTGGATTTCACCGCATAGATTGGTCTGAACCCAAGTCCTCACCAGAACTAGACTCCCGTTCCTCATGGCCCCCACCACTGCAGGGAAATTACCGCTCTCTACCCAGGCAGCTCATTGCCCATCTGAGCAGTTCTAACCAACAGTAAGTTCTTATAACTGAGCAGAAGTCAGCCCCCGAAATCTCAGGGTCAGGGAGGGAAATAGGGACAGCGTGAGTGTGACACAGAGAGAGCTGTGGATGAAGAGAGGAGGATGCAGGTTCCTGAGAGCTTCCCAATGTCGGACTGGAATCCTCCATGGAACCAGATTTCCCCAAACACATTGGGGCGTCTCAGTAAACGCTACCTTTCTCTCATGTTAGCTCCAGTGACTTCTGCTACTAAAGATCCCCCTAGAGCCAAGCCAAGTACTGACAGAGGAGCTCTGAGGGTTCACTGAGAGAACACACCAAATGTTCCACCGAGTGCTGCTGCAGAGAAGGTGCTAGATGCAGTGAGAACGGTGCAGAAACACTGAGGAGGGAGGTGATCAGGGGAAGAGACTAGTCCTAACAGTGGATAAGACTTAGCCACGGGGACATTGCTGGTCTAGTGGTAGGATTCTCATCTTCCACGCAGCAGACCCAGGGTCGATTCCCTCCCAATGCAACTCGGGTGCAGCCACCACCATCTGTCAGTTGCTCTGGTGGTGACTGGGTTTCTGTGGAGCTTCCAGACTAAGACTATGAAGAAGATAGACCTGGTGGTCTACTTCTGAACATCAGTCAGTGAAAATCCTATGGTTCACAACTGACCACAGAAATGGTGTGGGGCAGAGCAGTGTTTCGTTCCATTGTGCATGGGATCGCCCTGTGGTCTGGATGGAATTGTGCCCTACAGAATACATGCTCTAACTCCTAACCTCAAGGCCTATGGTTACAGTGCTATTTGGGAATGGGATATCTTTGTAATGTTAATGTTTGAGCTATTGTCCTTGTTATTGTGTGCCATAGAGTAGGTTCAGACTCATTGTGTGACCCTGTACAGGATTTCTGAGGAGCGGCTGGTGAGTTTGAACCACCGACCTTGCAGTTCAAACTGATCTTGAGGTGGAGTGCCCATCCTAGGACGCCACACCAGGACTCCATGCTAATGAAGCAGGAGTGCTGTACAACAGTCCATCTCTTTTGAGCTATGTTGATGTTATTGTTGTTTTTAAGTGTCGTCGTGTCAGTTCCAACCCGTAGCAACCCTGTATAGGGTTTCTGAAGAACACCTGGTGAGCTTGAACCACCAACCTTGTGGTTCAAATGACTTTGCAGTCCAGGACATTAACCCACAGTGCCACATCAGAACAATCTTTTGAGCTATAAGAGCTTAAACAAGCAAGCAGGCAAGCAGAGAAGAGGAATGAGAGATGCCAAGTCACATGAAGATTACCAGGAGCAGATGTTTATAAGAGACAAGGAACTTTCTCCAGAAGTGACAGTGAGAGGAAGGCTTCCGCTAGAGCTATGCCCTGACTTCAGACTTCTAGCCTCAGCTGAGGAGATAGTACCAGAACCTATTCCATAAACATCCTGTGAAGATTCAGTGAGATCATGCTCTCAACAAGTCTGTTGTGTTCCGAGGACTCCATCCATTTGCACAGTGAGGACAGGATGCTCTCAGCCTTCCTGTGCCACCTCTGTACTGGCCTCAATTCCTGCTATGCCCAGCAAACTTGGACAAAGCCTGTTTCAGACCACAAACTAGGGTGGGTGATTTGGCTCCATTTTACAGATAAGGAAATGGAGGAAAGGTTGATGGCCTGTCTCAGACCTTGCCCCTAGCCCAGGGCAAACTCAGTCAGAATCTGGCTAAGTAGAGAAACAGGCTGAGGGAAGGCATGGTGGGAACTCAGAGCTGGAGCAGGAAGCCGATGAGAAGGCAGGAGTAGGTGGGTGGGGGGTCAGGAGAGATAGGTTCCAGCAGGAAGAGGAAAAGGACAGCAAGCAGTCCGGAAGGGCACAGGGAACTTTGGCCCCAGGCACCTGGCTATGGGGTTCCCACAAGCCCTCCACCCTCAGCTCTGTGTTCTGGGTTGCAGCAAGAAAGCTATGCGCTGAGTCACCCAGTGATGGGAGCCTCCCAAAGCTCCCCCATTCTGTTCCCTGCCCCCTATAGTTCCCTGGAGGCCCAGCTTTTGCTTATCCTGTGTCCTTCTGCAAGTGGCTTCACTCCTGTGAGCCGCAGACTCTGAACTGTCCAAGGGTGGAGCCAAGGACTCATTTGATTGTCCACTGTGTGTCCTGGGTCTACAACAGAGTGAGGCATGTGGTGGGCGCTCAGTGGACGTGTGTTAGGTGAATGAATGAAAGCCCTGCCTTGGCAGAGCACAGCAATGAAGACCAGATGAAAAGGCTGACCTGGCTCTGCCTCCCTTCTGGGCGTCCCCAGGTCTCGGACTCTCCATAACTGACCCAACTTCATCCCCTGCCTTCCTGTCCCGGCTTCTCCTCACATATTCCATCTCCAATACCATCCCCTCGTGACCACCCATGTGAGAGTCCACTCAGCACCACCACCCCTCAACTCCTGCCCACTAACGCCCAGATAACTCAGCAGTACACCCACTCTATTCCTCTGCACCCCACAATCACAGCCAGACAACACCATTTCCCCTCCTAACTATCTCCACCCCACCCACTCATCTATCCTCCCCACTGCAGCCACAGAGTCTTTCTTTTCAAGGACTTGTCACTGGCCTCGGGACAAAGTACAAACCCTCATCCTGACCAGCATGGCCTCAGAAGATTGAGTCCCAGCTTCTTCTCCATCTCCTCTCACTGCGCACATCCCTCCTGGACACTTCAGGAATCTCCACCCCTTTTCATGCCTCTGCGCCTTTACACAGTCCATGCCTCTGCCTGGAAAGCCTTGCTCGTCTGAATAAGGAGCACCCATCCCTGAAACCCCCAAAGACTATCCAGGGAAAACATCCTAACCACCCTAGAGTTGGCATGTCACCCTCAGATTTACATGACTTCTTGTGAATACTACCATTATATCACGTTTCTTATGTTGTATCTTAAATATTTGTATGTCTCTAGAATAGATTCATGGCTTACTCATATTGAAAAATATGAACATGAATATAAATATGAAGATATAAATATAAGTAGTACTCAGCTCAAGCAGTTGTTCACACATATGTAATCAATGAATGAATTGAGGATCAAAGTGGAAGACAGAAAAGAGAATGTCTAGGTGGGAAGATGGGTGCATGGAAGTCAGGAAAGGGAAAGATGGATGGGTGGTTGCATGTACAGAAAGAACTGGAAGGAAGGAAAAAGTTGACTGGAAGGAAAGAAGGATAGTTTTTGAAAGGAAGGATGGATGCATAGAAGGAGTGATTGTAGTTTAGATGTATTAAAGGAAAGATTACGAGATGAAGGAAATAAAGGGAAGGAGAAAATGGATGAATGAAAGATGGGTGGAAGGATGAAAGTAAATAAGAGGATGTAATGGTGGATGGATGGGTGGTTAAATGATAGAAGGACAAAAGGATAGAAAGAAGTATGTTAAGAGAAGATAAGATGAAGAATGGAAGATGGATGAATGACTGGATGGATGGTTGAGTTCATGGACAGAAATTATACAATGTATATGCCTCTTGAACTGGTCCCCTTACTCACAAGGTGATCTGGGTATCCCAGTTGGTCTATGATGCTGGTCCTAGCAGCCTGACCTACATCATCTATTTTGCACATTTGGGCCTCAAGCAATAAATAGAGCTTAGAGTTGTGTTGACAGACCACTTGTCTGTCAGTTTGTCGTACTGTGGTGGCTTGTGAGTTTCTGTGATTCTGAAAGCTATGCCACTGGTACTTTAAATACAAGCAGGGTCACTCATGGTGGACAGGTTTCAGATGATCTTCCAGATAAAGACAGACTAGGAAGAAAGAGTGACGAACTACTTACAAACTTTTAGTAACTGAAAACCTTATGAATAGCACAGAAACACTGTCAGATATAGTGCCAGAAAATGAGCCCCTCAGGTTGGAAGGCACTCAAAATGC
>NW_006408543.1:18826328-18827704 GCF_000296735.1 Chrysochloris asiatica | reverse complement strand
AGATGGATTGGCCAAGTGGCAGCATCGATGGACTCAAGCGTGGCAACAGTAGTGAGGCTGGCCCAGGATCAGGCAGCATTTCGTTCTGTTGTGCATAAGGTCGTTATGGGTCGGTACTGACTCGATGGCACCTAACAACAACAACAACATTAGACTCCAGGGAGACTTTGAAAACTAGGACTCAGAGGGTTTAGGCAGCCTGCCTCGGTCACATGGTCAGTTACTGCAGATACTGAACTTGCCCTCAGTCTTCTAACTCCATCCAAAGCTTTGTACTATAGTCTTCGACATGCTCTGAGCTTCTCCCTGGAGGCTCACTCTGAGCCACATCTGGCTGTCCACTAATCTAGGGAGATTTTTCACGAAATAAATGAGAAAAGGGAGTGACCCCAACATAGTAGGTTACGGCTGTGGAGACCAGGCCATGCACTGCTGTCTTTCCACACCACACATGACCCTGGATATGCTCTTGAGTAGAGGGAGGAGAAGCTGGCCCTGGCACCAGCATCTGGGGACACTGACACTGAAGTTTGGGTAGCAGCAGAGAGAGGTCTGGGTGCCTAGAAATCCTTCACTCTGGAAGAGATGAGAGGGAAAGTCAGAGCATTCCTCACTGAACCAGAGTCTGGTGTAGAGGAAATGATACCCCACCCTGTGTCAAGGTCCAAAGACTGGCCCTCTATAGGTCTTCCCTTGGTGGTACTCATCCATTCCTCTCTCAGCTCTTGACCCGTGAACTTCATTAATGAATTTCATTTAGAAGATGCTCAGCCACCTGTGGTATCCACACACTGTCCTGTATCTTGTATCCCAGTATGAGCAGTAATGGTCCTGTGTCTGCAATGCTGGCTGCCCCTCCTCTTGTCTCCTCCCATGTAGCCCCACTCTGGACATTCCTAGTAGGTACTTCCCTGGAAATCCCACATTCACCCTCTCGTGGAGCCTCCTAGCAGCCCCCAGAGGGAAGGGACTATTATGCAGATATGGATCCAGAACCCACGGTCAGAGAGGTCAAGAGAGTTGCCCTTCTTGAGGTTTAGTTTGTTGTTAGGGGCCATCGAGTCAGTACTGACTTATAAGCGGCCCTATGCACAACACAATAAAACACTGTCCGATCCTGGGCCAACCTCACAATCCTTGCTACATTGAAGCCCATTGACGCTGCCATTGTGCCAATCCAACTTTCTGGGTGTCTTCCTCTTTTTCTGTGACCCTCCACCATACCAAACATGATATCCCTCTCCAGTGACTGATCCCTCCTGACAATATGTCTGAAGTACGAGACAAAGTTTGGCCATCCTGGCTTCCAAGGAGCACTCTGGCTGTATGTCTTTCAACACAGATCTGTTTGTTCTTTTGGAAGGCCATGATACTTT
>NW_006408543.1:18803773-18823279 GCF_000296735.1 Chrysochloris asiatica | reverse complement strand
CACATCGAAGGTTTAGTTTAGTTCAGTTTGCTCATTTTGACCTCAAGCAAATTTAGTTACAAAGGGGCATGACTCCTGAAGGTACCATTAAGAAGAGGGAAACCAAACCAAGCCAGCTGCTATTGAATTGAACACATGGCAGCACCACATGTTTCAGAGGAGAGTTTCCATAGGCTGTGATCTTTTGAAAGGAGATCATCAGGCATTTCTTCTGAGGTGCCTCTGTGTGGGTTCAAACAACCAGCCTTTTAGTTTGTGCCACCCAGGGACTCCATGGGAGGAGTAAAGAAATTCCTGCTGTCTCGTTTCTTTAAGGCAGCCCAAGGACAGCATGCATTTTTGAAACTTCAAAGTTTTTACTGGTTTCTTTCACCCCCTTCTTGTCTTCATAAGCATTGTGACTGAAAAAAACAGTCAGCTTTGGAAAGTATGGGGAGCGTCCACGTTTCCAAAGGAGGCTGGTCTGTCGGAGTGCTGAGGTACTGGGAGTTGGCACCTTCTTTGGTGTTCATGCAGTTGGTCCATCCAGTTAGCTGGCACAGACACTCAGCCCTTTGTGGGCTTCAGGCCAGCTGTGGTTTTTAATGTTGTTATTTTTCAGGGTTAAGAATCTGTGGTTTTTAATTGCACCTCCAGATGCCATCCTGTTCTGCCCACCTCCTCGTAGGCTGGTGGAGGGATCCCAGGTAAGACCTGAGACTTGGTCACATTGAAAACTCATGAAAACAGAAATATGCCTTTCATCCGTGAGAGAAAAGTTCTAGAAAACTTTAAGAAGGACTAGTAGACACAAGAAGGAATCCTGGTGGCATAGTGGGCTTAACATTCGACTGCCAACCATAAGGTTGGTGGTTCAAGCCCACCAACTGCTCTGTGGGAGAATGATGAGGCTGTCTGTCCTCATAAAGATTTATTGTCTTAGAAACCCAAAGGAGCAGTTCTATCTGTCCTATAGGAATCATGGTGTGGTGCTGTACGATCAACACTGGGCTGTGAACCACAAAGTCAGTAGTTCATACCCACCAGCTGCTCCTTGGAAACCCTGTACAAGGTCACTATGAGTTGGAAACGACTTGATGGCATTAATAACAATAGGGTCACTATGAGTTAGAATAAACTTGGTAACAGTGGATTTTTGTTTTTGTTTTTGGAATGTATACAGCCTCTGGAAGGAGTCCTGGTGTGGCGCTGAGGGTTAATGCACTGGACTGCAAAGACTGTTTGAACTGCAAGGTCAGTGGTTCAAGCTCATCAGTTGCTCCTTGGAAACTCTATACAGGGTCACTCTTGAATCAGAACGGACTCGACAGCACTTAACAACAACAACATACAGTCTCTGGGCAGTGGCTCTGTAGGATAAGCACTGGACTGAAACCACAAGGTCGGCAGTTCCAGCCCACCAGCCTTTCCACAGGAGGAAGATAAACAAGGCTTTCTGCTCCCACAAAGATTGATGGTCTCAGAAATCCTAAACAGGGTCACTGTGAGTCAAAACTGACTCAACTGCACTTAACAACGGCAACAGGCCGTCTTATTTTAAAGCAGGTTTCAGTGTGAAAAAACATTTGAATTGCACAAATATATAGTGGAGGTGAGCTGACACCTAACCATGGACTTTGATTACTGCTCATTTTAAGAATCTAGCCTCCATAGCTGCTTTCCTGCCTCCATTTTGGCCCCTTTCAATAGCAAAGTGATTCCCGGAGAAACCTGGGGTACACACATTTAGGGCACCACTTTTGATGTACAGCAGGGGTCAGAAAACATTTTCTCTAAAGGACTAGCTCTTAGAAGCTTTGTGCATGATGGAGTGTCTGTGGTATCTGCGGACGTAGCTTGTCTTACTGCGTTTCACTTTATCGATCTTCCCAGATATTGCTTTAAAAACAAAACGAAACAAAAACCTAATTGAAGGTTTGAGGCAACCCTGCACTGAGCAAGTCTGTCAGATCCATTTTGTCAACAGCATGTGTTCACGTTGTGTCTCTGGTAATTCTCACAATACAAGGGGCCTTCAAAAAGTTGTGGAACCAAAATATTATTCTACTTCCTTCTTCGGTCTGTAGTGGCTAGCATCTTAAAAGTTTATGAGTGACTATCTAAGGTGCAGCTATTGTGTGGAAGACACAAGAGAGATGGATGAATGGACCATGTGAACATCATTCTCTGTGATCCTGAGACTAGGAGAATTAGATGGTGCCTGGCTACCAACTGTTCTGAAAGGGGTCACATTAGAAGGTCCCGAATAGAATGGGAGAAAACGTGGAACAAAACTCAAAATCAATTAAAAAATAAATAAATAAAATCAATTTAAAAAAGCCCAGGTTTACTGGTTAGATAGAGACTGTGACTCTATGTGAGACTATGACCCTTGCTCACCCTTCAGGTCTGGAACTGAACTTGCCCCCAGGGCTCATTTGCGATAGATAGGTGTATGGGGCAAGGCGGAGGGAGGGGACAACACGTCTTAGAATCATCAACCATTTGAGATCAAAAGGGCTTCATTTACCCCAGGACAAAGTTCAGAAGGATTGGGAAAGGAGGAAGATTGGAAATAGGAAACACAGGGAGGAAGTGGGATGAGTGATGGAACGCTGAGGGGATTGTTGTCATGGAGATGAAATGACTGACGTGTATGAATTGTTGAAGGTAAAACTGATGATCTGCTCTGTAAACCTTCACTTAATTCACGATAAAAAGTAAACAAACAAAGTTCATGGAACAATGGAATTAAAAGATCAGGAATTTTTCCAATAAATTCCATCTTGTTTCAAACTTTTTCATCATGCTCTTATTGCAGACTTGATAGAACACCCAATGAACGCACTGCCATTAAGTCAATTCTGACTCATAGTGATTCCATAGGACAGAATCAAAGTGCTCCAGAGGACTTCGAAGACTGTATATCTTTATGGGAACAGACAGCCTCACCTTTCTCATGCAGAGCAGTTGGTGGATATGAAACACTGACCTTGTAGTTAGCAGCCCCGTATCTCCTACCTCACATGCTTGCCTTACAACTGGTGCCTACATTCCTCTCTGAGAAGTGGGGTCTATGTTTCTCCCTCTTGAGTCTGTGTAGGCTGGGAGTACATCAGAAGTGACTTCTGAGACTAAATTACAAAAGATGGTGGATTCTGCCCAGTTCTCTTGGGATACTCATTCTTGGAAACCAGATGCCATGGTGTGAGGAAGCCCAAGCAACACAGCAAGGCAATGAGCAGATGCTCCAGAGAACAGTGCCAGCCAAGGGCCCAGCTGACAGGAGTCTTAACAACCAGACGTGTCTGTGAGAACCTTCAAGATAACTCCAACCTCAGCCACCATTGGGTACAACCACATGAGAGACTCCAAGTAAGAACCAATCACCCCTGTGAGAAATAGCAATAAAATGATGGTTGTTGTTTTAAGTCGTTTAGTGTTGAGTGTGGGGTGGTGGTAGTGACTTGTTATCTGAAAAAGACTGAGGGACAGATGCTATATGTTGTGTTTGTGATCCCCTGGCCTCTTGCCTCACTGGTCTGAGATCCCATTTTACACCAGCTCCCTGGAAACTCCCTCAGAAGTTGTCCACACTGTTTTCTATGCATTTCTCAGGGCACTGCTTCACACTTTTGGAATATTCTGGTGGACCTTTGCTCTCCTCTCTGGAAGCTGCTGAGAATGTCATGTCATGGGACATGGCATGCTTTACCGACGCTCCACAGGCCTGGGTGGTGTGGGGACAGAGCTCCCCTCAAGTAGCTCCCCCTACCTGGAGGTCCAGACACAGATCCAGCTCCCAAACCCTGGGACCTCCTTCCTGGGCATACAAATCTGAGCTTCTTCCCCTCCTAGCTTCGTGCTCCCAAATAAACAGAAAGGTTCAGGAAAGGGAGAGATGTTTAATTCTGGTCTTTGAGTCAGGGTCAAAATGGATTGAGCCTGGGCTACTAGAGAGGTCATGAACCCCAGAAGGCCCAGCTGTGTGAGCTTGGACAAGTCGCTTCGCCTCTTTGAGCCTCAGTTTTGCCATCTCTGAAATGGGACAGCAGTAACAGTATGGGGCATTGGGTGCCACTATCTGACTCTAGAAGGAGTCCTGGGGTGGCGCTGTGGGTTAATGCGCCAGACTGCAAAGCCATTTGAACCGCAAAGTCAGCGATTCAAGCTCACCAGCTTCTCCTCGGAAACCCTATACATGGGTCGGAATCGACTCAACAACACAACAACAACAAACCTGACTCTGGTGCTGAACCAAGGCATTTGCGAGGCTACTCCTGACTTCTTAACTACCTTGTCTGGGCCCTTAAGAAACAGTTAAACCAGTTGTCCATGAAGGCAATTCTGACCATGGTGACCCTATGTGTGTCAGAGCAGAACTGTGCCCTATAGGGTTTTCAATGGCTAATTTTCTAAAGTAAATTGCCATGCCATTCTTTCAAGTTTCCTCCAACCTTTTAGTTAGCAGCTGAATTACAAGACTGAGTCGACAGACCCCAAGAAGGTGCATGGTTGGGATGTGTGTATAGCTCTGTCTGCCTCTAACCTATGAGTGTTTGGGGACAGGAACCCTCCACCAAGGCTCCTGTGTGGGGACACTTTAAAAGATCACACACAGAAACTATCCTGAGTTAGGTGAACAGATGTGAACAGATGTGAGATCTCACAGCTCCAGCTGGGACTCAATGCTCGAGAGAAAGAAGGACCCAACTAGCATCTAAGGGTGAATCACCAGACAAAGGTGGGGGCAGGAGGCAGGGGGCAGGCCAAGATGGCAAGCTCTCAGCTCACCTTGCCTTTGGGGAATTCCTCGACAGTGGCCCAGTCCAGATCCGTTTATGTTGCTGACTCAGGAGGTGACTCACTGCCCCTCTCTCCCAGAATCCAGCAGCTTGGGGACAACTCAGCTGAGCTCTCTGCAACCTTCGTCATCATTCGATTGTAATTTATCTATTTAATTCAAGGCTGTGGACCAGTTTCAAATACGTGGCTGAGGCAGTGTATTTAGAACAGACCTGAGTTTGTAAAATGTGGGTGCGCCAGTACAATAACCGGAATAGGGAAAAACTGTGGGCTTGAACCCCTGGAAAGGGAGACTGGGAAGAGGCATGAGTCCTTACAGGAGGCTGATTCAGGAGGTTAGATTATTCTAGAACTGTCAGAGCCACACACAAGCAAGGCAGCAAAGGCAGCCGCCATCTTTGAGTGGGCACCATTGTTTCTGACTTTGCTGGTCAGCAGAGGTGGTTGCTATTCAACTTGCACACTGTCTTTGTTTCCTAAGAGGGAGATTAAGTTTCCCAAAGGACACTGATGGGAATTTTTTCCTGTTTGGGTTATCACTCTGATACACCCACATTTTACAAATGTGGGACCATTCTGGTTTTGCTTTGTTGACCATGACTGAACTGGGAAGAACCAATTTGAAGCCCTGGTTTAATGTAATAAACTCTTCAGTAGCTCTTCTGCTGTGCTAGGCATTATTCTAACAGCCAGGCATTTCTTCTAAGGTGCCTCTTAATTGCTGTTAAGTGTCATTGAGTTGGTTCCAACCCATAATGACCTTGTATAGGGTTTCCAAGGAATGGCTAGTGGGTTTGAACTGCTGACCTTGTGCTTAGCAGTCCAATGTTTATCCTACAGTGCTACACCAGGATCCTAGAGTGTCTCTGGTGGTTGTGCCATGGAGTTGGTTCCGACTCATAGTGAGTCTATGACTCATAGCGACCCTGTACAGGGTTTCTGAGGCTGTAAATCTTTACGGGAGCAGAAAGTCTCATCTTTCTCCTGTGGAACAGCTGGTAGTTTTGAACTGCTGACCTTGAGGTTCGCAGCCCGATTCGTAACCACTACGCTTGTTGTTATTAAGTGCCATTGAGTCCAAGGCTGTAAATCTTTACAGGAGCAGAATGCCTCATCTTTCTCTCGTGGAGTAGCTAGTAGTTTCGAACTGCTGACCTTGCAGCTCATAGCCCGATTCGTAACCACTACGCTACCAGAGGTCCTTAAGGTGGACTCAAATCTCCAACCTTTTAAACTGTGAATTTGTTCCTGATGACAGCACTGTGGTCAAGCCACCGTTTATCAGCTGTAGGCCCAGAGAGCTTGTGCTCCGGAGCTTGTGTCCAAAGCAAGCAGGCTTTTTGCTTCTTTCTGAAAACCGGCTGCTGAGAATGGCACAAGACGCCTCAAGGCTGGTCTCTAGACACTAAATTGTTCCATTAGCTTCCCCACATCTGTCACCTGGGGCCTTGTGATCAGGAGTTTCTTCATCTATAAAAAGGGGGTAATAACAGCCAGCTCTGGGGGGCGTAGGACTGGGCACAGGGTAGGTTCAACACACAAAGGGTCCTTCAGCCCTCCTTTCCGACTAGGACGTTCCTACAGACACAACTTGCTGGGTTAGGAAAGGTCTGATAACAGGGTTAGGCTGCAATGGGGCTGTGTGCCCGTGACCTTCCCCAGCCAGACCCAGAGCCAGGGCTGGCTCCTTTAAAGGAGGGCAGGCGGGCAGGAGGGCTCTCTGCCAGGACAGGGTGCCCCCAGGGTCAGGAGTCCTTTCCAGGTCAGCCAGCCCCACCTTTGAGGAAATCCACACACTGGGTGGTTCCCCAAAGGATTCCCTGCCCGAATGTCCAGGCCGGCCAAGGTACACGGAGCCTTTGTTTGTGGAGCCAAGGGTGTGGGGCAGGCGGGGAGGAGGAACACCCTGCCTGGCAGAAGCCCAGTCATGGGGATCCCCAAAAGTCAGCTTCTGAGTCCAAAAGAGCCCCCACCCCAGTCCTGCTGGGCCCCAGCACAGGGTGAGGCTGAACCAGGGGACCTCTGGGTGGGGAGAGGCAGCGCTCTGAGCATGACCTGGCTGTCCAGGGGAAACGGAGCCAGAGAGGTTGAACATGGTTGAACTGGCTGAAGGTCACACAGGAGCTCTGGCCGCCTGCCATCTTGAACAGGGCCTGTCACGGGAGGCCTCGTGTGTCTTTGACATTCCTTCTGAGACACATGCGGGACTAAAGGAAGTTCCTTTTACATTTGGGGCTGGTGGGGCGGGTGCCATCACTGGACCCACCCCCTGTGACCCTGTACTTGTCTACGTGGACAATAGATCCTGCATAGTTACCTCGAAGCTACCACTATGATGCTGACCTGGAGTTTGGTTAAAAATGGTGAGCACTAGAAAGTAATACCACAATTTTTATAACCCTGTCTTTTTTTTTTTTTTTTTAAAGTTCTTATTGTGAATTGAGTGAAAGTTTACAGGGCAGATCATCAGTTTTACATTCAACAAATCATATACCTTGTTTCATTACAATGATTTATAACCCTGTCTTGATGTGCCTTTCTTGGTAAGAGATTTAAAACAACAATAAAACAAACAACCTAAACTCATCCCCCTTCGAGCTGATTTCTGACTCATGGAGCTCTAGGGGCTTTTTCTGGCTGTGAGTTACATAGAAGTACATTGCCAGACCTTTCTTCGATGGGGCAGCTGTGTGAGTTTGAACTGCCCAAACCATTTGTGCCACCCAGGCTCTCTTTGGTAAGATGTTAAGACCCTTAAAAAATAGGCCTGTTTTTGGAAGACTGCTGAGCACAGGTAGGCTGGGCAATCAGTCCCCCACCTGCCCCCACCTGAGCACAGGTAGGCTGGGCAATCAGTCCCCCACCTGCCCCCACCTGAGCACAGGTAGGCTGGGCAATCAGTCCCCCACCTGCCCCAGAAAATGATGGGAAGGTTGCTTTGGCTTCTCCCTCATCAGTGACCTTGACCAATGACCCCCCCCATCTGTGCCTCAGTTTCCCCTGTGATCCTTGAGGGGCTGAACTGAGGGAGCTCTCTGCAGCCTTGCAGCCCTGCCTGCCTGTTGGGGACACCCAGCCCGGCCCTGGGGGAGCCCCTCCATGTGGGGAACCACCTCCAGCAGCCTGGGGCTCCTGCAGGCTCAGGAAGGAAAGAAACTGCTCTTTAAATTGTCATAACAGAGCGGAGCCTCCAGGCACCTCCTGTTTACCAAGGCTGAGTAAATACAGCAGGCCCTTAGCAACGGGGCGGGCACAAAGGGGCCCTTGTGCTGAATCTCTCTCCCCAAGCTCAGCCCCAGCCAGGAGCTCTGAGGGGCAGGACGCCTCTCTGTGCCTGGCACTAGGGCTAGGGCAGGGCAGCCAGGTTTGGGCGGTAGCTCTCTGAGGTCTCCAAGGCCCCTGTCCTCTGTGTCAAGAAACTCCATCTGCATGTTGTGATTGGTAAAGTGAGGCTGAGAGAGTTGTCAATCAGGGATGAACAGAGAAAGTCTTGGGTGCCAGAAGCAGGGGCAGGCAGGTGTCAGTCTCTAATGTGGGACCGTGGGTGGGCTATGAAGCCGCCTTGAACCCTACTTTTCTTGTCTGTAACAAAGGGCTAAAACATCTGGCTTCCTGGGTAGCAAATAAGGCAAATGTAAGTTGTTGTTGTTGTTATGTGCCATCAAGTCGGTTCTGACTCATAGAGATCCTAATAGGGTTTCCAAGGAGCAGCTGGTGGATTTGAACCACCAACCTTGTGGTTTACAGTCCAGTGCTTACCCTACAGCGCCACACCAGAAGTCAGAGGCAAATGTATATGAATGCTTATTCTGTAAACTCTGAGGGGGAAAAAAGTTGCCAATGACTTGACTTCCATTCATGGCCACCCCACGTGTGCCAGAGTCAAACTGTGTTCCACAGGACTTCCAAGGACTTTCATTTCAGAAGTTGAAAAAAGAAAGTGGCCTTTCTTCTGAAGTAGATCTGAGTGGACTCGAACTGTCAACCTTTCAGTTAGTAGCTGGGCCTGTTAATAATTTGCACCACCCAGGGATTTATAAACTTAAATCCACGGTCTTTGAGTTGATTCCAACTCATAGTGGCCCTGACGCAGAACTTGGGTTTTCAAGACTGCAAGCTTGAGGGAAGCGGAGTGCCGCATCTTTTCTCCTGAGGCTGGTGGGTTTGAACTGCTGGCCTTTCAGCGAGCGCTTAACCACTGTGCCACCAGGGCTCCCTGTAAACTCTACTCCCCAGCAAAGAGGGAATTATTATTTCAGACTGAGGGGCAGAGTAGGAAGTAAGAGTACACAGTAAATGTGCTGTAGGGCTCATGAGTTCCAGAACAATGAGGAATCGTGTCTCTGAGTCCCATTGTCACCGGAAGCTGCATTGTGACCAGCACTGGGGGAGGGAGGTACACACCACACTACACAACCCTGTCCAGGCGATCTCCCCATCCAATGGGATAACACAGGGCTGATTTAGGTCCTATGTGAAACTCTACTACAGATCAGTCAAAAGATCAACGTCCCAGCTGAAACATGAGGAAAAGCTGGAAAAAAGTGATTCATAAAATAATGAAATCTAATGGCTGATAAACACCAACCTTCCTTCCAGTTAATGAAAGTGAACAGACAGAAAAGCAGCAAGGAGATTCCCTCTCCCCATTCCCCCCCAACCTCCCCAGATTGTCAGAAATGGACAACACCTCTGGGCTTCACGTTCCTCATCTGTAAAATGGGGTATAGCAGCATTCACCTTGCAGGTTTGTGGGGAGGGTTAAATGAGCTATTACATATGAAATGTCCCCAGAGCCATGCGAGGCATATCTTAGTAGTTGTGATCTATTTTTATTATTAAATGTGCCCGATAACTCTGGGTCAAGGAGCCCTGGTGGTACAATGAATTAAGCATTGGACTGCTAACCTAAAGGTCGACAGTTCAACCCTACTAACTGCTCTGAGGGAGAAAGGTTTACGGTCTCAGAAATCCTGAGGAGCAGTTCTACCTGCGATGTCAAGTGGAAAAAAACTCAAGTCAAATCCAACCTAAATATTTAAAAGAGAAGATATGTAAAGTTGTTACCAAAGACAAAAAACAAGCCAACTCATGAAAACAATTGTCTGTTGTTTAAAAGGCAAACACACAAAAAAGAAACCAACTTCACTGCCATCAAGACAATCCTCACTCATAGGAACTTTACAGGACAGACGAGAACGGCCTCATAGGGTTTTCCAGGCTGTACGTCTATGGGAGCAGATGGACTCATCTTTTGCCCACAGAGTGGTTAGTGGGCTTGAACTGGAGACCTGGTGGTTAGCAGTGCTTAACCCACAGCACCACCATGGCCCCTGAGTTGAAACACACACATGGTGACCTCCTTTTCTGCGTCTAGAATGGGACCGGGCCCTGGATGAATGGTAAAATGGAAGACTTTGAGGTTGTCGCTTCCTTATGACACAGGCATAAGGGGGTATAGGGAAGGATGTTCCAGGTGTTCTGTGGCAGGAGAATGCCCTGGGTGTGGAATTCAGGGGTGCAGATGGAAAAGTAGATTGAACAAAGACATGTGATCAGATGACCAGCCCCAGCCTGCAGATTTGATGGGGAAGGTGCCAGAGAGTTTGGGTGGGTGGAACTTGGAAGTGAAGCTCAGGCCAGAGCCTCTCGTGTTTTCTCAAGGGTCCAGAAGGCAGCAGGACACTCACACACAGACAACTCTTACTTGGGACCTGTGGGGACTGTGGCTCTGACTCTGTCTTTCTGAGTCCGGCAGTACTGGGCCGTCCCATGACCTGCAGTGAGAGCTGGTCCCTAAGCTCCTGCTTGGACTTGGGAGTCTGAGAAAAGAGCTAAAACCTCCCCAAGCCAGGTGTTTCCCGCCACCTCGGGGCCTAGTAAAGGCCACGTGCTGCTCTCCGGTGTGGGGTCCAGGGCAGCGATTAGCAGCCATGGGGATTTCACCAGACAGCGGCCTACAGTTATGCAGTGGCCGCAGCATTGCCTGGCTGTCCAGAGAAGCACTATGGATTGTCCAGGGCACTGTAGGCTGTTCAGCAAGATCGTTGGTGTCTACTCACTAGATGCTGGTCACACCCCTGCCCCTAGTTGTGATGGCCAGAAATATCCCCAGACATGGCCAGATATCTCTGGGGGCACCCTTGTTCTGGCTGAGAACCACAGGTCTGCAGTGACTGATGTCGCTGTTAGCTGTCTCCCAGGACAGCAGGTCAGCACAGAGGTTCCTCTGTGGTCTCCACATTCCCAGCGACAGAAGTCCATGATATAGAACACAAAACAATAGAGAAGTCACCAAATTCAAAACCCTAACCAAAAGGTCGGTGGCTTCAACCCATCAACTGGAACCCACGTGTTTGGGGGAGTAAATAGTGGTGGTCTGTTTCTATATGGAGGCATAGCCTTGAAAACCCGATGGGGCAGTTAGTTCTCCCCTGTCCTGCAGAGTCACTATGAACTGGAACCAACTGGCTGACAGTAGGTAACTAAGTTCACAATAAATATGCCAACCCCCCTGATAACTCAGACACAGGGCAAGAGTCCTGGTTCCACCTGGAAGATGGGGAAACTGAGGCTCAAAGAGGGTCAGCCATCTGTCAGTCATGAGCCAAGAAGGGGTGCAGTTGGGAAGTGAGCCAGGTTTCCTGCTCTTTCACACTGGGCTGAGTGGCTCACCCGGGCAGGTGTTCTGTACACTCCCTGGTGACTATATTTTGAGGAGTGTGCCACTCCTCGCCCTCAGGTACCAGTCCACAGAGGCAAGGTTGTGTCTCTGGCAAAAACTTCTGGCTCTCTGACTCCCAGGCTCCAGTGGGTTGTCCTGATTTTGGTGGCTCCCCAGAGCCCCTGGCGCCTCTACGGCAGCCGCCTCCCTCTCCCTTCTCCAAAACAACATCTGTAGTCACAGCGGCAAGAGCTCCCACAGGGGGGCCATCTCCCTTCTGTTTACCGCAGGGAGGCCTCACCCCACTGGGCGCTCCAGGCTGCCACCATCAGGCATGCCTTCCAGGATGCTAGCCCCTGGCCCCTCTGGGCATCTCTGGGGGCCAGCTTGGGTATAGCCACTCATCTTTCCCTGAGTACCAAGTCCCACCAAGTCCAGGGATGCTTCCCAGGGATCTCCAGCTACGCCCAGCCTGGGGACAGGGATGATGCCTTGTGTGTGAGAGAAGAAAGAACAAGGAAGTCAGAAGCTCCTAGAAACTGTCTCAAGTTCCTTGTCCAGACCCTGCCTTCATCTTTGTCTGGGCAGACCTTCAGGCTGTCCGGAGACTGTGGTCCACTGGGACCTCAGGCTCTGACCCAGATGGCAAACACTTTGGTGCACCTCCTGTTCTCACCTCACTCCCTTTTTCTTCCCCCTTGGTCAAAGTCCTATTCTTCATTCTGCATCTCTGGAAGATGAAATTTGCCCCTGCACCTGTCCTGTCCCCATCATGGCAGCCCCATCCATGGGCCCACTCACCCCCACCAGCCCCTAAACCACAGGCCTCACCTACTGATTTTCCATAACAAACACATTGTCCTAGCCAACCCCTCCCACCCCACACCCCTGGGCCAAAAAGTCATTAAAAGAAGGTACAGCCAAGGAGAGGGGACTATGGCTCCCTGACAGCAGAGAGCTGGCCACTGGTCCTCTTCCAGGCCCTTGGGGAGAGCCTTCCCATGGCGGGCCTGTGGGGGCCTGGCTGAGGCAGCTGAAAGCCTGGTTCTGCATCGTTCCTGTCCCATCTGAGTCCAGCCTACATCCCATGGGAGTGCCCTGTGGGGCGGAGACACTGCAAGAACACAGGTCTCTTCGGTACCCTGAGCCTCCTGAAGGGGTTTGCAGGGGCATTGCCACCTAAGCCTCTCTTAGGACAGGGATAAACAGAAGCCAGGGGTGAAGGGGCACCCTTGGCTTTTCCCAGTATTCCCTGTGGTTCTGTGCTTGTCCCATGCCTAATCTGTAGGGGAAGTCACAGCAATGAAGATAGGTAGCATCCCTTTTTCCGTCACCCCCAAGGTGGGGAAACTGAGGCTCTGAGAGAAGCAGGATGTGCTTAAGGGAAAACAGGGTCCGTCTCACCGTTCTCCCTGCCTCAAACATAGCCTTAAACTAAAAGTCGTTAGCTGCCTCAAAGTTAGCTCCTGACTCATGGTTCCCCATGTGCAGACTGAAACACTGTCCGGGTTGGCACCAACCCCGTGATCGGCTGCAGATGGGACCATTGTGATCCATAGGTTCTCATTGGCTGATTTTCAGAAGCAGATCGCCAGGACTTTCTTCCTAGTCTTAGTCTAGAAGCTCCACTGAAATCTGCTCAGCGTCATGGCAACACACCAGCCTCCACTGACAGAAGGGTGATGCCTATCCAGGAGGGGCATGGGCTGGAATCGAATCCAAGAATTCACCACTGAGTTATGACTCCTAAACCAAACACAGTCCATTGCCTTAGAGTGGACTCCAGCTCACAGCAACTCTAGAGGACAGAGTGGAACTGACCCATAGAAGTGGACCGCCACATCGTTCACCTGCAGAGAGCCTGTGGATTCCAGCCACCAAGTTTTTGGTTAGCAGCCAGGCGCTTAACCACAGCACCACCAAGTCTCCTAGACTGCGGCTATTGTTGTGGGTCACTGAGTTGGTGCTAATTCATAGCAACCCTGTATTGGGTTTCTAAGGCTGTAAATCTCCACGGGAGCAGAAAGTCTCATCTTTCTCCTTCGGAGCGGCTGGTGTGGGTTTGAACTATCAACCCTGTGGTTAGCAGTCCTGTGCTTATCTTACAGTGCCACTAGGACTCCATCCAAAATAAATACCTGATATTTATGGATGTTTAGTGTGTGCGGGGCTTGTGCTCCATCTTTAATACAGGGTTGTATTTCATGTCCACAGCAAAGTGGGCAATCAGGTGCCTTTACTACAGACAACCAAACTGAGGCACAGAGAGGGCAGGTGAGAACCACAGTCAGACAGCTGACGACAGTGAGCCAGGACTTGCACAGAGAACCTCAGTGCTGTGGCTGTGGTACCAGTGAGGCCGAGAGGAGCTGACACATTATCTTCCATTCTCTGTTTACCCGTTGCAGCCTTGGCTCGGGTGAGAAGGTGCCCAGAGCTTGGGCTTCCTAGTCTTTTCTGCTGTGTGCCTGGCACAGGTAGGGGCACATGGCATGGAACTGAGCCGTAGGCCGACACAGACTCACATTGACAGAGGACGCTCTGGTAGAGACTCTCATGGAAGCAATGGGGGCTTAACTGAACTCAAAGCACTTGAAACTGTGCACGGCCTGCGGTGAGGGCCAGTTAAGGTCAAATGAGGACTCTCTGTTGTCTCTGTTTTGAATAAGCACCTGCCGGCTTCCTCAGAACTATGGGCCTGGGTGGAGGTCAGGGGAGCAGGAACTCAGGCCTGAAAAGAAGGAAGGGAGGATGTGGCACCAATGCAGAGTCGAAGGGGAAGTTGGGAAAGTGGAGCGTGCAGGGAGGACAGTCAGCCATCAGGCGAGAGCGGAGGGCTGGAGGCCACCGGGGCAACTTTCTGGGGCTCTGGGCCCTGGCTGAGTATGTTGTTGTTAAGTGCTGTCAAGTCGGTTCCAACTCATAGTGACCCTGTATAGGGTTTCTGGGGAGTGGCTGGTGTTTATTCTCCAGCACCACTCCAGGATTCCAGGACTGAGTATGGTCGGGCCCAAAGAGGCAACCTGCCCACTGCCGTGGATATCTGTCATCCTCCTTTCTCACCTGTATCCCAGCCTCTGGAGCCTTCACTATGGGAGCCAGTTCCCATGCCCTGCACCCCCTGGTCTCCTAGAGGCTGTATGTCCTTGGGGGTAGTTAGGGTCAGAAGGCCTCATTCTTATGCCACAGCCCAATCATGTCTCTTCCTGCAACCCAACCTGTGCCCTCCTCTAGCTGTGCTGTAAGCCAGATACAGCCAGAGCAATCCAAGAGCCCCCACTGATACCAAGGCTGGGTGAGAGGGTGATGGGGAGTTGGTCCTGTGGCGGTTGCCAGGGTAACAGCAGCCTGTGGGGAGGCAGGCCTGACAGCTGAGAGGAGGTGGGAAGCAGGGGGCTGGGGAGGCAGCCCAGGCCCCCAGCCCTCCCTCTCTGCTGTAAGACATGTGTGCTTGGGTGTGAGTACCTGGGTGTGTCCATACACATGTCTGTGTGTGTGCACATGCAGGTGTACCTGTGTGTGAACACATATGTGGTGTGATTGGGTGTGCACACACAGGTGTGGGTCTGGTTGTGCACACCTGTGTTGTGTGCCTGGGCGTGCACATCTAGGTGTGTCTCTGTGTGTGATTGGGTATGCACACACAGGTGTGGGTCTGGGTGTGCACATACATTTGTCTGTGTATGCACACCTGTGTTGTGTGCCTGGGTGTGGCTGGGTGCACACACATGTACTATGTGATAACATATGCACACACAGGTGTGTGTGTGCTTGGCTGGACATCAGGCAGCTGCTGCCTGGGAGTTTGGTGCACTCTGTTTTGCAGGAGAAAGGCAGAGACCAGAAGGAGAGAAGAGGGGAGGTGACTGGAAAGCGCTGGGGGGTTAATCTTCCCTCCAGCCACTTTATAGATGGGGACATAGGATAGTCAGACTTCTGCCCACATTACTCAGCAGGTGAGCTGAGAGGTTCTTCCATTCTCCAACACCACCACCCCCACCCCAGGGCCCTCTGCCTGAAACCCGCCTGTGGTGAAGGCCTGAACTAGAAACCCTCTCCCTTCCTAGTACACTGTGCCTGGGGCTTCCAGCTCACCTGAGATCAGTTCTCCTGGGGTGAGTTGGGGCAACGGTTGGGGTCCTGAGTAGGACTGAAGAAAGATCAGGGAACTCAGAGCTCTGGGAGAAGCCACAGAGCAGAAGGCCCTGGGATCCTGACCAACTGAGTAGCCGTGGGCAGGGGGAGGGTCCGGACACTCCTCCACTGACTAGTGTTCAGGACTCACTGAAGGAGGAAAGCCCTCCACTGCTGAACACCTATGACAATCTGAGGGTACTGATGGCCACACCACCTGTCTTTGATGCAGAAAATGGTCAAGCAGAGTCCATGGGAGGGCCTGGGGCTCTGGGGGCAAGAGTCCATCTCCTGCTGGGACAGGTCCCTTGCTCTGGGACACTGGCTGGCTTGCTCAACCTCCAGCTACCCCAGCAAGGAGAAAGGGACAATGTCCTTGGTGGAAAGCTTGGGGTCAGACAGTCCTGCACTCTGATGCCACCCAGCCCTCACCACAGTGTTTTCATCCATGACAGGCCCAATCCGAGTATCTGTGTCATAGTTTGCTTTAAGGATTTGTTGTTGTTGTTGTTAGGTGCCATTGAGTCGGTACTGACTCATAGCAACCCTATGCACAACAGAATGAAACACTGCTTGGTCCTGTGACAACCTCACAATAGTTGCTACGCCTGAGCCCATCACTGCTGCCACTGTGCCAATCCATCTCGTTGGGGGTCTTCTTCTTTCTTGGCATAGATGAGTGAGTACCTCCAGTGCCACATCAGTTTGTTGAAATATTTCAATTTGTATTCCATCAATTCTCAGAGCCTTGTTCTTTGCCAATGCCTTTAATGCACCTTGGACTTCTTCCTTCAGGATCATTTGCTCTTGATCATATGCTACATCTTGAAACTGTTGAACATCCACCATTTCTTTTTGATGTTTTCTTCATCGTTCAGTATTTTACCCTTAGAATCTTTCAATACCACAAGTATTGAATTTTTCTTTAGCTCCCTCAGCTTGAGAAATGCTGAGCATTTTCTTCCCTTTTGGTTTTCTAACTCCAGGTCTTTGCACATTTCATTATAATATTTGACTTTGTCTTCTCAAGCTGACCTCTGAAATTTTCTGTTCAGCTCTTGTACTTCCTCACTTCTTCCATTTGCTTTAGTGTCTCTACTTTGAAGAGCAAGTTTCAGAGTCTCCTCTGACATCCATTTTGGTCTCTTCCTTATTTCTTGTCTTCTTAATGACCTTTTGCTTTCTTCCTATATGATGTTCTTGATATCATCCCACAACTCTTCTGGTCTTCGGTCTTTAGTGTTTAAGGCACCAAATCTGTTCTTCAGAGGATCTCTAAATTCAGGTGGGATATGTTCAAGACCATATTTTGGCTCTCGTGGACTTGTTTTAATTCTTTTTAGCTTCAGCCTGAATTTGCAAATGAGCAATTGATGGTCTGTTCCACAGTCTGTCCCTGGCCTTGTTTTGGCTGATGATATGGAGCTTTTCCACTGTATCTTTCCATAGATGTAGTCAATTTGATTTCTGTGTATTCCATCTGGTGAGGTCCCTGTATATAGTTATCTCTTATATTATTTATAAAAGGCATTTGCAATGAACAAATCATTAGTCTTGCGAAATTCTATCATGTGATCTCCAGCACTGTTTCTCTCACCTAGGTCATATTTTCCAACTGCTGATTCTTCCTCTTTGTTTCCAACCTTTGCAGTCCAATTGTCAGTAATGATCAATACATCTTAATTGCATGTTTGATCGATATCAGACTGAAGAAGGTGGTAGAATTCTTCACTTTCATCCTCAGGGCTTTAGTGGTTGGGGCATAAATTTAAATAATAGTGGTATTAACTGGTCTCCCTTGTCAGCATATGGATATTATCCTATTACAGACAGTGTTGTACCTCATGACTGATCTGGATATGTTCTTTTTTGATGATAAATGCAACACAATTCCTCTTCAATTTGTCATTCCCAGCATAGAAAACCATGTGATTGTCAGATTCAAAATGACCAATATCAATCCATTTCAGCCCACTAATGCCTAGGATATCGATGTTTATGCATTCCATTTCATTTTTGACAATTTCCAGTTTTCCTAGATTCATACATTCCATGTTCTGATTATTAATGGATGTTTACAGCTGTTTCTCTTCCTTTTGAGTTGTGCCCCATCAGCAAATGAAGGTCCCGTGGGCTTTACTCCATTCACATCATCACAGACAGCTCTACTTTGAGGAGGCAGCTCTTCCCCAGTCGCATTTTGAGAGCCTTCCAACCTGAAGGGCTCATTTTCTGGCACTATATCTGACAGTGTTTCCCTGCTAGTCATAAGGTTTTCAGTGACTAAATATGTGGAAGTATTCAGTCACTCCTTCTTCCTAGTCTGTCTTTGTCTGGAAGCTCATCTGAAACCTGTCCACTGTGGGTGACCCTGCTGGTATTTAAAATACCGGTGGCACAGCTTCCAGAATCCCAGCAACTCACAAGCTACCACAGTACGACAAACTGACTGACGAGTGGTGGCTTTAAGAATGACTAAGTATCAAAAGCCACTGCATTGGGCTCCTGCTACCTCTCCAGGGTGTTCTTTATGGGCAGGCTGTCATAACCGTCCAGGTCCGGGGGCACGCAGGCCCGCACCCCAAGGACCCAAGGGGCGGGAGCCCTGAGTATGGCTCATGTGGGCAATTTGAACCACCCAGAGCCACTTCAGCAGACAGACCTGGAAATCTGTGGGGCATTTCTACACCACACACACAGGATCACCAGTTTGTATCTGTTGTTGCTGGAAAGTGCTGTTGATTCGGTTCCGACTCAGCAACCCTGTATGAGGGTTCTGAGGAGCAGCTGGCAGGTTTGACGTGGCGACCTTGACGTTAGCAGTCCAGTGCCACAGCAGGACTCCCTGTCAAATACGCAATGAGTATTTCTGGAGGAAAGAAAGCGTTCAGGTTTTAACTCAAAACAGACTGGGCTGGACTCTCCACTCCATGTTTGTATGGCGTCCCTTCAGAGGAGGACCTATTAAAAATAGTGTCCATGGCAATTTGTTGAATTGATCAATGACTGGCTATAGAAACTGCCATGGTAAATGGAGAATATTCAGGGATATCCTCCTCAGGTGGTGCCCAGGGCCACGTGCCCTACCTGCCAGACCCTAGATAGACCTGTGCCTCCCCAAGTCCCCCCATAACCTTGGTTTCTATAAGCTGGGGCTAAAGGGAGATTGAAACGGTCACAGGAGACACCTTTTGTGAACTGGCCCTCTGCTATGGCCATAGCGTCTCGCTCTCAGAGGCCTCTCCACAGGAGTAGCTGCGGCTGCCGGGGAAGAGGGTTGGGGAGGACGGAGAGGTGTGAGAGCATGGTCGCAGGCTGTGTGTTTCAAGCTCCCAAGCAGTTTTGAGAAATAAAAGACTTGAGTCATTTGGAAATCATTTTGAGGGAAGCACAGCCTTTCAGAAACAAGAACTTGGCCTTTGGGCTCAGAAGAACACCAGACACACAGTTGTTGTTAAGTGCTGTGGAGTCGGTTCCGACTTGAAGCGATCCTGTATAGGGTCTCTGAGGAGCGACTGGTGGGTTTGAACTGCCAACCTTGAGGTTCAAACAGACCTTGTGGTCTACACAAAGTAGGTAGTACAGTCAGAACCATTCAGCGTGAGGTGTCTATGACTGGGACTCGGCTGTGTTCCCCAGAATTGCCATTCTCCCTGGAAACAAGGAAGGCAAAGGGGAGGTTCAACCTTTAGTGACTCCCCTTACTCTATCGTTGATCTTCCTGCAGGGCTGGAGGCAGGGTGGTGGTGAGGTGCTGAGGCAGAAAGGGGAGGAACAGGCCTGAACTGAGTTCCCCTAGACCTGAAGCTAAGTCTCAAGAGGCAGTCTAAGCCACCCCTGCTGGCTATTTCTCTCTCTGGGTGTGTCTGCCTGTAAGGGACAGGAAGAACCCAAGGCTCTCAAAAAGACTCTCCTCAAAAAAA
>NW_006408543.1:18780676-18803068 GCF_000296735.1 Chrysochloris asiatica | reverse complement strand
ATGTAAGACTGATGTTCTCCCATGTAAACTATCACATAATTCACAATAAAACATTAAAAAAAAAAAAAAAAAAAGACTCTCCTCAGCAGGACCAGAACTTCAATCAAGATCTCCTACCCAGGGCACAGCCCGGCCCAGCACTGGACACGGTGGGCCGAGCCAGTTAGTGGAAATGGGGGAAATTGAGGCACAGAGCGACCACACAGGGGTCCCAAAGTGATACAACAGCAGTGGAGCTGAAATGAGGCGTGCCCAGGGACTCGGTGTCCAGAAAGGGACAATGGAACTGCCACCTGCCCTTGAGAGAGCGCCTGGTTGTGGGTGGCCCTGCCCCATGGCCCCTGCCCCAGTCCGAAGGCCAGCCTCCACTTCCTGAGCAAGTCACCAGGACGGACGGGCTGCTGAAACCCTTCCTAAAAAGGAATCGGGAAGCAGAGACCCAGGCTATTTTTAGACTATTGTGTTGAAAAATCCCCAAAGTACATGCAGCATCATGGTTTTTTTCTGAGGGGGAGGTGGGAGGAGGACAGAGGAGTGGACACGGACACGGACATAGGACATATACACACACACACACACACACGCCCTCTGGAGGGAGCACAGGGCTTCTGGCTAAAGGCTACAGTACACAGACATCACCCCAAGTAACAGGCAGGAAGACTGAGGCCAGGCTGGCCCAGCCTTCTCTTACAACAAATCCAGCTTTACTGAGGTTGACAGAGTCCCTGGCTGGGTTTCCATCATCCAGAGGTGCCTCGGAAGAAAGGCCTGGCGAGCTTCCAAAAGGTCCCAGTCACTGAAAATCCTATCGTGAGCGGAGCGGCTCTACTCTGAAAGTATAGAAATGGCCTGGTAGCAGCATCTGACCTCCTCCAACCTGGGGCGCTGGGAGGTCTACATCAGGCACCCAAGGGTGATTCCTCTGAGGCTGAGGTCAGACACCAGACACGCCTTCACCCTCCAACCATCACACCAACTCTGACACCAACTGTCCTCGCAGCTCTCGATTTCACTACAACCGTCAAGCGGAACGCACAAACCATACTCACAGTGATGGCCTGGAAGCTACGGGTTGTAATGCAGGTTCCAGAACATTCAGGATACCGTTCTTGAATTAGGACAGCCTCCTCTTGGCCAACCTTCGGCCCCTCAGCCTGGCCCCTGCCCCGTAAGTCCTTCAAAGCTCTTAAGCTCTGCCAATTAAGTGCCCACAGGCACCCCCACTCTGCCATAAGCCTTGGCCAGAAGGGACTCAGCTTTCTCGGTGAGTGGGTCGAGGTGCCCAGCACGCTATCTCTCTGTCTCCTGGACTGAGGCGGCTGAACACATGGCTCTCAGGGCCCACTGCTGGCTCTCCTTACAGCCTCCCCGATGGCTCATTGTAAATCTAGTGGGATGGCAGAATTCAACAACCCCCATTAGAGTTTCATACACACGATTTTTCATTGTCCTACAACGGTTACAAGTCAGGGTGCTAAACTCAAGGTCAGGCGGGGCTTGATGGCGGCTAGGGCGGAGGTGCAGTGAAGTTCGCCGGCAGCCATACCACAGAATACCAGGCAAAGCAGATCCAGGGCAGAGCTCCAAAACTCAGAACCACAGAGATAGAAATATTTTGAAGGTTGGAAGGCTTATAGATTGTGGAACTTGAAGGTGAAGTAAGAAATCGCGTACTTTTGAATCTGCCGGGCTGGGCTCAGAGGCCCAGAGCCGACATCTTGGGTGAGACCAAATGGCAAGACGAAACAGGGGGAGCAGAAACACCATGGAAAAATGCCGTGGGAACCTTGGAGCAAAGGTGGACAATACACTTTGTCAGTTTTGCTTTGTTCTGATCTTTTTTTCTTTATTTTTGGTATCTGGTCATTGGTGCACCCACTGTTTGCCCACCTTCATTCTGGTGACTAGAGGGGGAGCCTGAACAAGTGGACACCCCCCACCCTCACCACTGGTGGGTTCTTCTGCCAAGCATGCGCTCAGATACTCAGCCCAAGCGCAAACCCTGAACATTTTTTGCTTGTTTTGTTTTTTAATACGGGAAAGGACAGGACAGGGCAGTAGAGAGGGAAAGAGAGTTTAAAAACAAAACAGGCCAAAAATTAAATTAAAGCCTGACGTATAGCATTACAACCAACACTGGCATCTTGAAATCTCTCAGGCAGCTTTGAAAGCAAGAAGCTGAACAGAGGACATTAAAGTTATATTAGGCTACAGATTTTTTTTCTACTCTCCCTCCGCTCCCTTTTCTGTGATTATAGACTGCAGTATTCAGTCTAGTTTTTGTTGTTGCTGTTTTTTGTGTTTTTTTTTCTTCCGCTGGTGCTGTTTTGCTGTTATATGCTCCCCCTTCTACCTTTGGAGGACTCTTTCTCTCCATATATTACAGAAGAAGAGTCAGCAGCTGCTGCCACATAGCCAAGCTACAGTCACACTCTATAAAACACCAAAACCCAGGCAAGAATGAATATCAACTGCTATAAACCAGGAAGGCAGACAACACCTCCCTGTGAAAGTTACTCTGAGTTAAGCAATAAGAAGAGTGAAAAGGGAAGCCTACATCCTGATCACAACTTCCTGGAAGCAATCAGAAAGCATAAAAAATACCAAAACACATACTCCATTAAGTATTAAGGCCACAGATAAACATTAAACATGTCCAAGAAGCAAAAGCACATGACCATATCAGCACATGTCCAGAAACAAGATAAAATGTCTGAGACAAATGACCTAGAGGTAGACCTGGACTCCATTCTGGAAAGAGGGCAGGCCTTGGAAATGCTTGAGAAGGAATTCAGAAAAATGATTATAAAATGTTTCAAAACACTTTACAATGGAGCTGAGAAAAATAAGGAAAAAGTCAGGAAAGTGCTACAGGAACAATCACATAAGATAGATACAGCATTGGAAACAATTCAAAACCTACAGAAAGAGGTCCAAATGATCAATAACATAATATCAGAAATAGACAATACTCTGAAAGGGCAAAGAAGTAGAATAGACGAGATGGAAGGCAGAACCAGTGAACTGGAAGACAAAGCTCTCAATACCACTAAGACAGAAGAATAAACACAAAAAAGGATAAACAAAATCTGAAGAAGGTCTAAGATTCATGTTGGGGAACATGAAGAGAAATAACTTAAGAATTACCGGCATTCCAGAACAAGAAGAATCACACAAGTCCACAGAGGAAATAGTTGAAGATCTATTGGAAGAAAATTTCTCTAACATCCTAAACTCAAGGTCAGCAGTTTGAAACTACCAGCTGTTCTGTAGGGTAAAGATGAGGCTTTCTGCCCCTTTAAAGATTGACAGCCTCGGAAACCCTAGGCAGGGTGGCTATGAGCCGGAACCGACTCCATGGCACATCACTACCACCACCACACCCACAGTAGTCCCATGTTCCTTATTAACATTATTAGTGAGCTATCGAAGTCCTTGGGTGGGTCACAAGCACCTCACATTTGTATAGTCCTGGTGTGGTGCTGTGGGTTAATGCGCTGGACTGCAAAGTCAGTTTGAACTGCAAGATCAGCAGTTCAAGCTCACCAGCTGCTCCTCAGAAACCCGACACAGGATTGCTATAGGCCGGAGCTGATTTGACGGCATTTAACAACATCACCAACAGTAAGTTGATATGACTAGAAGGGCCTATGTATGTAGTTCACTGTATCATAGAACACATGGGCTCAGCATAAATAGGAATCAATGCCATGACAAGTGCTTCTATTGAGGTGTAATTGGCATGTTGTTGGTGTTGCAGTTAGGTACCATCAAGATAGTTCCGACCCACAGTAACTGTATATAGGATTTTTGAAGGTGTAAATCTTTGTAGGAGTATAAAGCCTCATCTTTCTCTCCAGGAGAAAATGGTGGGCTCGAACTGCTAACCTTGTGGTTTGCAGTCTAGTGCTTAAGCTACAGACCCACCACACTCTCCAACTGGCGTATATGAACTACAAATATTTAAAGTGTACAATTCAAACTAGGAAAAAGAAACACACTATTTCTGACTATTTATTCATTGAAAACCTTATGAATATCAGTGGAACATTGTCAGAGACAGGACCAGAAAATGAAAACATTATGAATGTTGTTGTTGTTAAGTGCCATCGAGTTGGTTTCAATCCACAGTGACCCTGGAGCAGCTGGTTAGCTTGAGCCACTGACCTTGCAGTTCAAATTGACCTTGCAGTCCAGTGCATTAACCTACAGCGCCACACCAGGAATCCAGCATGATGAATAGTATCAGAATATTGTCAGATGCAGTGCCAGGAGATGAGCCCTTCAGGTTGGAAGGCACTCCAAATTCGACAGGGAAGAGCTGCCTCCTCAAAGTCGAGTTGACTGTGATGACACAAATGGAGTAAAGCCCTCAGGACCTTCATTTGCTGATGGGGCACAACTCAAAATGAGAAGAAACCATTGTAAACATCCATTAATAATGGGAACAGGGACTATACAAAGTATGAATCTAGGAAAATTAGAAGTTGCCAAAAATGGAAGGGAATGCATAAAGATCAATATCCTGGGTGTTAGTGAATTGAAATGGACTCGTGTTGGCCATTTTGAATCTGACAATCACATGGTTTACTATTACAGGAATGAAAAACTGAAGAGGAATGGCATCACATGCATCATCAAAAAGAACATCATCCTAAGCCCTTCTGAGGTGGGTCATTCCCACAAGAAAGGACAAGCAGATCAGCCTGGAACAGCTAGAGCAACAGAAAATACATCTTCAAAGATCATAAGGAAAACCCCAAAGCAAAAATGGCAGTATGACTGGCTACTACAAGAATAAGCAAGTTGTTCGCTGGGAAGCCATTAAGGCAGGCAATCAAGTAACTTCAGGACAAACCCCCCTCTAATACTGAAACTCAAAGGGAACATGTGAGCAGGCATGCAAGCTTGCTGGTACCCATGTTGGTTTACTGGTGAAAGGAAGAGGGGGAAAGGCAGCAATGAAGAAATAGGCTGAGTTCAACCAGGGTCCAAGACTCCCATTGACCTGGAGATGAGAAAGAGAAGAGGAAGGGCTGGTTGGTCTAAAGTGTAGTGAGACCTGGGTACTCTGGAGCCCATGGACAAGGACATAGCCATGGAGGGCTAGAGCTGAGAGTGAAGCATACAGCTGATATGAAGTAAGGGGAGATGCACAAGAACACCCAAACTTGCAGACAGTACCCTTTTGACCCAGCTTCGAGGGCTCAATAATCAGAACTCGACTAGAGGAAGATGAAAAACGAACCAATTTTTGATAATGGAAATGAGTGTAAATTGCTATAATTTGATGAACTTGATCTATAATCATGGAGGTCATTGTTAAGTGCCATTGATAGGTTCGGACCCATAGCGACCCTATATAGGGTTTCTGAGGAGCAGCTGGTGAGCTTGAACTGCCAACCTTGCAGTTCAAATGGCTTTGCAGTCTGATGCATTAACCTACAGCATCACACCAGGACTCCACTCTAAATACCAACAGAGAGGAAAGAAGTCTTCACATCAAGTATCAATGTTATCCCCTCTGTACACAGGGTAGATAGAGATGGGCAACTTAGACATTGGCTACCTAAAATGAGGGGCAATAAAGGCACGAAGTGACTGGCTTACAAGGTTTTAAGGGGGAGTTTAATTTAATAGTGGGGGGTGGGGAAGAAAGAGTCCCCACTGAATAGTTTTCATCTTGTCTAGATGGGTCTGGCTAAAAGAGATGGGGATAAGATTCTTATGATTCAATAGTGAGTAACTGCTAACATGACTAATTGTTACTGTCACAATTGTAAAGGTAGAAGTTTTGTAAAAAAACAGGGGAGTAGTTAATCTTACATTCCAGAAATAAAGGACCCTAGGACCATCAAGGGAGAAGAGCACAAGCAGAATGAGAGACCTTATCTAGGGAAGCAGCAACGCCAGAGATGGAGGCAGAGATGGGGACATGGAGAGAGGGAGCAGCTGAGGACTCTAGATTCATGGGAAGAGACGGACTGAGAACTGGTGGCCAGGAAGCAGACTTGCAGAATGTGCTCTTTGGTGGTGTAAATTATTATATATGCCTGAGTGTTTAAAAAAAAAAAAAGAGAGAGAGAGAGAGCTAAAGTGAATAGAGAGAAAACTGTTAACTGATGGTAAATGGAGGGGATTATAATCATTTTAATGAAACAAGGTGTATGATTTGTTAAATGTAAAACTGATGATCTGCCCTATAAACTTTCAGTCAATCCACAATAAAAACCTTTAAAAAAAAAAGAACATATCACAGTCTATCTTGAAGTATAATGCTGTCTCTGACAGGATAATATCCACATTAACTGGCCTATAAGGAAGACCTGTTGTTACAGCCCTTATGAGGCTACAGTTGAGATTGAGAAGACACAGAAATGCAAAATCAATGGGATTAAATAAAAAATTTGCATGAAACCAGAAATGTTTATTATTCAAATTTATGCAGCAACCACTAAAGGCAATGAGGATGACACTGAAGAATCAATCCTACCAACTTCTTCAGCATGAAATTGATCAAACATGCAATACAAGTGCACTGATAACTACTGGGGATTGGAACTCAAAGGCTGGAAACACAGAGCAAGGATCCATAGTTGGAAAATATGGCCTTGGTGACAGCAGTGATGCTGGACATCACAGGACAGAATTTTGCAAAACCAATTATTTATTCATTGCAAATACCTTTTAAAAATAGCATAAAAGACAATTATACAAAAGCACCTCACCTGATAGAATTCACAGGCATCATACTGATAACATTTTCAGGACGAGATGGTACAATAGCTCAATATCATCAGCCAAAACCATACCAGGTGGAGACTGTGGAACAGACCATCAATTGCTCATATGCCAAGTTCAGGTTGAAGCTGAAGAAAATGAAAACAAGTCTAGGAGAGCCAGAATATGACCTTGAACATATCCAACCTGAATTTAGAGATCATCTCAAAAACAAATCTGATGCATTAGACACTAATGACCAAAGACCTGAAGAGTTGTGGGATGACATCAAGAACATCATATAGGAAGAAAGCAAAACATCATTAAGAAGACAAGAAAGAAGGAAAAGACCAAAATGGATGTCAGTAGAGACTCTGCAAGTTGCTCTCCAGCATAGAGATAGTAAAGCAAATGGAAGAAAGGAGGAGGCACAAGAAGAGCTGAACAGAATATTTCAAAGGACTTGTGAATACAAAGTCAAGTATTATAATGAAATATGCAAAGACCTGGAGTTAGAAAACCAAAAGGGAAGGACACGCTAGTATTTCTCAAGCTGAAAGAAAAATTCAGGCCTCAGTTTGCAATATTGAAGGATTTTATGTGCACTGTGGATAAATATACCAGACTGCAAAGCCGTTTGAACTGCAAGGTTGGTGGTTCAAGCTCACCACCTGCTCCTCGGAAACCCTATATAGGGTTGCTATGGGTCAGAATCGACTCGATGGCACTTAACAACAACAACATGGTCAAAATATTGAATGATGCAGAAACCATCAAAAGAAGATGGAAGCCAAAATCAATCCTATCCCCTCTGTATACAGGGTTGATAGGGACGGGCAACTTAGACATTGGCTACCTAAAATGGGAGGGACTATAAAGGCATGAAGTGATTGACTTACAAGTTTTCAAGAGGCAGTTTAGTTTCAGAGTGTGTGGATTCTTTTGATCCAATAGTGAATAATTGTTATCATGGCTAATTGTGACTGTTACAACTGTAAAGGTTTTGTAACAAAAAGAGGGGGTTAGTTAATCTTACAGTCCAGGAACAGAGAACCCTAGGACCATCATCAAAGGAGAAGAGCACTAGCGGAATGTGGGACCCTATTCAGAGAAGCAGTGATACCAGAGATGAGGACATGGAGAGAGGGAGCAGCTGAGGACTCTTGACTCATGGAAAGAGAAAGGCTGTGTGCTGGCGGCCAGGTGCTGGTGCCTGACCAGGGGCAGGCTTGCAGAATGTGTTCTTTGGTTGTTTAAATGATTATATATTCCTGAGTGTTTTTGTGTATACCTCCCCACCCCACCCCCCAGCAAAAACAAAAAAACCCCAAAAAAGTCAGAGGGAATAGAAGCAAATACTGTTGAATGATGATGCACAGAGGAGATTGTAATCATTGCAATGAAATGATGAGTGTAAAATTGATGTTCTCCCTTGTTAACTATCACTCAATTCACAATAAAAACTTAAAAAACAATGACCTGATGAATATTTTATTAAAAAAAAAAAAAAAGGAAGGAAGGACTGTAGAGCCACTCTATTGACTTGACGGCACTTAACAACAACAACAACACACCAAAAATAAATGGGTGATGTTCATTATTTCAAGAGATAGCATATGATCAAGAGCCAATGGTACTGAAGGGAGAAGTCCAAGGTGCACTGAAGGCATTGACAAAGAACAAGGCTCCAGGAATTAATGGACTACACATTGAAATTAAAATCTTTCAATAAACTGATGCAGCTCTGGAGGCACTCCTCATCTCTGCCAAGAAATCTGGAAGACAACTACCTGGCCAACTAACTGGAAGAGATCCATATAGGTGCCCATTCATATAGGTACCCATCCATATAGGTAACCCAATGGAATGTGAAAAACATCAGAGAATATCATTAATTTCACATGCAAGTAAAATTTTGCTAAAGATATTTCAAAAATGGCTGCAACAGTATATCAACAGGGAACTGCCAGAGGTTCAAGCCGGATTCAGATGAGGACACGGAACAAGGTATTGCTAGCAGAGAAAATAAAAAAAGATGTTTACCTGTGCTTTATTGACTACGCCAAGGCTCTTGATTGTGTGGACCACACTACGAAGAATAAGTATTCTGGAACATTCATTGTACTTATGAGGAACATGTGCACAGAGCAACAAGCAGTCATTTGGACAGAACAAGGGGCATTGAATTGTTTAAAATTAGGAAAAGTTTGGGACAGGGTTATATTCTTTCATCATAGTTATTCAATATGCACGCTGAGCAAATAATCCAAGAAGTTGGATTATATGAAGAAGAATGTGGCATCAAGATTGGAGGAAGACTCATTAACAACCTGTGATATGCAGATGATAGAACCTTGCTTGCTCAAAGTGAAGAGGACTTAGAATACTTACTGATGAAGATAAAAAAAAAATCACAGCCTTCAGTATGGATTGCACTCAATATAAAGTAAACAAAAATCCTCACTACTGGAGCAATAAATAACATCATGATAAATGGAGAAAAGATTGAAGTTGTCAAACACTTCATTTGCTTGGATTCACCATCAACACTCATGGAAGCATCAGTCAAAAAACTAAGCGACTTATTGCATTAGGCAAATCAGCTGAAAAAGACTTCTCTAAAGTGTTTAAGAGCAAATATGTCAGTTTGATGATTAAGGTGTGCCTGATCCAAGCCATGGTATTTTCAATAGCCTCACATGCCCGTGAAATAGACAGTAAATAAGGAAGACCACAGAAGAAATGATGTATTTGAATTATGGTGTAGAAGAAGAATATTAAAAGAACTATGATCTGCTGGGAAAACACACAAATCTGTGCTGGAAGAAGTACAACCAGAATGCTCCTTAGAAGCTCAGATGGCCAGACTTCCTCTTTCATACTTCGGACATATTATCAGGAGGGATCAGTCCCTGGAGAAGGACATCATACAAGAGAAAGTCGAGGGTCACCAAAAAAGGGAAAGACCCTCGATGAGATGGTCTGCCACAGTGGCAGCAGCAATGGGCTCAAGGTTAACAAGGATTGTGGGGATGGCTCAGGACTTGACAGTGTTTCATTCTGTGTGCGTAGGTCACTATGGGTTGGAACCAACTCAATGGCGCCTAACAACAGCAATAATGAACAACATATTGAATGATGCAGAAAGTATCAAAAGAAGATGGAAGGAATATACAGAGTCACTGGACCAAAAGGAAATGATTGATACTCCACCATTTCAAGAGGTTCCATGTGATCAAGAGCCAAGGATACTGAAGGAGGAAGTTTGGAGGCATTGACAAAGTACACTGAAGGCATTGACAAAGAACGCGACTTCAGAAATTGATGCAATACAAATTGAAATCTTCCAGTAAACTGATGCAGTACAGGAGGCACTCACTCATTTATGCCAAGAAATTTGGAACTGATTGGAAGAAATCCATATTTGTGCCCATTCCAAAGAGAGGTGACCCAAAGGAATGTGGAATTCACTGGACGATATCATTAATACCACATGCAGGTAAAATTTACCGAAGATAATTTAAAAATGGCTGCAGCAGTATATCAACAGGGAGCTGCCAGAAATTCAAGGTGAATTCAGAAGAGGACCTGGAACAAGAGATGTCATTGTTGACGTCAGATGGATCTTGGCTGAAAGTAGAGAATACCAGAAAGATGTTTACCTGTGTTTTATTGACTATGCAAAAGCATTCGACTATGTAGATCACAGCAAACTATGTACAACACCATGAAGAATGAGAATTCCAGAACCCTTAATTGTGCCTATATGGAACTGTACATAGAACAATAGGCAGTCATTCCAACAGAACAAGGGGACACTGAATGGTTTAAAATCAGGAAAGGTGGTGTCATAGTTGTATACTTTCACCATATTTATTCAATCTGTATGCTAAGCAAATTATCTGAGAAGCTGGATTATATGAAGAACATGGCACTGGGATTGGAGGAAGACTCATAATAACCTGAGATATATAGACAACCCAACCTGCTTGTTGAAACTGAAGAGGGCTTGAAACATTCACTGAAGAAAATAAAAGAATATAAACTTCAGTATGGATTACAACTCAATATAAAGAAAAACAGAAATCCTGACAACTGGATCAACAGGCAGCATTATGGTAATTGGATAAAACACTGAAGTTGTCAAAGATTTCATTTTACTGTATTCCCCCCACTCTAGGACCCCCACACATCCTTTACACACAGCAGGAATCGCTGCATGCCTCCCCTACTCCAGAGACCCCTGCCCCTCCTCCTTCACACATAGCACGACCCAACCCCAGAGACCTCTACCCCCTTGCCTCGTCCCTGCCTCGTCCCCAGAAGGCAAGGAAGAGATCCCTGTGTGGCTCTGGGATCTCCATTTATCTTGGGTACTACAGTCAGTAGCTCATCGGTGGGACTTGCCCATGGCGGGGCATTTTAGAGACAAGGTGAGGGAGGTCTCTCCTTTATCAGAGAGGATGTGACCAGGCAAGATTAGGATTCCAGTCAGATTTGAGTGACCCAGAGCCCAGGGGTCAATGGGAAACCCTATTGTTCTTGGGGATCAGGAGATGAGCCACAGATAGAGGAGGATGGAAGGGCCTTAGGAGCCTTGAGGGTGCAGGAGGAGTTGGAGCTCCTGGTTCTAGACTGACTTACAGACTCATGGCCTCCTGCCTCCTCCCTGCTCAGCCTGAGCTCCAGAAATGGCCCCACTGTAGTCCGGCCCCGGGGTGTGGGGATAACCCCATTGACTTAGGTACCCCTGTCTGGCCCACCACAGCCCGTGATAGCTGCATGCTGGCTGGACAGAGGTGATTGTCTCCATTTGACCCTGAGGCCCACGAGAGACAGTGACTTGGTCAGAGTCACCCCCAGGTCAGGGTCTTAAAGACTGGGCCTCAGCCTGACCCCGAAGACCTTCTGGAAGCACCATACCTATCTGAGACATATGCAGGGTGTCCTTGCCCTGGTCCTTCCAGCTCTGTGGGTGACAAGTCACAGAAAATGAGGGACCCTCCTATGGGAGGAAGTCTTCAGATGTAGGGCTGTGCAGCCATGGAGGTCAGCCTGCTGGGAGTAGCCCGCCTGCTCCTGGATCCCCTCGGACCAGGCTGAGCAAGGTCTCACTGGCAGAAGGGGAAAGAAGCAGGCAAGAAGGGAGATGGAGGGAGGACAGCCCCTCGGGGAGACCACTCCCACAAGACACACGGGGACTGAGGGCCTGGAACTGGGCACCACCCACCTGCTCCATGAACAGCTTACTTGTGCTAATTGACTAATCCGTGGTGAATGGTTCCCCCTTTTTTTTTACATCAAAGATTCTGCTTCTTGGTACCGTTGGCCTGTCTCTCTCCCAACATATTCTCCCTTCCTACAGAACCAAAGCCTCATTTCAAATTTACAATCCTGCAGGGACAGAGGTAAGCATAGGCGGATGTGAAAAACATGTGAAACCGTTCACTACAAATTAGCAAGTAAGCACGAGGATAGGATGAAACAGGGATGGAGAGGGAGTCAGGCCATGGGAGGAGGCAGGTCTGAGAGATGAGAAGTGGGGGGAAGGGGCACAGGACGGGCCTCCTTGTTCTGTTCCTATAGATGCTCATGGTTTCCCACGCTGCTACTCAACCTGTGGGGGACAAAGGTCAGGGAATGTGAGGCTCACCTAGCCCCGGTGGAATGTCCCGCTGCTGGCGAATGCAACCGAGCCGTGCATTCACCACAGTGTGGAGACATTTAGAAGATGGGAATGGCTTCAGTGGCTGAGGGTGGGGAAGGCAAAGAGGACTAGACAGACTCACCTGAGGGTGCCCCAGGTGAGTCTAGTCAGACTCACCTGGGGCCAAGGTCCAGAAGGTCAATCTACATGAAGACTGAGAAGGGGCCAATCCCCTGTGGACATATAAGGGTGGAATAATACTAGGGGGTAGAGAAGTTTCTGGAACTCCTTGATAGGGGAGCCCCATGCACTGTGATCTCCACACCTCATGGCTACAACTAAATTAAGAAGGCCCAGAAATGCGGGGTCACTGGGATCAAGGTAAAAGTTTAGAGGAAAACGGAAACGTTTAAACATGGTTCGTGAGGTCTAAGAGCTCAAGACCACCGTCTGAGGAGGGCACCAAGGCCAGCTGGCATAACGCAGTCCACAAAGACAAAGCTCTCCAACCTACATTGGTGGGTAGTGATTAAGGTCAGACAAGCTTGTGAGTGGTCATCTAAGGTGCAAATTATTGGGCTCTCCCCATCCAGAGCAAAGAAGAGTGAAGAAAATCAAAGACTTATGGAAACAATTCATTCAAAGGATGAATGAACTACATGATCCCTAGTCTCCACGGCCCTGAGACCAGAGGATTTTGATGGTGCTGTACAGGATCGCTGAGTCAGAACTGACTCCACACCACTATAACCACCACCAGCTTGGTAAAGTGGAGAATCAGCAAATAAAAAAAGGAGACCCCTAACGATGGATGGGCACAGTGGCAGCAGCAATGGGCTCAAGTGTAGCAATGATTGTGAGGTTGGTGCAGAACCGGACAGTGCTGTGCTAAGAGTAGTACCCACTCGAAAGTACCTAACAAAAACAACAGATACCACAAAATGACCACTCTGAAAGGGGTCACAATAGGAGGTCCTGGATACGATGGGAGAAAATGTACAACAGAATTCAAAATTTGCCCAAATGTATTATGGTTACGGATTATAGGAGCCCTGTATATAAAGTGCTCAACTACTAAGCAAAAGATTGGCAGTTCGAACCCACCAGTCACTCTGCAGGAGAATGATTTGGAGGTCTGCTTTCATAAAGATTGTTGTTAAGTGCCATCAAGTTGGTTCTGACTCATAGTGACCCTGTATAGGGTTTCCATGGAGCGGCTGGTTAAGTTTCAACAGCCGACTTTGTGGTTCAAACCAACCTTGCAGTCCAGTGCTTTATCCCACAGTGCCACACTTGGGAAACCCCAGAGGGCACGTCTACTCTGTTCTATAGCATAGTTATGAGTTGGAATTAACTAGAGGCAGAGAGTTGGGTTGGGTTTTATTACGTATTGTAGGAGGGGCTGGCCAGGCCAGACTAAAAGCTAATGACTGATTGGGAATCTAGTAATAATGCCGGTACCTTTTGACTTATTTTTGGGTTAGGGTATAGCACTGGCATTGTTAAAACTATAATACTGATACTGATGGTCACATGGATTGGAAAACGGAGTTAAAGCTTCCTCTTAATGTAACAAACGATGAATACCTGGGTCTAGAAAAACCATACAAAGAGCAGTGAATTAGGAGGAAAAGGTAATCCTCCAAATGTCAGGCATATAAAAGGAACGATGGTCAAAGGTCAGGGGGCAGTTTGTGGGGTCTGCAGTGAAGTTTATCCAAAGAATTTGGCCTTTGTCTTTGGTTCCTGAGAGACAGCCTTGGAATTTACCCAGCAATCCTAAGTGTCTTTGATGAGAGCTTTGGACTACACCTATTCTCATAGGTTACACTAATGAGGTGACCAGAGTGGGGGCTGGCGAGGCCTGAAGGACCAATGAGTGAGATCAACCTCGTTTTATTGACTGACATCAGAGGAGCGGGCGGGTGTGAGTGAAGCTTGGCACAATGAGACCCCAGTAAAAGCTCTGGACACAGAAGCACCTAAGCTTCCTGGTTGGTGAGACACATTGATAAAGGTGGGAGGGGGTTCCTGGGAGCTCTATATTGAGAACCCTTCAGACCTTACCCTGTGCCTGAGATCATTTGTATACTTTCCTTGTAATACAATGTAAATTTCTCTGCATTCTGTGAGTCATGGTAGTGAATTACTGAATCTGAGAGGGTAGTGGAAGCTAGCAGGTTGGAATTGGTATACTTGGAGACTCTTAGGGATGACATCCTGAGGGGGTAGAAGGTACTCTGACATTTGTAGTCAGCAGGTCAGAAATGAGGGTGTCCTGGAACTTTTGGCTCGTGTCCTTTAAACTAGTGAGATCTAGCCTGACTCCAGGTAGTTGGGGTTTGAGTACACTTGGTGTCAGAGCAGAGGGAAACAAAAAGGATAATGAGTGGATTTTCCCAGACATGGCATAAGGGGTTTTTGCTGATGTGATTATGTTAAGGATCTTGAGATGGGAAAACAAACCTGGATATCCGGGTGGGCTCAATGCAATCACAGGGTCCTTCCAAGACAGGGGTGGTGGCAGTGGTGGTAGTTATGTCCATGGAGTTGGTTTGGACTCACAGCGACTCTATATAGGGTTTCTGAGGTTGTAAATCTGTATGGGGGCAGAAATCCTCATCTTTCTCCATCAGAGTAGCTGGTGGATTTGAAATGCTGACTCTGCAGTTAGCAACTCATTGAGTAAACTGATATACCACCAGGGCTCCTTGATTTCTAATGATCAGAAATGGTAATGAATGAGAGACTCTCTTCTGGAGCCCGCCAGAAAGAATGCAGCCCTGCCCACTCCCGGAATTTAGGGTTCTGGTCCCTTAAAACTGTAAGAGAATCACTTTGCATAATTTTAAGGTTTTACGTTTTTGGCCACTCCACGGTACTTAACAACAACAACAACGTTTGTGGCGGAGTCTCTGGGTGCTGAAAGTGCGCTCAGCTGCTGACTGAAAGGCTAGTGGTTTTCCGTCCACCCAGAGGCACCTCAGAACAAAAGCCTGGTGGTTATTTACAAACAAAACAAAAACCACCGCCACCGCCATGGCAAGGGCCCTGTCCTGTCCTGTCCTGCCAGGGTCTTGGGTTGAGTCTACAACTTAGAATCACCCCGTGCCCCCTGGAAAGATCGGTGCTGAGCAGGTGGGGTGCTCCTATTGCCGTCCCTCCCATGGTGGAAGGGGTTGTCTAGATTTCAGGGTGCCTCAGATCAGAGTTCACTACTATTCATTGCCACAAGTCCATTCTGTCTCACAGCGACCCTAGACGGCAGGGTATACATGCTGTTAAGTCTTTATAAAAGCAGATAACTCCATCTTTCTTCCCTGGAGCAGCTGGCTGGTGGATTTGAACCGCTGACATTCCAGTTTGCAGCCCAGCGTTTAACCACTGCTCCACCAGGTCTCTTTGATCACAGTTCTTCTGGCTAGACGGCTCTTAATCTTTGCTGTCCACCTTGACCAACCTGAGCCCTAACACCACTCTGCCAACCCTCACAATGAAAGGACGTTAGCCACCTTCCGTCCTTACCTCAGCCCAGCAGGGGAGAACGGCCGCCAGCTCCCACCAGATTGGCCCAGTTCAGGTCACGTGCCTATTTCTGAGCCCCTGCAACCAGGAACTCTGTGCGCTGATTGGCCGGGCCTGAGTCATATGCTCCAATCCTGACGCTCCATCCAGGCAACCCGGGAAGAGACCGGAAACGGTGAAATCTCGAACAATCTGGCCTGTTACTGTAGAAATGGGGCTTGGATACTGAGGACACAGGAAATGCATATCCACAATGAGATCAACCTCAAATTGTGAGACGCTTGTAGTAAAGCGTTGAGAGTTTGTGGGCTCACTGAGTCGGGAGCGTGGAAGCCAGGCCCATGGTGGTCCCGGAGGCTGCTCTTCCTGGGACCACATGGTCAGAGCCCAGCGTTAACCCTCCAGAGTCCGGGCTACACCCAGTGCCCCACCCCAGCAGCTCAGCCACAGCCTCGCTCAGCTCCGTGGACTTTTACCAATGACACAGGCCAGGCATCCATTTAAAAATCATTTTATTATTAACATCATCTTTCCATTTAGCCAAGTGTCTGTCATGTATAAGGAATGTCGGTAAATATTCCATTTGAAGCTTTCTTTGTACATATTTCCATTGATAAATAAACTCTGAATTCACATAAAAAAGTTAAACTTAAATAACTCATATTTTCCTTCTCTTGTAACAGGCATATATTGGTAAAATAGAAATATTCTTGGGCTCGGGCTTTGCTCTAAGTGAGGACAGGGATTCATCACACAGTAGGATTATTGACAACAAAATGAGAAATTGTCAGCTGGTGTCCTGGCTCGGACTAGTGACTGAGGTGGAAAACGGAAGATTCACATTTGGTTTCTGGGCCAGGGGATGGGGGCAGCAGTGTGGGGAGGAAGAGAAATTTCCTTTACAACTCTGATAAAAATAATCTGTTCTGCCACTGCATTTTAACTTTGAATATATTCTTCTACGTTTGCTGATTAATTCCATAATCATTTTACAGAGAACTCGGGTGTTGACTAACAAAATATGGCACATAATCCATTTTGAACAATGTCAGTAGGTTCAAAACTATCATTGGGCTGCAAGGATCTGCACAGAAATGCACGTGGAGAGCGCGGTGATTGGGGGGAGGGTGTTTGGTTAGTTCCTTGTGGACAATCGGACATTCATCTATGGCCTCAGTGCCCTGGCAGTCACCCCCTGGGGGCAATCAGACATCCCGGGTGCCCCAGGCAGGGCTCAGAGCACCCTGGGGATGATGGTGAAGGGCACAGCTGGGCTGCTGGCCTCCAGCTCCAGGGCAGTCAGGAAGCATTCGGTGGCTGCCGTATCGTTACCCTGGGTTTGGAGGACCTCGCCCAGCCCGTTCCACACCTCGTGGGCTGTCGAGTTCACCTGAACGGCATCCCGAAGGATCTTCTCTGCTAGGCTGTAGCGACCCAGCTGGTGAAGGATCAGAGCCTGCAGGCAAGGGAGAGACAGACAGACAGACACACCATCAGAGATCTGGGCTCCTCTTTGTCCTTGAGTTTCCAGCAAATTTCTTGGAGGCAGAAATGTCTCTCCCATTGTGCTGGGTATTATTAAGTTCTCAAGTACTTCTTGCACTTGGGGTAACTCAAAACAGCTGCTTGCACCATATGAACTTGTTGGCATTCAACCATTTTGGAAGCATAGAAATGGTAGTTTCACAAAGTTCCTCCTACTACTCAACAACCAGGAGTCAACCCACGTGGCTGTCTTGGCTGGTACCAGCTGACGCCTGTGTGCCTGGAATGGTACCCTTTGTCCTTCCTCTCCTTAAAAAAAGTCCAGAGAAATGTCACTTAGGGCACTGATATGATTACCACAGATTAAAAAAACACAACAATTGCCCACTGTCTCCCTTCCCGAGCCAAGTCCCTGATCTCCCTGCCCCCCTTGGCCCTAGGCACAGCTGTCATTCTACAGAGTTCAATAGAAGTCTACAATAGTTCAAATAGCTAGTCACAACCATGTTTCTAAATTACGCATCTCTGAGACTAGTGTTCTTGTACCCTCTCATCCAATGGCTAAGCTCTCGTTGAGTAGCTTGGGACACTGAGGTTGGATCCAGCTTCTTTGCTATTATATATCACCCTGCGATATGCATCTTCTGGATATTACATCTTGGCTTCTTTGTTTAGTAGGTTTCAAATACTTTTATAGTCCTGTAAACTGGTTAAATAGAACGTTACTCAGAATCCCCCACAAGTAGTATGACTAAGACCAGAAGGAGCGGCTCTGAGTGTAGGCTGGAGGAGGGTCCCACATCCTGAGGGGGCTCAGTGTGACCAGTGTGACAGCTAGCTAGAGAGTCTTCCTTGTGGGCCAATTTTCCTCCAAGTGGTGTCAGAAGATAGGACTCCTTTTACTGTTCTCCAAATATTTTGTTAATTATATCCCCAAATGGGTCAGTCCCTTTTTACAGCCACCAACAGAGTACAAATGGTCACCCTCCCTCCCCACTAAATAAAAAGTACTTTTAATTTTTGCTAATTTCATCAATGGGAAATGTCCAAAGTGCCCCACTTCCTTCTGGAAACCGGCATCTCTGATAACAACTGAGGGTTAAATGTTTCCCACGTGGAAAAAAGGCGGAACAGAATTCCAAATTCTCATGGAAGCCAGACATGCTGGAGCCACTGAGGCTGGATGAACCGGTGAAACTATTGTCACTAAGATAATCTTTAAACCTTACACCAAAAATATTCCCTGAATCCTTTTTAAAATAAAAAAAAATGAGCTTCTCTAAGCAAGGAGATTTGCCTTGAGCACTGTGCTCTTTTGAAGAGCTATCTACATGGGGTCACACCGACAATAACAACTTGAAAGGTCAGATGGGAAGCTTAGAGGGCTGGGAGTTCATGTTATGGGAGAAATGACTTGGAAAGGGCAGTGAGAAAGTACAACTTGAAGAATGTAATCAATAACACAGATTTGTGCATGCTGAAATGATTGAACTAGTGTATGTTTTGCTGTGGTACTTTCAACAGCAGTAAAAAATAAAACGTTTCCCCTGTACTTGTTCCATGTAAAAACAAAACAAAACAACAAAAAAATCCTCTCATAACTGGACCAATAAATAACATCATGATAAATGACGAAAAGATTGAAATTGTCCAGGACTTCATTTTGCTTGGATCCAGTAGCAACACTCTGAAGCAGCAGTTAAGAAATTGAACTACATATTGTGTTAGGCACATTTGCTGCACAAGACCTCTTTAAAGTGTTCAAGAGCAAAGATGTCAGTTTCAGGACTGAGGTGTCTGACCCAGGCCATGAAGAATATTGAAAGTACCAAGCACTGCCAGAAGAACAAACAAATCTGTGTTGGAAGAGGTACCACCAGAACACTCCTTATAGAAGCCAAGATGGTGAATCTCTTATACTCCAGTTATGCTTGGTTTAAAAGTAGAGGGTGAGCGTAACAGAGGTAGACCCCAAATGAGATGGACTGTAAGTGACAGCAGCAATGGCCTCAAACGCAACAATTGTGAGGATAGTGTAGGACCAGGCAGTGTTTTGTTCTGTTGTGCACACGGTCGCTATTAGTCGGAGCCAATTAGACAATACCTAACAACAACCTCCTCCTTTCAATACCTTTGATTCGTGATCATCAGCTACCTCCTGAAATTGTTGAATGGTTAACCAATTCTTTTTGTTACAGTGACTCTGTGTATTTCTTTTATCTTCTCTTGATAACTTCCTGCATTGTTCAGTATTCTGCCCATAGAATTCTTCAGTATTGCAACTTGAACCTTGAATTTTTCTACAGTTCTTTCAGCTTGAGAAATGCCAAGCCTGTTCTTTTCTTTTGGTTTTCTAATTCTAGGTCTTTGTATATTTCATAATAATATTTTACTTTGTCTTCCAGAGCTGCCTTTTGAAATACTCTGTTCAGCTCTTCCATTTAATCATTTCATTATTTTGAATTAGCTATTCTGTGTCCAAGAGCAAGTTTCAAAGTCTCTTCAAATATCCATTATGGTCTCTTCTTTCTTTGTGTCTTATTAATGACCTGTTACTTTCTTCATGTATGATGTCTTTGATGTCATCCCACAACTCATCTGACTGTTGGTCATGTGTCATATCTGTTGTTGAGATGGTCTCAAAATTCAGGTAGGATATACTTTAAGTGGTACTTTGGCTCTCGTGGACTGTTTTAATTTTCTTCAGCTTCAACTTGAACTTGTCTATGAGCAATAATTGATCTGTTCCATTGTCAGCCCCTGGCCTTGTTGTGACAGATGATACTGATTCTTTATTGTCTCTTTTCATGAATTTAGTCTATTTGATTCCTGTTTATTACATCCGATAAGGCTCACATACATAGTTTCTGTTTATGTTATTCAAAAAGCTATTTGCAGTGAATAAGTTGCTGGTTTTGCAAAATTCTGTCTTGCAATCTCTGGTATAATTTCTATCACCAGGACCATATTTCACATCTATTAATCCTTCTTCCCTGTTGCCAACTTTCACATTCCAACCACCAGTAATTACTAATGCTTATTGCATGTTTGATCAATTTCAGACTGAAGAAGTAGGTTATTATTGTTGTTGTTAAGTGCCAATAAGCTGGTTCCGACTCATAGAGACTCTGCATAGGGTTTCTGAGGAGTAGCTGGTAGGTTTGAATTGCTGACCTTGCATTTCAAACCAACCTTGCAGTCTAGTGCTTATCCTACAGTACCACATCAGGACTTCTGTTAAATGCTGTTGAGTCAGTTCCAACTCACAGTGACCCTGTATAGAGTTTCTGAGGAGTAGCTGGTGGGTTTGAACTGCTGACCTTGTGGTTCACAGTCCAGTGCTTATCCCAGGACTCCAAAGAATTTAATTGTTATTGTTAAGTGCCGTCGAGTCGGTTCCGACCCATAGCGACCCTGTACAGGGTTTCCGAGGGTGTAAATTCTTACGGGAGTAGAAAGCCTCATCTTTCTCCTGCGGAGCGGCTGGTAGTTTCAAACCGCTGACCTTAAGGTTCGCAGCCCGATTCGTAACCACTACGCTACCAGAGCTCCTTAAAGAATTTAGTAGAAGTCTTCAATTTCATTATCTTTGGCATTACTGGTTGGTGTACAAATTTGAATAATAGTTGTATTAGCTGGTCTTTCTTGTAGATGCATGAATATTATCCTATCATAGACAGTGTTGTACTTTAGGATAGATCTTAAAAATATTTTTGTGATGATGACTATGACATCATTCTTTTTCATTTTTGATCACTCTCAGCATAGCAGACCATATGACTGCCAGATTCAAAATGGCCAATACCAGTTCATCTCAGCCCAGTAATGCCAGGGTCTCAATCTTAAGTGTTCTATATTTCATTTTTGACAACTTGAATTTTCAGCGAGTCCTACTTCATAAACTCCATGTTCTGATTATTAGTGGATGTTTGCAGCTGTTAGTGGAACACATTGTGCTGTTTCAGTGGAAATTGTGCCATATCAGCAACTGAAGATTCTGAAAGCTCTGCTCCATCCACGTCATGAAGGCGGTCTCTGCCTTTGACGAGGTAGCTCTGTCCTAGTCACAATTTTGAAAGCCATCTAAGTTGAGGGACTCATCTTCCAGCACTGTATTAGACAATGCTCCACTGCTCTTTATAAGGTTTTCAGTGGCTAACCCTTCAGAAGTGGACTATCTCTTCCTTCTTCCAAGTCTGTTTTGGATTCCCAGTATGGTGCTGTAGGGATCAGCATTGGACTGCTAAACGCAAGACTGGTGGTTCAAAACCACCAGCTGCTCTTTAGAAACCCTACACAGGGTTGCTATGCGTCAGAACCGACTCCACAGTATTTAACAAGTCTGTTTTAGTCTGGAAACTTTGCTGAAACCTGTCTTCCGTGGATGGTTCTGCTAGTATTTGAAATATCACTGGCATCACTTCCGCCACCACAGAAACACACAACACACACAGTCCAACAAAATGGCAGACAAGTGGTTGTTATTGTTAGGTGCCATCAAGTCGGTGGCAACTCATAACAACCCTATGAACAACAGAACGAAACACTGCCCAGTCCTGGGCCAACCTCACAATTGTTGCCACACTTGAGCCCGTTGATGCTGTCACTTGGCCAATCCATCTTGTTCGGGGTCTTCCTCTTTTTCTCTGCCCCTCCACCTTACCAAACATGATATCCTTCTCCAGTGATTAGTCCGAGGTATGAGAGATGAAGTTTGGCCATCCTGGCCTCCAAGGAGCACTCTGGCTACACTTCTTCCAACACAGATCTGTTCATTCTTCTGGCAGCCCATGACACTTTCAATATTCTCCTCCAACACATAACTCAAATGCATCAATTCTTCTCCAGTGTTCCTTATTCACTGTCCAACTTTCACATACATTTGAGATTACTGAAAATACCATGGCTTGGATCAAGTGCACATTAGTCCTCAAGCTGACATCTTTGCTCTTCAACACTTTAAAAAAGGACTTGTGCAGCAGATTTGCCTAATGCAATATGTCATTTGATTTCTT
>NW_006408543.1:18761790-18780136 GCF_000296735.1 Chrysochloris asiatica | reverse complement strand
TCAATAAAGCACAGGTAAACATCTTCCTGGTATTCTCTGCTTTCAGTCAAGTTCCATTAGATATCAGCTAGGCTATCCCTCTTTCTATGGCCTCTTCTGAATCCCTCTTGAACCTCTGGAAGTTCTCTGTCAATGTATGCTTGCAGCCGTTTCTGTATTACCTGTAGTAAAACTTTATTTGCATGTGATATCAAAGATGTTGTCCGATGATTTCCGTATTCCATTGGGTCACATCTCTTTGGAATGGGCACAAATATGGATCTCTTCCAATCAGTTGCCCATATATTTGTCTTCCAAATTTTTTGGCATAGATGAGTGAGTGCTGCCTCACTTTCCTGAAAGATTTCAATTTGCACCACCAATCCCCAGTGCCTTGTTCTTTGCCAATTCCTTCAATGTACTTTGGACTTCCTCCTTCAGTATCATTGGCTCTTAATCATATTCTACCTCTTGAAATGGCTGAATATCAACCATTTCCTTTTGGTACAGTGACTCTGTGTATTCCTTCCGTCTTCTTTTGATGCTTTCTGCATCATTCAATAACTTGCCCAGAGAATCCTTCAATAACTAAAGTCAAGGCTTGAATTTTTTCTTCAGGTCCCCCAGTTTAAGAAATGCTGAGCGTGTTCTTTCCTTTTTGGTTTTCTGAATCCAGATCTTTGCACATTTTGTTGTAATATTTGACCTTGTCTTCTCAAGCTGACCTTTGAAATGTTCTGTTCAGCTCTTCTACCTTATTTCTTCCATTTGCTTTAGCACCTGTACATAGTGGATAAGTTTAATTACACATTAAAAATAACTGACAGTGTGAGACCTGGGGACACCTGAGCCTATGGACAAGAACATAGTCACAGAGGTCTGTCTAGAGCTGAGAGTGAAGCATCCAGCTGATATGGATGGGGATGGGCAACTTAGACATTGGCTACCTAAAATGAGGGGGGCGATAAAGGCTTGAAGTGATTGGCTTACCAGGTTTCAAGGGAGTGCTTAGTTTAGTAGTGCATGGAAAAAGACAGAGTCCCCACTTGTCTTTTTCATCTTGTCTAGAAGGGTCTGGTGAAAAGATACGGGGATATGATTCTTATGATTCAATAATGAGTAATTGTTATTATGACTAATTGCAACCATCACAATTGTAAAAGTAGAAGTTTTGTAACAAAAACAGGGGAATAGTTAATCTTACATTCCAGAAAAAAAAGGGCCCTAGGATCATCAAGGGAGAAAGCACAAGCAAAATGAAAGACCTTATCCAGAGAAGCGGTGATGCCAGAGATGGAGGCAGAGATGGGGGCATGGAGTGGGGAAGCGGCTGAGGACTCTAGATTCATGGGAAAAGAGGGACTGTGAGCTGGCGGCCAGGAGGCAGACTTGCAGAATGTGCCCTTTGATGGTGTAAATTATTATATATGCCTGAGTGTTTTTTTTTTTTTTTTTTTTTTTTAAAAAAAGCAAGCTAAAGTGAATAGAGATAAACACTGGAAACTGATGATACATAGAGGGGATTATATGGTTGTAATGAAACAAGGAGAATAATTTGTTGAATGTAAAACTAATGATCTGCCCTGTAAACTTTTACTCAATCCACAATAAAAACCTTAAAAACAAATAAAAAAACTGACAGCAATCAAGTTCCTTCATGACAAACCCCCTTCCAAGACTGAAACTCAAAGGGAACATGTACGTAGGCATGTAAGCTTGCTGACGACCACACTGGTCTACTGGTGAGTGGAAGTGGGGGAAAGGCAGCAATGAAAATATGGGCTGAGTTCAACCACATTCCATAGCCTACCATCAACCTTGTGATGAGAGATAGAAGGAGAAGGACTGGTTGGTCTGAAGTGTGGTGAGACCTGGGGATACCTGAGCCCATGGACAAGGACATAGTCACGGAGGGCTAGAGCTGACAGTGAAAGGTCCAGCTGATATGAAGTGAGGGGAGACACATAAGAATGCCCAAACTTGCAGATAGTACCCATTTGACCTAGGTTTGATGGCTTGATAATCAGAACTCAATTAGAGGAAGATAAAAAGACAATTTTTGATAAAGGAAACAAGTGTAAACTACTACAATTTGATGAATTTGACCTATACTTATGGATGTTGTTGTTGTTGTTAAGTGCTGTCGAGTCTATTCCAACCCATAGCAACCCTGTATAGGGTTTCCAAGGAGCAGCTGATGAGCTTGAACCACCGACCTTGCAGTTCAAACGGCTTTGCAGTCTGGCACATTAACTTATGGATGCAGTAGCTCAAAATATCAACCGAGAAGGAAGGAGTCTTCACATCAAGGATCAAACCTATCCACTCAGTACACAGGGTTGATAGGGATGGACAACTTAAACATTGACTACCTAAAATCGGGGGCTATGAAGTGGCTGGCTTACGAGTTTTCACTAAGGAGTTTAGTTTCAGAGTGTGCCAGAAGTGGGGTCTCCTTGAAGCTTCAGGATGTGAGGTGACTGGGAATGGGACCTCCACTCCTGCCCTTGAGTCCCTCCGACTCCAGCGTAAGCAGCTGTCGCCTTGCCCAGGCAGGTCTGGGTGGGGGTTCCCAAGAGTCACAGCAGAAGAACCCCCAGCCCTAAGGGTAAACGCAACCACCATGGAGGATCACTTCCCATCCCCACAGAGCTCACATCACCCATCCTGAGAGTGGGCTTCCCAGCTGGGTGAATGACAATACCAGAACACTGAGCTGGCACTTCAGTGCTCACTGGTGTGCTTAGGTGAACTAGCTCACTGAACTCATCTGGGGACGGGGCACAGCTAGGACATGTGTGCCCGGTGTGAGGCCTGCTGAGAAGCAGCCTGCAGCCTGGGGACCTCTGTTATATGGAGGAGAAATGTCCCCATGTGGTAGGCGCCCCTGCCCCCATTTTGCAGGTGGGTTAACTGAGGCTTCTAGAGTCCACATGCAATTAGTTAACTGCTCGCAGGGTTAAGGCTAGCATGACCTCTCCTAACGCTACAGCCTGGCTGAAATCCTTTGCGTGTGGGGTCCGGGGTGAACGTGCAGGTGGTAACCGATCATAGCCATCCTTGGATGGTGTTCTCAGAGTTCTGGGCCTCCTTTAGGGAAAATCTGCTGATTCAACAGCCTCACTTCCTAGCCTCCAAGTCAGCCAGGGCAGATGGGAGGCCACATTCCCAATTTGCATTCAACAGAATGTGAGGACCGTGTCGCCTTTCTTCTTGGGCAGTTATCACCTTGTGTTCACTTGGGAACGTTCCGAGGTAACCAACACAGACATGAGACTACGGAGAGGCAGTGGGCCACAGCATACTTCTTCAAAGTATGACTTTCTCAGGGTATCAAAACATGGAGCAAACATGCTTCCCAGGGCACTCCACCAGGCAGGGGAGGTGCAGGTGTTCGGTGAGAGGGACAAGCCACCTGGTATGATAGAAAGGGTTGCAGGTGGGGGAAGGTTCACTAGGCTTTGCTGTCCCACCCATTTGTCAGTTTCTGGTACTGGGGGGACGTGTGTACTGCTAGGATCCACTGGAGCAGTAACTATCACTATTAGTCCAAGTTAGGCCTCAACCACTACAGCCAGTGATGATGACATGGAAGAAAGAATACTACCAGCTTCTTCAGTCTGAAATCGATCAGGCATGCAATCAAGGTGCATTGATATTACTGGTGATTAGAATGTGAAGGCTGGAAGCAAAGAGGAACAATCAGTAGTTGGAAAATGTCACATTGGTGATAGAAAACATGGTCTTGGTGATAGAAATGATAGAACTGTGCAAGACTAACAATTTATTCATTGCAAATATCCTTTTAAAATAACATAAAAGGTGACTATACACATGGACCTCAGCAGATGGAATACACAGGGCTCCAAGTGAATAGATCTGTGGAAAGCAATGATAGAAAAGCTCAATATCATCAGCTAGGAACTAATGTGATATAGACCATCAGTTGCTCACATGCAAGTTCAGGCTGATGCTGAAGAAAATGAAAACAAGTCCATGAGAGCCAAAATACATTGAATATATTCCATCTGAATTTCGAGATCCTCTCAAGAACAGACTCGATGCATTAGATACTAACGACTGAAGACCAGAAGAGTTGTGGGATGACATCAAAAACATCATCCATGAAAAAAAGAAAAAGGTCATTAAAAAGACAGCAGTAAAAAAAAAGGCAGCGGTGCATGCATGGCAAGGAGGCTGCACTTGCCAAAAGTTTGGGGTGTCTTGGTGGCCAGCTAATGAGATGTGGCAGTCCAGGAGGGTCAAGGGCTGTGGACCAGCAGAGGAATGGAAGCCACAGCGATGACCCGCCCCCACCTGCTGGAGTCCGGCAAACCAAACCCACAAGCCCCTATGCTGGGACTTCATTCAGAAATCAGAAGCTCAGGAGTACAAGGCAGGGGACAAATTTCCCAGCACCCAAACCCCTGCAGAGAACTAGCCCTGATGGGCTCATCAGACCACCGTTCCTGGCACCGGCAGCAAAGAGCCTTTTGGGTTTTTTAGGGTTCTGTGGGCTTGGAAATTTCCAGCCAGTGTATCTGGACTTACTTCCTAGTGTCAGAACACGCTGCCATTTCTAGATGACCTTGAAGCCTCCAGCGCAGTCTGTTTAGTGGAATTAATTCCCGAAGCTGGAACTGCACAGAAAGACAGGGCAAACTTGCCAGGGGCTGCCAGCTCCGGCTTGGCAAAGGAATGAAGAATGGGCCTCTTCTAGTGCCCAGCATGCCAAGAACAGCGCAGACTTCGGTCACACAATGGGATCAGATAGAGCGGGCTCAGGCAGCCAGCATTGGAGCCAGCATTGCGGGAAGGCTGGACAAGTGGGCTGGGCTCTGGCCTTGAGGTGCTCTTGAGCACCTGGTATCCCTTTAGTCCTACAAGCCCTGCTTTCTCTCTTCTTCACAGACCCAGAGACTGAAGGCCAGACAACGCCTGAGGACAGCAGGACACCATTCTCACCACCAGTTGGACCCTATCAGCTTCCTAACCTTCTCCCAGAATAGTCCTGTGACTGCCACCACCAGGCTGTCGACCCAGGCCTTTCTGTGGGGTGCAGCCCAGGTCCTCCGTCTCCCCAACCACAATCAGTCCCAGCCTGGCCCCCTGCCATACAGCCCTGAGACTGGCAGGACAGACCTATTTCTTTCTATGTCCCTTGGCCCATCCCCCCAACCCCCAATACCAAAATAAACAAAACCCTGCTGAGTGGCTGCTAGGGTCACAGCCATGTGCAGGGGTGACAGATGCCTGCCTGCAGAGTGCTCAGGGCCCAGTGAGGGTCACTAAGGAGAACTGAGTCTTACCACATGCCAGCTGTGGGCAACGCCCCTGGCAGGCTGGACCTGGTTTAACCCTATGCCCTCTCCAGGTGAGCTGTGTTGCTGGACACGAGGCTTTTATGGGGAAGAAAACCTGCCCAAGACTCTGCAGTGTGTAGGCACCAGGGCCCCACAGGTGAGGGAGCAGCTGGCTGGCCTTCCAAGAAGGGAGCCACTGAGGAGGGGTGTGTTAGGGCCCTTCAGACACAGATGCAGCCAGTTCCCAAGCCTGTAATTATTACAATCAGGTGTTTTGTACAAATAAGATCTTGGTGGTGTACCAAATTGAGAAAAGGGATTAAATTAAACCTGTTATTTCAAATTGCACATACTGGATTTGGCTGGTTTGAAGACAATTAACATCTTCCTCATTCATGTTTACTTTTTTGAGATAATTGCTGCCCAAGGAGTAAACACCTTGCTACACTCTGAGGGTGCTGGGCAGGAGCCGTGGGAGGGCTGAGTGTCCAAAGTTCTGAGCAGCGGCAGCCCTGGCTCTGGAGGCCCCTGGGGGCTGGCGGGGCTGCGCTCAATGTCACAAAAGCCCCTCTGGGAGAGGATTTAGAGACACCCCTCCTCTCTGCCGCTGGGGCGCTCTGCCCCAAGCACAGAAGCAGCCCTTTTCTAGGCTCCAGCACATGGCTTGGATCATGGCTTGTCCCTCTGGGGGCAGCGCACATGGAGCTAGTTTGTCCGGCACACTTCCCAAAGCGGGGCTGCAGTTAAAACCAGTCACCGGGCCCCATGCTGATTGGGGTTGGGTCGGTGGGTCTGTCTGATTGTTGCTTTCTCCCCAGGGAAGTTGGGCATTTCCCACCAGGGACAGGGGTGCCCAGCTCCCCAGCATTCTGAAGGTGGGCTGACTGCAGCTGCCCACACAGACTGCGCTCCAGCTGCTCTGGTCAGCTGTTTGGAGAGAGCTGAACTGAGGGCCATGTTGAGATCCTCCTGGGCCAAACCAAGGACAGGAGGAGGAGAGGTGGGTGTGGAGCACGTGAAACTTTTCTGCCCACTCCAGAGTCGGAAACACCACCCTCCCACCACAGGGAGGGGGTGTGCAGGCAGTGTTGTGTGGAAGAGCCTCCTACAAACGAGCTGGGGGCTCCGTGCATGCTTACTGCACTTGGGAGCTTCACCAAGGAGCGCCCTGTGCCTTGGAGGCCCGGGGTGGAGGGTGTGTGTGTGTGTGGGGGGGGGGCACCTTATCTCCAGCTCTGATACCTCACCACCATGCCTGGGAGATGCCATTCACAGCACCCAGCTCCCCACTAGGCTGTCTCAGAGGGGGTGTGCCCTGAAGTCAGCAAGACAAGACCTAGCTGGCTAGGTGGGATTCCCCTCTTCTCCGAGCCAGATAGGGCCCTGATGCAGGGGCTGTGGGACTGGAATGTGGGGTGTCACATCCAGCACACTGAGATGTCCTGTCCTTCCAGAGGGTCAGGCTCAGCCCTGTGGGAAAAGGGGCTGGGTGCACGCCACACCTCCTCTCCAGCTATCTGCTCACAAACCACAGATCTGACCCTGTTTCCCAAGAAAATTCCAGCACCACCTCCAGGCCTGACACCCTTTTAAAGGCAGGGAAACAGGGCCAGAGAGAAGAGTCTTACTCAAGGCCATGACCCCCAGGACTCAGACCCTGGGAGGGGCCGGGTCTGAGTTTGCCTGCTGAGTACTGGCACATTGGCACGGGCCTCTATATCCCTCCCCCCTCCGGCCCAGCGGCTTGTACCACTAGGGGCTGTGTGTATGGGTGGTAGGCACATGGCGAAGTGTGAACTTTCTGGAAGCCTACAGGGTCACAGAGGAGAGGGGAGCAAGGCGGCCGGCCGTAGTGGGGGTTTACACAACCTTTCCCCTTCCACTGGAATATAAATAGCCTGCAAACAAGTGCTTGGAGGGGATGGCAGGGAACACGGGCTCTGAAAGGGTCTCCGCGGGGACGCCACCGGAGCACAGAGCCAGGCTGCCTCCTGCGCTGCCTTTTCTTCTCTGGCAAGCATCACGGGCACTGGCAGTTCTGAGCACAGGCATTTTGTGGGCGCAGCTGAGGGGGCAGCCAGGGCCCCGCCCTGCTTTCCAACAATGCCTTGAAAAGGAATTGAGAACACAGGCGGTCTCGGTGAGGGCTGGGGGCCTCTTTTCTCTACCTGGATTCCAGCAGCTCCATACCAAGCCTGGTCTACACTGGACTGGGTTTGTTTGGAGTATATGCTCCCTGACTGCTGTGCCCACCCTGGAGGGTCCCAGCTCATGGTCTTTGAGGCGGGCTGACAGTAACATGCCAGTTGGGGACCTGGGTCACAAGTCTTGGGTCAGGCAGGTGTGAGGCTAGTGTCTTCATTGTGACCACTTACTACATTTGACTCAGTTTCCCTGAAGGCCAAGAAGCCTACCCCTTTTGAGTGCATCTAAATGGCAGGGGTGGGAGGGTCCTGGTGTAGTGCTGTAGAGTAAGCAAGCACTAGCTCCAAGGCCCACCAGCCGCTCCTTAGAAACCCTAACAGGATCTCTCTATAAGTCAGAAGCAACTCAACAGCACTTAACAACCACAACAACAAACGGCGGGGTGCGCACCCTCAGCAACACTGGGGCCCCCACTTGCCCCTAGGGCAGGCCACTTCCTGCTAAGCCACCTGAAGGCTGTTAAGAGGCTGAGGGGACAAGAAGTGGGCAACAACCAGCTCGTGGCTCCCAGGAAGGCCTGGTCACAGAACCCACTGATCTAGGAGCAGGTTCTCTTGACAGAGGTCTGCTTGGCTTAAGGAAAAGCTCCCACACATGCCCAGTAGCCTTCCCTCAGAGGACGTGTGTGGGAGCCTGGCTTGCAGACTGGACAGCCTAGCTCCCTCTTAAGATGGGGCTGGGAATCTGCCCCGATGCCTGTGGCTTCTGTCCTCTTTGTCCCCTAACTCCCTGCTCAAATGTCAGACTAAACTATGGGGTGGCTCCTTCCTTTATGCCAACTATCGATGTCCCCACTGGCAGGCAGCAGTTCTGAATCGATGTCAGGGTGCAGAGTTCCAGGGAAATGCCTCTGGTTGTTGCCTGTTCGGAGCAGAGGGGCTGGCAGTTGGGCAAACTTTGGGCAGGGGTAGGGAGGGGAACGTGGTCTGCTCCACACAGGAACCCCACCCCATAGAAGTTCTGCCCATTGATCTGTGGTGTGAATTGGTGTTGAGTGCAATATTCCAGACCACAGAAGAATCGATGCATTTGAGTTATGGTGTTGGAGAAGAATATTAAAAGTACCATAGACTGCCACAAGAACAAATAAATCTGAATTGGAAATAGAGTCAAAATGCTCCTTAGAAGCTAGTGTTGAGACTTCATCTCTCATACTCTGGACACGTTATTAAGAAGGACCAGTCCCTGGAGAAGGGCATCATGTTTGGTAAAGTGGAGGGTCAGCGAAAAACAGGAAGACCCCCAACGAGATGGACTAACGCCGTGGCAGCAGCGATGAGAGGATGGCGCAGTTTCGTTCTGTTGTGGAGTAGCTACGCATGGAAACCGACTCCACAGCACCGAACCACCACCGCATTCCAGCAGGAGAGGGGAAGGAGCCCCACCCCACCCGCTGCATGCACAAGCCCCCGGCTGAGGTGGCCGCTCCACCTGCCGGTCTGGAGGAGTAGCCAAATTTCTCACTCAGGATCTCTGCCGACTACCGGGGAGGCTGCGCCCTCCTGGGGTCTGTTTTCCAGGTCACTGTCTTATTTGAAGAAACGTGCCTTCTGGGGACCGGGTTCTCCAGTACTGAGCACAACTCAAAAGGAACTAAAACTCAATTAAAACACACACACAAAACCACCTCTGATTTTCTAAGTTAGCAGCCAATCTCAGGGCTAGGCGGAGGGGGGTTTGAGTGTCTGCTCTGTGACGCACGGGTCCCCTCTCTAGTCCGGGACAGCAGCCTCCCACTCGTGTTTGCAACCTTCCAGTGACAGGGCGCTCACCACTTCCCCAGGCAGCCCACGCCGCTAGTGGGCAGTCTCATTAGCCTTATCTAATTCCCACTCTCTAATGCTTGCTGGGCCCTGTACAGTCGTGTGAAAAAGCCCCTTCCTCTCTTTTCTGCCTCATAGTCCTTCAGGAGCTGAAGGGAGCCTCCAGACAGGGCTATGGTCGACGCTTGCAGAGAATTTGCCTTCCCACCCCAGATCACTGCGTCAGACTCTGCATTTTAACCAGATGCCCAGGTGACTGATGTATAGAACTTGTGCAGAATCATGAGGTGGGGGAGCGGGGAAGTTTTGTTAAAATGTAGAGTCTGACTCAGTACATCTGGGGTGGAAGGGCAAATTCTCAGCAGAGGGTCAGGACCAGAATAAACCAGTTAGAAGTCTTCCTTCCAGAATAGCGCCTAACCAAGCAAGTATACATGTACCTCCCCACTCCAAGACTTCAGAGAAAAGGTAAATTCTCCCCTCTCACTGAGTCCTGCTGTTTCACATAGTCCCACGGAGGAGACTGTGCTGCAGGTTCAGACAAATGGGTCATTAAAGCCCCAGGAAACGTGAGTGTGGTTTTTACTTTGTGGACTAGTTTTTGTTAAAGCATCTGACTGGTAGAATCTTTGAAAGCTGCTTTCTTCCAGGATGGCTCAGAACATTCCGGAGGTGCTTACATCTGTGATTAGCAGTGCCCAAGAGACAGACTGCCAAGCAGCAAACACCAGCAGGCAGATGCAGGCGAGGCGGTCTGGTCAAAAGCCAAAAGGCCTAGCCAGCCCCAAGCAGATTCCAGCACAGACCCGGCCCGCGCTCCCCCCGGCCTACTTTCTTTGATGCTGGGTGTTTCAGTATTGGTCCCTAAGCAATCACCAGCTGCAGTGGCTTTTAGAACATGGTGGGTCACTGAGGATCAGCAGGCGTTTTGGGGGGGGATCACAGCTAATGCACCAGCAGCCTCCAGCTGGGCAGCAGGTGCCCAGAGGGTGGTCCAGGATGGCAGAGTGGGCACGTGCTCCCCAAGGAGACTGACGGTTCATCTGTTCATCTTACAGACAGGCCAACAGAGGTTCCAAGGGAGCCAGTGACTCAGTCATGGTCACAGATGTGAACTGCAGAACAGCCTCTAGGCCGCCAGACTCCGGGAGGCTGGGGCTCTGCTCACCGCTACCACCAAAGGTGTTTCTAGTTCTATCTTCCCTTCATCACTGAGCACCTGTGGATGTCTTGGCTGATCCCCAGTCATGCTTCCTGCCCTTTCACCTGCACCAGACCAAGAGCCCCCTGATCTGGTAGGGCGGGGGCTGTGGGATGGAGGATATGGAAGAACAGTCCAGGAGATAAAGTACGATCTTCCCAACCCTAGTTTTTTTTAATAAATGGGGATGCTGGAGCTCAGAGTCAGGGGGACTGGTTTAAGGCCATGTCATCTGCCTGAAAAGCACCTGGAGAAGCTGAGCTGAGTGACATGGGCAGCCACACCCCGGCGGACCTGGGCCATTACTGAGCGCCTCATTTCCAGATGAAGAAACAGGCTGAGAGGCAGCCCCTGACTGCCTGTGTGGCCAGGAGAGGCAAGGAGAGACGTGGTAAGGCCAGGTCTCAGAACCCAGGGCTCCCCAAGTCCCAGCTAAGGGCTCTCTGTGCCATGTCAGACTGCTGGGATCTCTAAGGAGGGCACCCTCTTCAAGAGATTCCCTGCTGGATAGTTAGTGTCTGAGGCCATGGCTCAGTCTGGAGCCATGTCTGAAGGACAGTCTGGAGGAACCCCCTTAGGAAGGAAATTCTGATTCTAGGCACAGGATAGCCCCCCGAAGCTGACACCCTGCCCAGCATTGCAGATCTTCCTCCACGTGGGGGCTGCTAGCCCGCCCACCCCACCACAACACCTGCCCGGCAGCACTCCGCCTGCCCTGCCAATCTGACAACCACCTTCATGTTATCATCTTTGCTGGAAGATAAGACTATTTGTGTAACTCTTCAAACTCCAAATCAAGGGCAGAGAGGCTGGGGGGCTCTGTACTCTACCACCTCTTCCCCATCCACTGTCTAGGAAAGGCTGTCTAGGACCCATGCAATGATGGTGCTGGCCAGGGGAACGCAGCGACAAGGATGACGTCACCTCCATAAGTGTGGATGTCTGAGCTCCACTTTGACTTTAGCACAAGAGACAACAAACCAGCGTGGTGCCATCATTGAACAGTGAGGGTGTTCAATCACTCCTCAGCCACCCTCGTGCCCACATGTTGCTGCAGGTGGGTGCCAGGTGATTGGGACCCTGGGGACACGGGTCCTGAGGAGTGGCCCTCACACACGCATGCACACACAGAGCCATAAACATCTCCAGTGCACTGCAGGGTGCACTGACCTCGTGGGACACATCAGACCAAGCCAGGCCCATGCACCAGCTGAGGACCACCGGTGAGAGGGAGTAACAGGCCCCCTCTTGCCACTCAGGCTGGGCAGGGGGAGGTCTTGGGGTGCACAGAAAGATGGGGGGATGCTTGACACCAACACTGGGTAGTTCTTGGTGCTACCCACGTCCTCAGACCCTCCCCTCATGTGCCATTTACACCATGTGCTCAGCGGCTCAACTTGAACCTGGGTATCAGCTGCCAGCTCTTAGTGAGAAAGTATCTCGTGATCTGATGCTGTGGGTGCTAACCTGGCTCCCCTGGCTGGTACTTTTCCATCGGTAATGGGCAAGAGATGTCTGTTGACTTATTTATACATCTCCCTGGTTGACTTATTTATTTATTTTTATCCACCTTCCCCAACAACAACCAACTGGGCGGGGAACAGCAGCCCAGGGTGGCCTGGAAGCCAGGACTCCCCACGGCCACTAGTCATCCAGCGTAATGGAAAGTTTGGTGCTAATCAGCCCCCAGAGTCCAGAGCATGCGCGGAGGCCTCATTGGGAGGCTGCTGCCCCGGGCATGCTTGGGAAGATGGCGTTCCACTGTGGCTGTGTCCAGCTGGGGATGTGTGTATGGGGGTGGGGAGGTGGGAGCTCTACTTGGGAGCCCCTGCTTCTGAAGGTGGATAGCGCAAAGCAGGCCACACAGAGACCAAGAGTCCCACAGTCCAGGGAGCCTAGGTAGGACCTGTCCCAAAGGCTCTGGTGGGTGAAAATAATCCCCAAGACCACTGTGCAGCTTCCCTGAGGGGCTTCCGGGAAGCCCCAGGACCCGGGTGGGAGGTGTCCTTAATAGTCCTGTCACCTACTACTTATGTTCCCTGGTCTTGCCACGCCCTCAGCATGTCCTCAGATGGGGTGGGGGTGAGGGTATCTTTGCGAAGCGGTCACTTTTCTTGGGTTTCACCACACACTGAGAGTAAAACCCAGTTCCCAACTATTTCCACTGAGTGCCCGTCAGCCTGAGCTAGGCTCCACCACCGACTGTCCAACACTGGGCCGATCCTCTCCTCTCTCAGCCTCAGATTCCTAATCCAGAGAACAAAGTGCAGCAGTGATGTTCTCCAGTGTCTGGGGACATCCTCACTCCAAGTGCCTTCTGGAACACAACCACACTCCCAGGAATTTAGCTGAATTGCAGGAACAGGCAGAGACCACTTCTGGGCAGGGTCTACTTCAGTCAATGAAGTGCCCACAAGAGTTAGAAGGGGGATGGTTTCTTGTGTGTGTGTGGCGGGGGTGGGATGGGTTAAGAAGCGGGGAGGCCCAATCAACAAGACTGAACAACACAAATGCAGTGGCGGCTGGGACCTTACTCCGGGTGGAAGAGGTGGGCTTTCTGCTAGGGGCTCTGCATGGAATGAGGCTGATTATTTGCCCAGTCATGTGGGACCCCGCAAGAGTCTCCCTTTCTTCTTGGGGCGGCCAATGGTTGGAGACACTGTGGGGCCAGCGTGGAGCAGCGACAAAGGATGGGCTGCGGGGAGAGTTGGAAGGCTCGTGGATTTACAGCTCAAAGAACCCAGCGGTCTGGAGGAGGGTCACCACCTATGGGGCCTGGGGATACTGGAGGCATGCGGGAACCCAGCTGGCGCTCAATAAATGCTGTTGGCTGAAAGGCAGTCTCATGCCCCAGCATAATGCAGGGTATATATACTATAGGCCCCGGATAGACAACCAGAGGTCAGTCACTTCCCAGCTCTGTCCACCAGCAGTTCCCACGTAGCCAGGACCCACCCTGAGGATGGGCCTGAAACCAAGCCCTAGCATCTGGCCCAACGTGCACCCAGGCACAGTGTAGTGGTAACCCCTTAAGGCAGGGTCAGGAAGTGGAGAAGGCGCTACGTGTATGGGGGAGAGTGGGGTCTTGAGCCAGGTGCCCCCAGGAGGCCCAGGTCCTATATCAGAGCCCACCTTGGGATGAAGGCGCTGTCTGGATGTGCATGGTGAAAGCCAATAACCGAAATCATTGCTGGGATGACAGGAAGCCAACAGGCTCCCGCAGTCTGCCTTTTCAAGACTCTAAATCAGCGAAGATTTACAGGGCCGCTGCCCGGTGGGGACCACCGGCTGGCTCAGTGCGCGCATGCGCCAGACGACTCCACTACCTGCCACGGTAGACCCAGACCCGGCCATTTTGGCGTGTATCTTTCCCAGCCCAGCCAGGAACTATGTATCTATTTTTAAACAAGCACAAACTGAAATGATAAGCCACTTTTTGATGAGGGGAGGGCTGGTATGTGCAGATCTTGAGAGAAAAACAAGTTCCTCATAAATAACAAGAGAACTCAAAACAAAAAATTCAGGGGTGGGGTTAGGACCTCTGGATGAGCAGGGCCCCTCTGGGCTGTGATGGCGTGGCACTCACTCCAGCAGCCTGAGCTCTCAGTGAGATTAATGAAAACAGTCAGCTTGCCGAGAACAGGGACACTCACTCTGGGAATCTGTAATACGTTCCCCCAGGGTGTCCAGGCCTCAGGCCCCAAAGTCAGGAGGTGCTGAGGCAGGTGAGAGGGTGGTGACCATCCCTCTGTCCATCGCCGTCAGTAGCCACACGGCTGGGCCCAAGCACTTGGTTTTGCCACAACTGAGCTCTTCTGTACTGCTTACATATTGAATATGTTAACACCAGGATCCCAACCATTTCCTCACCCGCGGGCGGGAAATGGCCGCCCCTCTAACCAGGCACAGGCCTCCTCAGCATGCACCCCTGCGGGGCTTAAACCTGACAGAGGGGCTGCCACACTGGGATCCTGAGCATTCCTGCTTGTGGATTACTGAGCTCCTTCCTTCTTCAAATCAATGGGGAAGGACAGGCCCACGAGGGTGCTTGATGTTTGTCCTCCATGGACCCAGCAGGGACTCCCTTCACTTCATACACCAGTCTCACAGCCAGTTTGCTTTGGGAGAAGGGAAGGCATAGGCTAGGTGTGTCCTGTGTGCTAATGGCCTTGGTAAAGTTTCACTAAACCTAACAGAGGTTTGGTTATGTAACATGTGTTACTGTTTGCCGTCGAGTTGGTTCCGACTCATAGTGACCCTGTATAGGGTTTCCATGGAGCAACTGCTGAGCTTGAACTGCCGACCTTGCGGTTCAAACTGACTTTGCAGCCTGATGCATTAGCCCACAGCACCACACCAGTAACAAACAGTGGCCCTACAAATCCGCACTTCAAACCTGAGCCTTTGTGGGCACTCTCTCAGCCACACCACCTTCCTTGCCACCTGAGAGAGTGCAATGGCCCATCTTGTCCCTTGCCCCCTTCCCCTTCATTCAGCATTTCTAGATGAGTAAGGCTAGCTCCAGGCGCACCCTCCACCAGTAAGTCCTCAAGTCAAGAACCCTAGCCTTCTTTGCCTCTGCCAGTCTCCACTCTGCTCCATTTCCAGGACAATTCAAACCATCTGGACCTTGAGTCCAGTGGTGTGCTGGGAAAGTTGTTCTCTGACAGAAAAACAACAAAACCCAACAGCACTTGCCGATTTCGGTGGTGTAGATACTCCCCCCATGAAAAATGGAAACTGTGGGCAGCGGTGGAGAGATGAGGTACACATCTGCTAGTCTGCAGGAGCCCAGAGAGGTCCTGTCCCCAGCAGAGGGGTCACGAGGAAGGGCAGGTGACCTCATCCTTCTGCACACTGTGAACTTGCTGGCTGCAGGGAGCAACACAAAAGAACTGCATTCTTCTGAGCTATGCTTTACCTGTTATAGAAGATTCGATTGGGGGACACATCATTACGGCATCCCTGGCGGCACAGTGGGTTAAAGTGTTGGGCTGCTAAACAACAGGTCAGCGGGAGAAAGATGCAACAGACTGTTTCTGTAAAGACTTGTTTTTGTTCTAAGTACCCTCAAGTCGGTTCCGACTCATAGCGACCCTGTATAGGGTTTTGGAAACCCTAGCACTGCAGGATAAGCACTAGACTGCAAGATTGGTTTGAACTACAAGGTCGGTGGTTCAAACTCACCAGCCTCTCCTCAGAAACCTTATGTAGGGTTCGCTATGGTTTGGAACAAGGAGCTCTGGTAGTGCAGTGGTTATGAGGCATGCTGCTAACCTCAAAGCCAGCAGTTTGAAACTCCCAGCTGTTCTACAGGAGAAAGATGAGGCTTTCTGCTCACATAAAGATTTACAGCCTTGGAAACCCTATGCAGGGTCGCCGTGGGTCGGAACCGACTCCATGGTACATAACCACCACCACCATGGATTGGAACAGACTCGACGACACTTAACAGCAACAACACGGGGCAGGTCTACTTTGTCCTGCATGTTTGCAATGACTCAGAACTGAGTGGGTTTTAAGGTATCAGTGAAACGCCTTCAGAATATTCCAGACACTTGGGAAATGGTGGGGGCTTGTCTTCATCGAGCAACACTGACTTCCCTAAAGCCAGTCTTCTTGTTAACTGGGCCGTGTCCCATGCCACCCTTGCTGGTGGGTGTGTGGGCATGTGGACCGTGGGAGGGGGCAGCCAGAGGGGGCTGCTGTCAGCAAGAAGGATGAGACTGTAGCTGGCTTTCTTTAATCATTCCAGAGGCAGATGCAGATTTGTCACCTTTGTATAAGGTGCCAGGCAGCAGGTAAGAATTTAACAGCTTGTGGGAGTTCTAATTAGAGAGCCAATTATAACTCGATTGACCTGCCTTGCTTTGAAAGGCCTGGAAAAACGCATGTTGTCCTTAGGAAAAAAAGCAGGTTTGCTTCCAGCTTGTTCTGGGAGATCCCTGCAGGGAACGTGTGCCTGAGCTTTAGTTCCAGCCCCACGCATCTGTCTGGGCACTGCTGTCCCCAGTGTAGAGGCCGAGCGTGGGCTGTGGGGACTCGGGCTCCTATGGGCAGGGGGCTGCCTTCTGCACTTAGCATGCTCTCCTTTATTTACTGAACAGAGCCCCTCGTGAAGGGGTGGCCAGCAAGCAGTTGCTTCATTTGGAAAGACATCGCCAGCATGTCAAATAGAGAGCAAATCAAGACTGTCCTCTCAGCAAGGCTAGATCCTGAGCTTTCAGTACGGGGGTAACAGAAATGCAAGATCCAGTTCTAAAAGTGACGGCTCTTAGTGCTGAGGGGAGGGGGACTGACATCTGGCAAGAGAATTAGATCTTGAACAGAGGTACGAAGGGGGTTGCAAGGTACAGCATGTGTGCTAGGCACATTCAAGTCATTCTGGTTCATGCATGGCATGACATCTAATCACCCACAGCCCAGGAGGATTGATGTCACTGACCCCATTTCACAGAGGAAGAAACTGAGGCCTGGGGAAGTGACAGGACTTGTCCGGGGTCCCCCAGGTCTGCGGGGGGAGGGGGGTACTGCCTCTGTAATTCAGGTTACTGCTCACTGGTTGGGCCCTTTCCTCTGCATGGTGGCTTTGTGGACATCCTGATAACCAACACAGTGTGCAGAGCTGGCCACAGCCTGAACAGAGTGGGATTGTGGGAACCAGAGGGCTTGAGAATCTGACGAAGCTGGACCCAAATCCCAGCTTCGTTGGTGACTAGCTGGGCGGACATGGACATTGCCCTCCTGCTCCTGAAAGGCTGGGATTCTCTTCCTCTTTGGGAGGAAGAACCATTATAGGCAGTCAAATGCCTGTACAAGGCTTCAACTACCTACAAGCCACAAATGATGTTCAAGCCATCACTCTAGCTCCCACCACACCCCGGATCTCCAGCTCCCATGGCCATGCGTTCCTGTGCATCTCTACCTGGGGGACCAGGGCTGCTCATCTCATCCTGGCCAGCCTGACTTGCCACTATCCTGCTCTGAGACCTGGTTCTCCTCCCGTGCTCCCTCACGCTCTCCCATGCCTCAATGGTACCTGGAACTAATTCCCTCAGCAAGCCTTCCAGTGCCTGTCTTCTCAGCATTTCCTATCTCGGATGGTCAACCTGCTACCAGCTGAGCCATCCCTAAATCACGCTCAAAGAGTCACCTCTCTCAAATGTAAACCTGATCACTTGGAGTGGCTTTAAAAAGCAAACAAAAAAGGGAACTTTATTAGGAAGAGTTTCACACACACAGAGAAGTAAAACGGCAAATAGAATGAACACCCACATACCTAGCACCTAAATGTAACAACTGTTGGGGTTTTCATATTTGCTTCATCTCCTTTGTGCAGGTTAAGAAGAGCTGGTGCTGCAGCGGTTAAGCACTACAGGAGAAAGATCTGGCAGTGGGCTTCCATGAAGATTACAACCTTGGAGCCTCCATGGAGCTATTCTGTCCTATAGGATCTATGAGTTAGAATTGACTTCATGGCAGCAGGGTTTTGGGTTCATTTTTGCAGGTTAGTATAGGAGTCCTGGTGTGTGGCGCTGTGTGATAAAGCATGGACCACAAGGTCGGTTTGAACTGCAAGGTCAGAGGTTCAAATTTTCCAGCCGCTCCTTGGAAACCCTACATAGGGTCGCTATGAGTCAGAACCGACCCGACGGCACTTAACAACAAGAAGGATTTTATAAAGGACTCTTGGTGGCGCAGCAGTTAAGTGTTCAGCTGCTAACTAAAAGGTTGGTGGTTCGAACCCACCAGATGCTCCACGGGAGAAAGACGAAGCATCTGCTCCCACAAATATTTATAGTTTTTAAAACCCTATGGGACACTTGCAGATAATACCCACTTGACCTGGCTTCAGTGACTGGATGATCCGAGCTCAACTAGAAGAAAGAAGAGGG
>NW_006408543.1:18729508-18761055 GCF_000296735.1 Chrysochloris asiatica | reverse complement strand
AAAAAAAAAAAAAAAACCCATGGGACAATGCGCTTCTATCCTATAGGGTTGCAGTGGGTTCTGTGGGTTATTTTGGGAGTGTTAACATTTTAAAAAGGAACCCTGGTGGCACGGTAGCTAAGCACTCAGTTGCTAAAGGAAACCCACCACAGACAGCAGGAGAGAAATGTGACGGTCTGCTTCCCTAGAGGTTACAGTCTTGGAAACTCTACGGGGCAGTCCTCTTCTGTCCTACAGGGTTGCTACAAATTGGAATCAACTCGGTGGCTATGAGTTTGCTCACTGACTTTGGGTAGGTTCATATTTTGGAAGTGCAGTGGCTTTGTATGATAAGCACTGGACTGTGAACCACAAGGTCTGCGGTTCAAGCCTGCCAGCCGCTCCGCAGGAGAAAGATGAAGCTTTCTGTTCCCATGAAGACGTACAGCCTTGGAAACCCTAGACAGTTGGAACCGACTCTGTGGCACTTCACAGCAACAATAGTATTTTAAAGTAGACCACAGACATTGTGACATTTCACGCCTAACACCTGTGTTGAGCGTCTACCAAAATGAAGGTACTTTCTTCTGTAGCCATACAGCCACCACCACGCCTACCAGAGTCAACGTCAACTGTCTTTACTTAGTCCCCCAGTCCCCCATGAATGTATTTCCAGTAGCTGGTGTGCCTACTGTCTGTTTAAGATCCACCTCTGATGCCCTACTCCGGCTGACTAGTGAGAGAATGAACGTGATGCTCAAAGGGACATTGAGCAATACCTGGTACACAGTAGTGTTCACATACCGAGTGCCTCTCCTGTTTCAAAGCCCCTTGGGTGACTAGCAACTTGACATACTGAAAGGCTTGAAAAGAAGCAATACCTGCAAAGGTATTTTGAGAGCCAGGTGTTATGTAAATAGCAAGTAGAAGAGAAAAAGGAGGACAAAAACTAGAGGATGGAAGAGAGGGCTCAGGGAGCCTGGTGGGAAGCCAACAGGCAAAACAACAGAGGGGTTTTCTGCCAGGCAAAGTGGATGGAAGCTTTGGAAGAAGGAAGAACTCGGCTAAGGCGCTTTCAAAGGGCCTTTGGTCTTTCTGGATACTAAGGGCCCAGACCTGAGAGCTGGTAGGGGGGTTCTCTACCTTGCTTGTGTCCTCTCCTTTCCCAAGAGGGTGCTGACACCCAGGGAACACCCCTGACTCTAGGAAGTACTCCTACTGATGACCCTGGGTGGAGTCTCTTTGGATTCACCTGCACCCCACTCTTTGGTATGTGATGCTTAGACATTTCCCAGAGCAGGGAGCCACCAAGGCTGGCCTATGGGCCTGTGCAGGAAGACAAGTCCACCTTGGTTCCGACCTTCCAAGAGCCTAGGAGTTTGAGACTTAGCGACCCTTGGTACATTTTGTCAAGTCTCTTTCTTGCTCCTTACCACCAGTTCCCAGGCAAAAGGAAATCTGGTAGCATAATGGACTATGTGTTGGGCTGTTAATGGCAATGCCAGCAGTTCAAATCTACCAGTTGCTCCCTGGGAGAAAAATGAGGCCTTCTGCTCCTGTAAACATTTATAGCCTTGAAAACCCTCTACAGAGTCGCTATGAGTCGGAACCCACTCCATGGCATATAACCACCACTGCCACGAGCTCCCGGGTGTTAGCCTGGGAACTCTGCTGTAGCTGACTGAGCTCCTAAATTCAGGCTGGAGCTATAACCCAGGCATTCGGGGCAGCTCGACAGCAAGAGGCCCTCCATCTCTTTTAGGTAGGGGAAGAGGCAGGAGGCAAGGAAGACTTCATTCCAGCTGAGGGGAGGAGCAACACAGAGCTCTTCAATGCCCAGGGGATGAGCACACATGCCTCGCCTCTCCACCAGAGCAGGGGCCCAGGGTCCGCCTCACCCCTAGTCCACAACTGGATAAAGCAGCATCATTACCCCATTGTACAGACTGAGAGAGGGGACCCATGAGACCTTGAAGACATGGTCAGGATCCTGGGGGGCCTGCTACTCACTGCTCTGCGCCCTTGGCAAATCCTCTACCCTATCTGGCCTCAGCTTCCCCATCTGTAAAAGGGGTGTTTCGGTCGAGACTTTCTTTTAATTTATTTTGTTATTTTTGTTGAGAATACACACAGCAAAAAACAAAACATAAATACCAATTCAATAGCTTCTACATGTCCACTTCCAGGGCCCTGATGACAGCCTTTGAGTTATGCCACCCTTCCCACCCTCCTGTTCTGAGTGTCCCTGGTCCTTTCGCATCAACTCACCGCCCACTGAGGTTCTTGCCGAACCTCTTCAGTTGTGGTGGTCAACTGAATCCCATGTAGATAGCACGTACACTTAGGTAAAGGCTTTCAGTGAGACTCTACATTACAGAATGCTATCAACTCTCAACTCTCTGGCGTCCTGGTATGACGCTGTGGGTTAAATGTGCTGCACTGCAAAGTTGGCTTGGTCAGCAAGATCAGTGGTTCAAGCTCACCAGCTGCTCCTCGGAAACCCTGTACAGGTTCGCTATGGGTCGGAACCGACTTGATGGCACTTCACAACAAATCAACTTTGTAGCCAGGTCTGAAGGCTCCCATTCACTCCTGTCCTATCTAGGCTCTCATCCTGGTTGAGGAAAAACAATGGAAGGCGTTCCTCAGAGGCACTTCTTATGGGATGTTCTTCTTAGAACTTAGTCCAAAGGTCCAGAGAAGACATAGGGTTGCAATGGCCCCAGACACACAGTGGGGATTTTCTATGGCCAGCACTAATAAATGGGGAGATGGAGCACCCGAATGCCGGTGCTCCCATGACGTCAGCCACAGTGATGCTGAGCTCAAGGCAGGCAGGGTGGGGGAAGGAAGGTGCTGGCAAATCTAAAAGACAGCAGCTGAGTTAGAACCAGGAAGGCCTAAGATGAGGAGGGGAAATAAGGGGCCAGTGTCTGAGAACAAAGGGACCTTGCTAGTACAGTGGTCAAGGACTCACATGTTCACTGAAAGGTCATTGTTTTGAACCCACCAGTTGCTTCATGTGAGAAAGATGTGATAAGTCTGCTTCCTTAAAGATGTACAGCCTATGAGTCCCTATGGGACAGTCCCACTGTGCCCTATAGGATTGCTAAAGGCTACATAGAGTCAATAGCAGTAAGAATCTGAGAACAAAGAACCACCCAGACGAGAGGAAGTGAACAGCCTGCAACAAGCCAGGAGGCGCTGACTGGCAAACAGGAAGGCAGCGGGGGACTGAAATGTCATATTGTACGACAACCAAGGGGCAGAATTTCTAAGAATAAATGGTTTGCATAGAGTATGTCAGATTTTAAACAATTTTAGATCATAATTACTAATGGGAGACTGAACTGCACTACCCATAATTAGCCATCTAAGATTCCAAAACAGAAAGAAGAAATAAACAGGGAATTAATTTTTTCCGCAAGCCACAGAGTACAGCGCAGCTTGTATTTTGGAGCCTGCGCAGGGTCGGTGGGGCTTCTGAGTGGGTGGCTGCTGTCCTCAGAGCAGTGTCTCCCCTAGCCAGCACCAAGGAGAACACTGCAATGGTGAGAGGACCCACAGATGAAGGCGACGTCTACATAGACCATCCATGCACCACGTGACACTTTTTGAGGATGGGAGGGGTTCCTCTGCAGAGGATCGCAAGCACAAGGGCAGCATAGGGACCATATGTTGTCTCTCAGAAATTCTAGATTCCCAGGGCGACAGTCCTTTGGCTCCAAGGAAGATACACATACCTAACCACCAGGCGGTATAAGCTAGACAGATGCAGTTTCCAAAGGACGTGAGACAAAGTCAGAATTCAGGATGTAATTCTAAGGGAAGGTCCTTCCCTGTCTAGTTCAGCTTCTGGTCCTGGTGTAGCGCTGCCGGATAATGCACTGGACCACAAGGTCGGTTTGAATCACGAGGTCGGTTGTTCAAACCCACCAGCCGCTCCTCAGAAACCCTATACAGGGTGACTATAAGTCGGAACCGACTTGATGGCACTTGACAACAACAACAGTGACTGCTGGCAAAACTTGGTGTTCCTTGGCCTGTGAACTCCCCTCACATGGTGTCTGCTTTTCCCTGTGTCTGTCCCCTTCATAACACAGAAGGGATGAGGTTTAGGACCCACCGACTCTATCGTGCCCCCATTAAAATAAAAAAAAGAAACACCTATTTCTAACCAAGGTCATATTTACTTGTATTGCTGTTGTTATTAAGTCCTATCAAGCCAGTTCTGACTGACAGTCACCCTGTATAGGTTTTCCTAGGAGTAGCTGGCAGGTTTGAACTGACAACCTTGTGGCTCAAATTGACCTTGCGGTCCAGTGCATTGCCCTGCCCCTGCGGCACCACATCAGGACTCCATATTTACTAGTATAAGAGTTAGGATTTCAACAGGGTTTTTTTTGGGGGGAGGGGGGAATGACACAATCAATCCATAACACAAAGGAAGGTCCACTTAGGTTTGGGGTCAAGGCAACAAAAGAGGCTCCTTTGGTCTGGGAACTAGACCAGATGGTGGCCACCCCTGAACTAGCTCCCTTTGGAAGGTGGGGAGTGGGGGTCCTTGAGAGCCAAGGCTACATCCTGAGTCACCATTAAGGGACAGAGAACTGTCCTTGGAAGGGATGACTGGGTACAACTGACAGAAACTCGCCACACGAGAATTCATTTGGTCCAGGGAAGCAAGATACACGGAAACAGCTATACTAACATATGAACATAGAACTTTCTTGTCCTGGTTCTGCTGCTAACTTACAACAGGACCTGGGACAGGTCACCAAGAGCCGTCCTGGTGTGGCGATGCAGGATAAGAACTTGCCCACAAGGTTGGTTTGAACCACAAGGTTGGCAGTTCAAACTCACCAGCCGCTCCTTGGAAATCCCGATATAGTTGCTTAGAGTCAGAACTGACTTGAACAATGACAACGACAGGAAAGAAATCCTCCATTTTCCGAATCACTGGGAGAGCAAACACATCGGATATGGCGTACAAGGCTGTAGATTTCTCCTGATGCCAAGTGGCAATCATTCTTCAAGAGGCCTCAAGCAATCAAAGGGCACACCACTAAAGACAGGAGAGGAGAAGGAGAAAGAGCGCCCTACTTTTCCTCTGAGCACAGTTCAGTTGAACCCCAATTATAGCGACTGAAGACATTAGAGAAATGAAGGCCTGGACACATCTCAGGCCCTCAGGCTCAGGTGTGGTGTTGTAGGATAAGCCCTGGACCACAAGGTCAGTGTGAACTGTAAGGTCGGTGGTTCAAACCCACTAGTCGCTCCTTGGAAACCCTGGATAGGGTCACTATGAGTCAGAACTGACTCAATGGCACATAACAACAATAACACTTCTCAAAGTCCTTTTATCAAAGAATATCTAAGCAAACAGATGCATAGGATGAATATCTAAGTCTTTCATAAGCCTTTCTTCAAAGGAAAAAAAAAAGATTGTTCTTAATTCTAAAAGCTTTTTTTTTTTAAATTCTGAAAGAAGATAAAATACAGTTAATAGATAAAAGAAGTCACTAGACTTGATTCCTGCCAGTCATTCTTTCTATGTACAAGACAATGTGTACTTTGGATGAAAGAGATCCATTTAAAAAACTCAGCATTTGAAAGGGTTAGGTATAGGAACATGGATTAAAGGGTCTCTCTTCAGGACCTGCTTGTCCAAGGGAAAGCTGCAGACTTGGCTGCTGGTGGATGGATAAACCATGCAGAGTTAGATGCAGACTGCCAGGTACTGGAGTCCCTCCTGAAAAGCTGTGCTACATCTTCATGCGGCATCTCTTCTCTAAGAGGTTAAAAAACACCCAGCTAACAGATGACCTGTCAGACACATGTGGTTCTGCTCAGGAAACAGAGGCTACGTTACAAGATGGGGAAGAGGGGAGAAAAAACCCCAAACCACTGAAGGTTCATAATACAACAATGCCAACCAGAGTGCATCCTCTGGCTCTCTCCCTCCCTGTCTCTCTCTCTCTCATGCAAAATGGATGCACACACAGGCATGCTGAAAGACAGCTCGGGCTCCAGGACCCTTCTTTGAATATCAGGAGAGCCCGTCTTTTCAGTTTCATGTTGAGTGTCAGCCTCCCTTTGATAGACACCTGCATCAATCTTTAGAGCTGTGAACACAACCTAGGAGCTAGCAGCAGGGCAGAAGACGGATCCCAGGGCACTGCACACTTTGATGTCCCCCTTCCAAACCTACCGGGCGTGTGTCTGGACTGTGCCTTCAGCTACTCATCACAGAATGCATTTTTCACACAGTGCAGCCCATCTCTCGGTCTTTGCCTACCTATGTGTTCCCCGGAAAAGAACCGTTAACACCACTTCTACAGTTTCTACCCCCTGATGTCACTCCAGATTCTGGGTGTTGCAGAAAATGTAAGATCATGGAGAAGACCCTCAAGACTTTCCCCTTGAAGCCATCTTGTTGGAACTCAGGGGTCCTGCCTTCCAGTCTGTCCACAGAAAGCAAGCTAATGCTTTGGGGCCCATGGTGCCCCAACATAAAGCCTATTGTGTCACTGCATTGAGCCCTGGTGGTACCCAGAACATGTTTTCCCACTGCCGAACTACAACGCACCAGCCTCCAGATGAGCACACGGCCTGGGCCTCATCTGTCACCTCCAGCAACGTTTCCACCCACATCACCTCCTCTCTTTCCTTGGAGAGTTCCATCAGTGGTCTTTTGTCACTTCCTCTTGGGGTGGGGGGCAGTAAAATTTACCACCTTGGTCATTTCCATCTACCTTTCTTTGATTGACTGGTGGCTTTCTGTCCCTTCCTAGGCCCCAGCTTTGTCTCGGAAGCATAGACATTAAAGGGGATAGCTTTTAATCCACATTCTCTCATCTATCATCTCTCAATGTCAGCTCTGAAATTTCTCTGCAACACTAGACCACAGTAGCTCAGGAGACTACCAATCGCCTCACTTTGACCCCTGTTTTCCTCTGTCCCCTCAGTGGGGTTGAGGAGGGTGGCTCACCAGAGCCCCTCCTGCCCCCTTCCTAGTGTTCATGAACCCCTCTGTCCCTCACAGTCCCCTTCAAAGCTGCGGGTTGTTGCCCTCCACAGCCCTGGCTGACCCGGCCATCTGCTTGTGTCCCACACCTCTTCCCAACCTGTCAGGTGGCCTGGAGGAAGGCCTGAGCACCCTGCTAACAGCTTCAGCATAAACTGACTTCTCAACAATCCCTTCTCCCTCTATCCTTATCAGCACCCCTCCACACAAGCTTGCTGCCCCCACCCCACCTCCACATGCGTCTCCCTCCTGAACACTCGTGGTCCTTCCTTGCCCTCCCGTCTCATGTGCTGCCCTCAAAAGCCCAGACTGACGTTGTCAGAGGGCAAGCAGCTGTCCCTGTTTGCAGAGCGTGTTCCTGTCCTGGTAATTTTGTCCTTGGCTACGCGGAGCCTCTGTACCTGGCCTGGGGAGTAGGGCTGGAGATACTGTCTCTCTGAGCCCGGTTGGTATGAAGCACATTTCCTTCCTCTCTTCCAAGTCTGGAAGACGCAACACTGGTACTGGAAAGTTGTCTAGTGGTTCATTAATTCATTTGGGGCACTGGGCACTAATGGCTTCCAACAGTGCATGCAAAATGTGTGCAAAAATCATATGAAAACTTTCCTTAGATTTCCTGGGAAAAGTCCCTTTTCAATGTCTTCCTCTTGTCAACGACATTACTATTATTCTTCTCCCCTTCAGCTCACTGCATCCTTAATAATATCTGCCTCCCTTGTCTTGTGCTAGCTCATTAACACTTAACACATTCCGTCTCTCCTCCCTTCTCTGTACATGTGGATTAAAACATACGTATTAAGGCTCAAACTACTAGAAAATACCCAATTTTCACTGGGGTTTAATTTACATTTCTCTTGTCAAGTCCGGTCTTCTATTTATTTGAACAAATACCATCTGTCTCCCAAGTCATTACTGCTTTTTTAAAAAAATGTCACGTTTGCGTTTCTGCTTAAAGTGCACCTCTCTCCCAACTGGGGTCAGATAACCTGGCACACACTGTTCTTCAGAGAACAAGCACAAACTCGGGACAGAGAACGGTACTCTGTCAACGCCCGCCATTTTGTCTCTACCTGTGACACACAGTGTGGTTTCCTTTCCATCCAAAACAACCCTCTTCCCGCTGTCCCTCCAGTTCGCTAGTGAGTGAGTGAGTGAGAGAGGATTCCAACTCCGACCCTTCATTCTTACTTTCTGTATGACAAAAACCATCTTCTCTACTTCTTCTATCTCAGGAACCTTTTTCCTACCAAAATTTATAACATCATTTGCAGGCTACACAAAATTGAAAATTAGCCTGCTATATTTGGTCAAACATTTAATGAACTCACCCCCAGTGTGGTGGCTGGTGTCCTGGTGTGGCACTGTGGGTTAATGCGCTGGACTGTAAAGTCGGTTTGAGCCGCAAGGTTGGTGTTTCAAGCTCACCAGCCGCTCCTTTGAAACCCTATGGGTCGGAATCAACTTAACAACATGATGGCTGGAACTGCGGTTGTCTTAGCAGGGCCAGGCCAAATGATTTCACAGGCCTTATACGTTCCCAGCCCCTGTTCCAGCTAAACCAAATCCACTGCTTTCCAGTGGATTCTGACTTGTAGGACACAGTAGAAGTGCTTCACCGGGTTTCCAAAGCTGTAATCTTGATGGAAACAGACTGCCACACTTTTTCCTATGGAGGGACTGGCGGGTTCAAACCTTTGTGTTAGCAGCCAACAGCTTTAACCACTGTACTACTACGTATCCCTTCTTCTAGCCAAGGCTGTGGAAACACAGCTTTCTTAGGATGCTCAAGAAGGGAAAGAGGAGGAGAGAGGGGCTGTGAGGGCTCAGGGCTGTCTCTTGTACAGACACCAGCCCCAGGGGGAGAGGAATGGGCATTGGCTGTTCAGTGTGGGGGGCTCCTGCCAGCTGCAGGCCAGGCTCTGTGGCAGGCCGGGGAGAACGCTGCCAGAACATTCCTTATAAGCTCACTAAGAGGAAACGTTGCCAGCAATCCTTTGGGAGCCACACTGATCACAGTCACTAAGCAATTTTTGTAGACTTGCTGGTCTCCACCTGCCTCCAACCTTGGGAGTATGTGCACAGAACGTGTGGAACGGGCCCTGGTGTGGACACAGCTCAGCTCAGCTGCTAACTAACAGGTGAGTGATTTGGACTCACCAGTGGCTCCCTGGGAGAAAGATCTGATGATCTGCCCCCATCAAGGTTACAGCTCAAAAATTGCTATCGGCGGTCCTACCCTAGGTTGCTATGGGTTAAACTGACTCGATGGCATCCAACAGAATATGTTGAGAAAAGTGTATTTTTATTATTTAAAGGAGCTCTGGTGTAGTGTTGCAGGTTAATGCACTGGACTGCAAGGTCGGTTTGAACTGCAAGGTTGTCAGTTCAAACTCAGAAGTCACTCCTCGGAAACCCCATACAGGGTTGCTATCAGTCGGAACTGACTTGGCGACACTTAACAACAACAACATTATGAAAGTTATTTTTGTTATAATTTTATGATGATGACCACTTTCTGCTGCCAAGATCTCCAGAGACGGCTTATGTCGCCCAGCCTGATAAGGCTCCGTCAGTGGAGTCCGCAGCCACTGTCTCCTCTCAGCCCTGTTCACCAGCTCTCCTGGGCGGGCCCACTGCCTGCTCCTTTCAGAGTGAGACATGCCTGGCATTTGTCAGGGAGCTCAGGTGTCTTGCAAAATTCCAAAGGAGAAATGTAAAACTCTCCCTGTGTGATTTTCCGATTTGATCTTGTGTCTCATGTATCCCTCTGGAGATGAACAAGAAATACTTCTCTGAATAATTCATCGGCCCCTGGGTGGAAACACACTGTCTCTCGTTTTAATAGAAAGGCTGGGTACACGGTGTGGATGATAACTCTTCTGCAATGCGCCATCCGCACTTTTTAAATTCCTCTTACAACAGCGAGAGGAGACGGAAGAGCTAGGTAGTGTTTTCAATCAAACAGACTCATGTTTGGATAATGTATACACTTACTTATAAACCTAAAGTGAGCTACAAAATGCTAATCAAGAGAAGTTGAAATAATCAAGTTATTACTTTAAAAATGGAACATGACTGTCGTTGGGTTTCCCTTTAATGAGCATCTACTAGGTGCTGGGGTGGAGGGGGTCCCTGCGTGACGCAAACAAGGGATTCTCAGCTGCTAACCACAGGGCTGGAGGTTCGAACCTACCCAGAAGCGAGACCTGTAGATCAACTTCTTAAGAACCAGCCTGGAGTCTCCATGAAGCACAGTTCCACTCTGACACACAAGGGGTTGCCATGAGTTAGAACTGGTTTGATGGCAATCATATTGGGTTTTGGTTTACTAGGTGCCAGGTGCTAGAAGCTCTGGTAGTGAAATGGTTAAGCACTGGTTTGCTAACCAAAGATGGGTGGTTTGAACCTACCAGCTGTTGTACAGGAGACAGAAGCAGTCTGCTTCTGTACGGTGACAGCTCTGGAACTGCAATGGGGGATGCTCTACCCTGCCCTATAGAGTGGCCTTGAGTTGGTTAGGGTTAGGTGCTAGGAGCAATGCCAGGCTGGCTATATGTAAATCATTTCACTCAGTCATCACAACATCTTTCCAGGGTAAGGAACCACCCAATGTATAGGTCCATCGAGGTTCTTAGAGGTTAAGACCAGGGTTCCCCAGGAGGGACTAGGTTGAGTTTGGAGTCCCAACCCAACACTTCTCAGCATTCTTCTGCTGAAAATCACTCAGTCCTTCCACAGTTCACAATGTGACTATGAGAAATGCAAAGATCATACAGGCTCTGGGGTCCTTTGAAGGATATTTCATTCATTAGATACAAAACCACATCCTCTCAGCACTAGATGGAAATGCAGAGTCTGTGGAGTCGAATGTCTTCATTGTACAGAAAGGAAACTGAGAGGCTGAGAGCTCAGGGGTCTTCCCTGTGGTTAGAGAGCAAGCAACACCCTAGAACAGGTCTCTGTCCCGGAGCCCGCCCAGGACTCTTTGTTTGATGCCACATGGCACTGTCTGATTACCAGTGCTGGGATCTGAGAGCCAACCGAAGAGCACCTATGGTCTAGTACAAGCTTTCCTCCCCTCTGACTCATTAGATCAGAGGGGCTCTACTGCTCAGAATGAAATAACATGTCAGAGCCAAAGCCTGGCCTGCGGACCCCCAGAGCAGTGTGGCTTCCCCCAGCCCCGATACCTTGTTAACTTCTGGATCTCACTTCAGACCCTCACAGCTGCCCACATCGATGTTCTTAAGGATGAGTCCCCACCCGTGGGGACTGGTCAGCTCAGTGGCTTACTGAAGCTGAGTGGCCCACAGACTGTCTCCAAGGGAATCAGGGTCAGAGCGCCACCTGGGCTCTGGCCTGAGCCTCTAGTGAAGGACATCTGTGTTTCTGGGGAGCTAGTGGACCCACATGTGGGGCAGGGCACCCAGGAAGCAAGGTACGCAGTGGCTGACATGTACTGAATGACTAATCTGTAGTGTAATAAGTCAGGACATGTAAATGTATGCTTATCTGTCAGGGATCGTACATCTGAAAAGAGGCTTTGATTCTGTAGGAAGATGCTGTGGCATGAGAAGAGAGACGGATCAGATAGAATGACCATCTTTGATGCGGTGAGAAAATGTGCACTTGCGCCTGCCTTGCCTACTGTGTAATCTGACAGTGCCCGTGTGCAGGGTGGACACTGGACAACTTACCTACCTGTGTCCTGGCCATCCATCCATCCATCCCCACAGGACGGCTCCCCCCAGTCTGCAGAGTGGTCACACTTGCCTCCCCCCACATCCCCAGTGTGGCCACACCTACGGACTGCTGTAGAGTGCAGAGGGCAGCATGCAAGCCTCTTTGTCAGACACAGGGGCCAGGACATCAACTCCCCAGAGCACCCGACAGGACCTTCAGTCAGGGCTGCTAGGGATGCCCTCTGCAGAAACGACACTTGGTGTGATGGGACCACCTGGCCAGCTAACTGTGCCTGAGCATTACAGGCTACCAACTGCTTCCTCGGAGGACTTACCAGTCGCTGCATGCTTTTCACGTGGGTGGGGCTGATGGATAAGGCTTCTTCATACCACCGCCGGGCTTCGTCAAGGTTTCCTCGCAGCTCAGCAACCTGGCCACGCATGTACAGGACGTTGTGGGACATGGGGAAGAGGTTGGCCGCTTCCTGGGTACAAGCTGTGGCTTCGGCGGGCTTCCCGATGCCGATGTAGACTTCAGCTGGGGGGAGGGGGGGAGAAGGACAGCAGATGTGTCCCTGGTTCACTTCCACTGTCCTTCACAGGCCCTTGGGGCAGCTGCTTCTGGAGCTGGGGACATTCCCTGCAGGGGAGCCGGGTAGGAGGCCATCTGGATGGGCAGGACCCAGAGCTGACCTGTCTCCTGCCCCAAGTGGAAACAGCTGCAGACTAGCAGTCTTGTGCATCCACCGTTACAAAAGACTTGAGTCACTCGCACCCTGAGGAGTGGGTGGTGGTGGTGATGACAGCTGGCTTGGCCCTGGTCTTACTCTGACAGCCCGTTGCGGACAGGTCCTGGCTCTGCCTGCTGGCCTGCTCCGATGGGAAAGGGCAGACACTATCAGATTATGTGTTCATGGAGCCCCTAGGCACAGTGGTTAAACACTCAGCTGTTAACCTAAAGGCTAGTAGTTCAAACCCACCCAGCCACCCCTTGGTAGAAAGACCCAGCCATCTGCTCCCATATGGATGACAGCCTGAAAAATCTCTTCGGGCAGTTCGACTGTCACGTGGGGTCATCATGTGTCAGAATTGACTTGACAGCACCCAACACCAAAGGCATGAAAGGAAATTGCTGCCCCATGAGACCCTGCCCTCCGACCAGGGGGTTTCCTGAACTCTGGAGGCTGACTTCAGAACACCGACAGAGCCCTGCAATAGACCAAACCAGCAGGAAATGCCTTCCTGTCCACCGTAAGGCACTTCCGAGAGCGTGTCACAGCCCAGTGTCCAGGCAGGAACTTCATCCTACTCCTCACAGCTCTCCTCCTGAGCCATGTTCTGATCCCTGAGCATCCCTCCAGCGGGCTGGACCCCGGTCACCCCTGCACAGCCACAGCGGTTAGGGTTTGTCTACTGCTGCAGGATCGGGCCCACTAACCACCTTCCAGCTGTCCAGCCCCTTCTCCTGCTGAGGGTCTACTGACCACCTCCTGCTCAGGCCCTTCTCCTGTGGTCCTGTCCTGACTGCCAGCCTCCTTTGTGAGCATGAATCCAAGTTACTTACATGTACATATATATTCTATGCTAACATGTATGTATAATATCATGCACACAAAAATAGGAATGTTGAAAGAACATGACAAAAAAAGACACAGGAATAAAAGTCTGACTATTGTCCTCACGTAATCCTGGTGTGGCGCTGTGGGTTAATGCACTAGACTGCAAGGTCAACTTGAAACGCAAGGTTGGCGGTTCAAGCTCACTAGCTGCTCTTCGGAAACCCTATTCAGGGTCGTTATGGATTGGAACTGACTCGATGGCACTTCACAACATTGTCCTTAGACATCTGTCAGTGTCCCTTGCAGGTCACTTCAAACATTCTGTATCTGCCAGTCTCTTATAGCTGCCTCCACACTGACCTGCAGCAAAACTCTGGCAGGCCACTGCTTCCTTAGAAATGTCCTTCCTTAGTGCCCTTGCGCATGCGGCTCCGACAGGGCCCTTAGCCTGCCTGTGAGGGCATCAGTGAGGCCAGCCAGGACCAGCCTGCTCAGACAGATGCCTCCCCATCTGTACAGCACAACTTCTTCCTTTCCCTGTTTTATGTAGCCACGCCCCCAATGCGTCCACAAAGACCACAGCCCAGCAGATCCTAAGGAGCAGTTGTATAGTCAGAACGGACTCAGCAACTACGGGTAACGCTTACCACCAGCCGACAGGTGTGTTATTGCTTTACCTGTGGTCAGCTCCCACTGGACTGTGAGTCAGGAGGGCAGTGCCCAGCACATAACCGAGGTCCAGCAGGAGCTGCTACAGGAGCCAGTGGATGGTGAGTGAGTGAGGACAGCTTCAGTAAGAGGAACGACACTCGCTAAGCATGAGCTTGGTGCCAGGAATGGTCCTCAATCTGTCTGGACAGTGCCCCAGTGAGGAAGGCAAGGTTACTGTCCCCATTGTACAGATGAGGACACTGAGAGGCTCTGTAGTGTGCCCCAGGACCTAGGCCGAGCGGGTGAGGGGCAGGGCTGGGTCAGGACTCAGGGCGATTGGCAGAGGGCCCATGCTCTCGTCCTCCAGATTCCTGGGCCGGGCATCCGGAGCTCCACGACCTCACTCCCCAGCCAGACTGTATTCCTGCTGCTACCTGACCGGAAGAAGCAACTTGTTATTTTCTGTGCACAGAGCAGGCATTCCCTTCTGTGGCCTCTGCTTGTGAGGCGGACACTCCCAGCCCCTCCTCCACATCTCTCTGATGGCCTGCGTCACCGGGAGCATTTTCGTGGCAGTCTTTGCTCCCGCCCTGGGCAGGCTCTGCGGCACCTCCAGCTTTGAGCCCTGGCTGGGCAGTGGCCGGAACGTGTTACACGGCTGTGGTCAGAGTTGACCCTGATGTCTGGCTGGCCCCTCTCCCTGGTGTACATACACCAATGACGGAACCCTGGATAAAGGTGGCCTTGCATCCTTCCTGTCCACCAGTCCCCCCTAAACCAGGAGCCCAAGTGATGGTTGACTGGCCGAGGACCTCTGGTGAGGAACAGCCCAAGGACTTCTGCCAGACATGAAAACGTGGGCAGTTCAAAGACAGCGTGTGGCAATGCCACGGTGCGCCCAGCACACACAGGAAACTCGGCAGGAGCAAAGCACACATCACCTTTCCTCTAGTGTGGGCCCAGGCAAAATCTTGCCCTATGCTCTGGTTGCTATAGGGTAGCTATGAGTTGGAAACCACTCAGTGGCAGTAGTTTGGTTTGGGGCTGGGATGGCATCGTGAGGACAGTCTGATGTCTTTCAGTTACATGACTCCCTCGATGCTCTCATCTGAGTCTGATGTGTGCCCGCTGTGGACTTAGCTTACCTGAGCACAGTCAATGCTTGGGAGAGCTGTACAGAATGTTCCTCTCACTGAACACTTAGCTCCTGACTTGCTTCCAGGTTAGGGCTAAGTGTAGATATACTTCCAAGAAGCCCAGGGCCTGGAGCTGTTGTGGGGAGGAACGCTGAGTGTCTTTCATCTAGCTCACCATGAAAGGGGACATTTTGCAGGAGTGAGACCTGGATGTGAAAGTTTTTCTGACATCAACCAAAGGAACGAATGCCCAGATGACAGTGTGCATGCTATGGTTCTGCTAGGAGTCCTGCTCTATCAGGCCCTCTAGGAGATGGTACCAAGGCCTTAGCATTGCTGTGTTCTCCAGAGTCACGGACGGATGCTGCTGGTCCTTTCTCAGGAGGAGATGGAAGAAACAGTCATGATCACTAAGGTGGAAGGACGAATTCAGGTCTCCAGGTGACGTCCTTCAAGGCCATGGCCCTTGGGAGAAGACAGTTACGGCACTGATAAGGCCTGCGCTCCTGCAGGCTGATGCGGCCGACAGACATATGGCCCCGGGAAGCCCCGTTCCCTCCACTTCAAGCTCAGGTGAAGAACACAGGTGCAATATACTGTAAAGTTCCCCCAGTGGAGCCAAGCTTCCCTGTCAGTCTCATCCTGATACACAGTCTCCAGATCAGGCTGCTTGGACTCCCTTTCCCTGTGTCCGGGTACCACAGGGGTCTAGGAGCCCCAGTTTGGGAAAATGGAGGCTCTGGTTCTTGGCCCTGGGCCTTGTGTGGGGGCTTCTCACTTGCTAATGGGCCTTGATTCTGGCTCACATCTCTCTGAGGGCAGTGGTAAGGCTCAAACACGATGGTGGGAAGACCATGTGGCTGCTTCTCTAAGGAGCTAGAGTTGGTCTGATCCACGCCATCTCTACACACAGCCTAGTCCTGCGCCACCCTCATAAGTGTTGCTATGTTTGAGCTCATCGTTGTAATCACTGTATCAATCCATCTCGTTGAGGGTCTTCCTCCAAGCTTGATGCTGTGTTCTTCTTCATATAGGCCAGCTTCTGACATTATCTGCTCAGCACGCAGATTGGGTAAATTACAGTGAGAGGATACAACTCTGGGGCACACCTTTCCTGACTTTCAAACTATTCAGTAGCCCCTTGTTTTGTTCGAACAAACTGCCTCTTAGTCTGCACACAGGTTCCTCATGAGCACAATGAAGTGTTCTGGAGTTCCCATTCTTAGCAATGGTATTCACACTTTGCCGTGATCCACACAGGAAGCCCATAGTAAACTGAAAATAGTGAGATTACACTTTGTCGTGCGGCTCAAGGAGGTCAAGTGGCTCATCCAAGCACTGCAGCTCTACTGGGCCAAGTCTTAGGACTGGAGTTCTGCCTTTTCCATTTCACGCCTTCTTTCAGACAATGGCTGCACTCAGATATTTCTCTTTAAACAGAAATTACATGTTCATGGGACACAGAGTCTTAGGGTCCAGGAATGAAACTTCAGTGGTAGAATGTTTGGCATCAACCAGCTAGTTTGGGACGGATGGGGTTTGGGCAGGAAAGGGAAAGGATTCCTGAAGCTTCCTTCCCAGGATTCCCGACCTCTGCTTACAGTACACAGCTAGTCTTGGGAGAAAGCAAGGCCATGCAGTGTTGACCATGAGCTGGTGTGATTTGGGAAGTCTGTCCTTCTGGGAGGTCATAGCTCAAAGAGAGCCACTGTCTCCCTAGAAGAGGGTCTCGTGAGTACCCCCTGCCCCCAATGTCAGCAGCTCCCTCCTTTGCGCTCCCTTGGCTCTATCTGTCCCGCCATTTTTCTAGGGGATGCTCCTAGAACCCTTGCTTCTTGTTTCTGTCAGAGCCCAATTGGCTCTAGCCACACACCTGGCTTCTTTCTTAACCGTCCTCCAGGTCCCAGTTGATTGATGAGTTTGGGAGGAGGATCTGAGCCTGCACACCTGGACCCCCCAGGGCTCTCCCCCTCTGGGGCTTGTCCTGCAGGTGCTGTTCATTGTCACCTTGCTCATGCAGCTGACAATATGCACCAGAGTCAGGGCCTCACTGACAGGTGATGAGACAGGTCCAGGGACCAAATCCTCCATTATATTGGCCTGGGTACTGCCTCTCAACCCAGAGGCCAGCAACTTGGGCTGAGCGAGGTCAACTTGGCGTGATGCATCAGGGAGTCCAATTGGGGCCAGAAGACGAGTCACCTTCTCTGATTCAGCCTCACTGTAATTTAGCTGAGATTTCGATCCCCATTTGGCTTTGCCTCTTTTATTTCTTAATTGGTTCAGACCTCAAGATAAAAGAGAGGGGTATGGATTACACTTCCCTCAATGAAACAAACAAACAAACCTGTTGCTATGGAGCTGGGTCTGACTCCCAACAACCCCACGTGTTACAGAGAAGAGCTGCTCCACAAGGTTTTCACGCCTGGTGTGGTGCTGTGTGGTAAGCACTGGACCAGAAGGTTGGTTTAAACCACAAGGTCAGTGGTTCAAACTCATCAGTTGCTCCCTGGAAGCCCTATCCAAGGTCACTATGAGTCGGAACTGACCTGACAGAACTTACAACAACGATCTTTAGCCAAGAGGCCTGACCAAGCGCTGATGGCTCTTTGTTGGTTCCCTTGGCTTGTACTTGTCATCTGGTTACCATGAAAAAATGTTGAAAACACAATCTCCCCTACTGCTTGCAAATCTCTGATGGCTTCCTGCTGCAAACCGAACATAATCCAAATGTTTCTGCTCCACACTCAAAACCAGGGTCCTGCCTTCCCAACTTCTCCATGCCTCTGAGTGTCCCCTCGCTCAGAATTCTCCCCTAACTCCCCATTCACTGAAGACCCAACATTTCTCTCTCTGGCTTCCAGAGCCCCACTCTAATGGACATCCCCAGATGGCCCTGGGTAAGCCCCGGCTCATGCTCTGTTCTCCCACCCTGTGCTAAGAAGACTCTCAGCCTAGCTGGCTTTGTATGACAGTGATCAGGTACAGCGCCCGTCTTTCCTGCTAGAGGACAAGGATCCAGCTGGGTGTGTCTTGGCACTGCACCATTACCAACTCTGCCTTGTACCCAGAGGGTGTCTGCCAAACCAAACCACACATGTGACCAGAACAGTCCCTGGTAATGCACAGTTAATATACCTGGCTGCTCACTGAAAGGTTGGGAGTTCAAGTCCACCCAGAGGCATCTGGAAAAAAAAGAATCCCAGAGATCTATTTATAAGAAATCAGGCACAAAAAGCCCTTCAGAGCACAGTTCTACTCTAACACACAGTGGTGGTGGCAGTGTGTTTGCTATGTGTTAGAGTAGATTTAATGGCAAACGGATTTTTTACAAAAAATGCTTCAAGGTCCTGAGGCCTGTCTTTCTCCAGGTGAAGTTGGGTGCCTGCCGGGAGGTCTAGCTGCACTCCTCACCCACTTGTCTAACACTGTCAAGTCTCTGCTTCAGGTCTCTCCGCATTAGAACCGGCTCCTGGGATGCGAGCCCCTCATAGCTGAGGGCGCTGGTGTAGCCTAGACGCCTCGAAGGCTGGCTGGGGCCTAACTCCGGGCTGTGCCTTTCTGAGGAAGGCAGACGAGGTGATTCTTCCCACAGAAGTGCTGTCCACCACCCAAGGCTTTTCCTTCCGGGTTAAGTCCATGCAGAGCGGACAGCTCCCATGCGCAGTAGAGGGGCTGTCCCGAGAACTGTGTCCTTTCACTCTCAGGCCACCTGAGGCATGGCAGGGTGGGAAGAAGGGTCAACACTCATGGGGCATCAGGTAGGTATTTTCTAGCTGTGTGGGCGAGGCTCTCAAATCCATGTCCTCTGCCCCTAACAGAGTGCCTTGTGCTGGGAAACCAGTTTGGGAGGCCTGCCTGTGGCGGGTGAGACACCCCTGGGAGAAAGCAGGTGTCTGCCAGGAACACATGGTGCTCCCTGAGCTTGCCTCAGATGCTGTCATGAATTCGCTCTTTCAGAGAAAACTCGGCACACAGGCCAAAGAGGAAGGGGTCATGTGTCCAGACAAGTTTCCTGTCACCCATCCAAGTCACCAAGGCCAAGGGGAGGCCTTCATTCTTATCAGCTCTCCCTGGGACTGTTCTTTTGTTTGGAGATGGCTGGGCAGTGAGAGGAGGAGATGACTTTGTTTTCACGTGTCCTCATACCGAGTGTCTCGGAGCTGGGCCCACGTTGGGGCCTGCAATCTGCAAAGTGCATGCAGCAGGTCCTGTCCTCACCGAGGGCCTGGCCAAAGTCCTTGGCCAGAGCCTTGGCTGCACAGTTGGCATAATTTCCAGTTTGTGTCTGCCTGTGTCCACCTGTCAAGAGCAGCCCCTTCCCCAGAGGCCTGGCTGGGAAAGTGAGGCTGGCCGCTGAGCCCTTAGCTGCACTGGAGACACATTTCATCCCTGTCAAGTCTTTGTCCAGCTGCTCTCCTGAGTCCGAGTCATTTCCCACCCCTTAGCCAACCTTGACGCAGCATCCAAAGGGAATACAGAAGTCAGCAGAGCAGACGTGGAGCCTCTTCTCACCCCAACACCAACAAGCCCATCTGTGCCCACGGTGCCCCTGCACTGAGTCTCAGCCCATCTGTCACACTTGTGCCTTCGTGAGTTCACACTCCTGCTTCTTCACTCTCCTGGCCATGCAGCCCTACCTGCAAATCTGCACGTGTCTACATCAGCCATCTGTAAGCTCCCCCTCTGGACCCCACATTCTCTCTTTTCACCCCACATCCCTCTCCAGCCTCCCATTTCCCCATTCTGCTCCATGGAGAGGGAGGGCCTGCAGGCCGCACGCGAGCTTCATCCTCACAGTGTCTACTGCTTGGCCTGCCATTTCCTCTCTGTCCCCCCACTGCCACGGGTCTGCTTGGGGCCACAGCTCCCCTACACCAAACCCACCAGGCGTCCCTGGCTCCACCTTTCTCAGTCTCGCAGCTCCACTTCCTCCTTGAAAATGGTTGTTTTCATGGCTACTGAGTGATTGCTACTGGCTGAACACGCTACATGGATAGAATCTCACGGAGAGGCCGAACACTTCATTTTGCAGATGAAGAGGATGCCAAGACTTAGAGGGGTAGGGAGAGTTGCTACTCCATGGTGGAACAAGGATTTCATTGAGTCTGATTCTAGAGCCCCCTTCTTGGTTCTTCCTGCCCTGCTGACCCTCACTTGAGACATTGTCTTTTCCTCTCCTCAAACATTAACGTGGGAGGGGCTTAGGCCTGGACACTGGCTGTCCTCCTGGCACCACCATGCCCCTTGGCTTCAAATCCCAACTCCTGAATTTACATCTCCAGCCCAATTCATGAAATGCAGACGTGAACATCCAGCGCCAGCTTGGCATCTTTGCTTGAAGGCCTTGGGCATCCGATAGCTACCTTCCCGACATGACTTCTGCTTTCCTTCCTCCCCGACCTCAACACCCCAGTTCCTCCCCCAGCTTCCCCATCGCAGAAACGGCATTGCCGTCCATCCACCTATTTTCTCATGCACAGAACACACGATTCGTCCTTGAGTCTTCCTCTCCCATCACCCCCAACATCCATCCAGCTCTCTTTCTGCTTTCACTCTTGTGCCTCCCCTTGCTGGAGCAACCTTTTAAAAACCTCAGTCGGATCCGTTCATGCTCTGGACAGGAGCCCTTGAATAGCTCTTCATTGTTATTGCAATAAAGTTCCCAGATCTTAGCAAGGTTACCAGGGGCACAGCAGGACCTGAGTGGACTCTTCTTCTGCCTCACCTTGGACCCCTTCACTGCCTGCTCTTCAGGAGGTCAGCCCCAGGGCCCCAGCAGTGTCTAGATTACTCAGAGCTTGAGCTGTCCACACACCTTCTTACAAGCTGTCTGTCTACTGTTCTCCTCGCTCTGTTATCACTGTGGGCTAATGGTTCCTCAAGTCTTTGATCAAATGCAGGTTGGCCGCTCCAGCTCCCTATTAGATGATCAATTCTCATAGAACCCTGCACATGGCACAATGGGTGATATGTGTTCCTGTTGTTTCTGCAACGACAGACACCATGGAGTTCTGGTGTGACGCTGTGAGATAAAGCACTGGACCGCAAGGTCTGAATCACAAGGTCGGTGGTTCAAATTCACCAGCCACTCCTTGGAAAGCCTACACAGCACTTATGAGTGGAACCCAGGGCACTTAACAACAGTAACACTCCATCTCCATCACTACCGCCCTCTAGAGGCCAGCTGCAGCTAGGACACACAAATGGGTGCTCAAAACTACTGTGCCTAATGATGTAGAACTGCCAAATGCTGTTACCTTCTGTAGATACAAAATTTTAAAAAAATAAACAAGTATGTTGTTGAAAACAGGAGTATCTACTGTGGGTTACGTGTACGGTTCTGGGGCCATACTGGTTGGGTTTAAGTTCTGACTTCTCTACTAGGTTGCTATGAGTTGGAACCAGTTTGGTGGCACTTTAACAACTACAACATGGCCCACAGTGCTGCATCCTGTCTTCAGTGAGCCCACATACCACCTGTCTTCATCTCATCCTGGTGGTCGCTTCCCAGGATTATCCTCAGCCCTGCTGAGGCACTGCCCGGCAGAAATGGGTCTGACCAGGGCCTAGGAATTTGTGACCGTATCCCAGCTTTGAATTCCCAGCAGCAATTAGAAAAATCTGATCTTGCACATCTAAGAATAGCCGCTGGCTCCACTGTGAGAGGTGCCAAAGTGAAAGCTATAATTATTAGTAAGTAACAAGCAGAAATTAACCACCTACCGCAAAGTCATTTTTAGCTGCCATCCCAATGTGGAAATTGAAAGATGGGCACCAGGAAGCTCGCATGGCTTGGGAGGGGCTCTGGTTCCGCTCTGAATTATGGTGATTGTATGTGTTCCTAAAAGGCCAACCATGAGAGTTGTCTTCTACACCAGCGGCGTTGGGCCTCTGTTAACGGTGTTGGAGTGATGTGGAAAGGGTAATACTGGTGGTTGTACAACAGGACGAATGTAATCAACGTCACTGAATTAATTGCACATGAAAGACTGTTGAATTTGTAGAAAGTTTTGGTATAGTTATTTTTGGAGTCCTGGTGTGGCACTGTTAGATAAGCACTGGACCATGAGGTCAGCTTGAACCACAAGGTCAGGGGTTCAAACTCACCAGCCGCACCATGGAAACCCTATTCAGGGTTGTCATGAGTTGGAACTGACTCGATGGCACACCACCACCACCACCACCATAGTTAATTTTACCATAATTAAAAAAAAAGTAGTTGTAGGGCCCTAAGGGAGGCAAGTTCTGAGATGAAATAAACCTCGAATCCTGTAATTCAGCTCTCTTGCTTTACAGCATACAGCTCTCCAGCCTGGGGTTCCCTGCTGCAAAGTGGGAGGAGGAGCCCACTCAGACCTTCACAAGATGATCTCAGTATGGATGGCACTGGAAGGGACTCGAAATGTTCTGGGAGAAGGACCATCAGAGGAGACAGTGGTTTCCTAGTACGGTGCGAAGTTGAGATGCCATGAATGTATTTTTTTAAAAAAAGTTTTGCAAAAAGAGGAGAAAAAAACCCGAGAGAGAACACCAACAAAATAATTGTTGTTGTTGTTGTTAAGCGCTGTCGAGTTGGTTCCGACCCATAGCGACCCTGTACAGGGTTTCCGAGTGTGCAAATCTTTACGGGAGTAGAAAGCCTCATCTTTCTCCCACGGAGCAGCTGGTAGTTTCGAACCACTGACCTTAAGGTTCGCAGCCCGATTCGTAACCACTACGCTACCAGAGAGGGGAAATACTTATAACACTTGTCATAGGGCATGCTTCCTAGATAAACAATTATTGCGGTGTTGTTGTTAAGTGCTGTTGAGTTGGTTCAGACTCATAGAGACCTTGTATAGGGTTTCCGAGGTGCGACTGGTAAGTTTGATCCACCAACCTTGCAGTCCAAACTGACTTTGCAGTCCAGAGCATTAATACACAGTGCTGTACCAGGACTCCAGAAATATAATAAATGTCTACAAATCAAAAAGAAAAAGCTCAGTGAAGACAGATGGGCATCAGACATGAGCAGACAAATGCAATCCTTTTTTTCACCTCTCTGACTGGCTAGATGTCTGATACCTACTGTGCTGACGAGGATGTGAGAAAATGGGCACTCGGGCATTACTGAGGACAGTTCCATGGGGGCAAGGTGGTAAAATTGATCAAAAATTTAAAAATACATACCCTTCAAGCCATGTTTTCCACTTTCAGGAATTTACCTTAAAGATATAGTGGGCAAATGTGGTGTTATCTTTATTTTTGCAATATAGACAATATATTTTTTTAAATTAATATATTGTTGAACACAGAAGTAGCTTCTGTGGATTAAACACTCGGGTTCTGGGGCCACACTGGTTGGGTTTCAATTTTGACTTCTCTATTTATTATATATATATTGTGTGGCGCCTAGGATAAGCACTCAACCTCAAGATCGGTTTGAATGCAAGGTTGGTGGTTCAGACTCATCAGCCGCTCCTTGGAAACCCTATATAGGGTTGCTGTAAGTCAGAAGCAACTTGATGGCACTTAACAACAACATATATGTTAAGTCAAGTTGGTTCCGACTCATAGAGACCCTGTATAGGGTTTCTGTGAGTGACCGGTGGGTTTGAACTGCTAACCTTGTATCTAGCAGTCCAGTGCTTAGCCTTCAGTGGCACACTATGAGTCCAATATATATACACATACATTCGCTTGTCTAAGGTTTTATGGAGTTCTGTTATAGCACTGTAGGATAAACACTTTACTGCTAACCACAGCTTGGGTTCGAACCCATCAAGTGCTCCTTGGAAACTCTACACAGCGTCACTATGAGTCAAAATCAACTCTCAATGGCACTTAACAGCAACATCAAGGTTGTATGGCTAATAAGCTGTTGTTGCTAGCTGCCAGAGAGTCCATTCTAATTCATGGCGATCCTGTGTGTGCAGAGTAGAACTGCTTCACAGGATTTTCAAGGCTGGGAGCTTTTAGAATATGGATATATTCAGACTGTAGGGCACCTAACATCATCTCTCTCTTACCCTGGTGATGCAGTAGATTAAGCATTGGGCTACTAACTGTAAGATTGGTGGTTCAAAGCTATCAGTTACTCCTCAGGAGAAAGACAAGGATAAGGCTTTCTGCTTCTGTAAAGTTGACACTTGGAAACCCTACGGAGCAGTTCTACTCTACACTAGAGTGGCTATGAGACGGAAGTGACCCAGTGGCAGCGAGTTATAGATGCATGTCATTGTTGACAGATGCCTCTGAGTTAGCTGCAACCCATGTCCAATAGAAGCAAACAGTGCCGGTCATGTGCCATCGCCACAATTTTTACATCTGAGCCCACAGTTGCAGTCACTATGTCAATCTGTCTCGTTGAGGGTCTTCCCCTTTTTTGCTGACTCTCTACTTTACCAAGTATGATGACCTTTGTTAGGGACTGGTCCCTCCTGATAACATGTCCAAAGCAGGCGAGGCGAAGTCTTGCCATCCACGTTTCCAAGGAGTACTTCTTCCAAGACAGAATTGTTGATTCTTCGGACAGTCCATGGTATTTTCAATATTCTCGCCAACACCATAATTCAAAGGCATCAATTCGTATTCAGTCTTCTTTATTCATTCTCTAGCTTCAAATGCACATGTAGGGGTAGGGGTGCATGTGCTGTTGAGTTAGTTGGTTCTGACTCAGAGTGACCTTGTATAGGGTTTCTGAGGCTGTGAATCTTGACAAGAGCAGAAAGCCTCATCTTTCTCCTGCAAGGTGGCTGATGGATTCAATCTGCTGTCCTTGCAGTTAGCAGCCCACTATGCGACCAAGACTCTTTTCACTGCGTATGTTGTGGGGTTTCTGAGGCTGTAAATCTTGATGGGAGCATAAAGTCTCATGTTTCTCCTGTGGAGCTGCTGGTGGATTAGAACTGCTGGCCTTCTGAGCAGCAGTCCAACGCATAATCCACTATGCTACCAGGCTTTCTGTATGAGACCACTGAAAATACCATGGCTTGGGTCAAGTGCACTTTAGTCCTCAAAGTGACATCTTTGTTCTTGAACAATTTAAACAGGTTATTTGCAGATTTGCCCAATGTAACACATAGTTTGTTTTCCAACTACTGCTTGCAGAAGTGCTGACTGTGGCTCCAGTAGAATGAAATTCTTGACCACTTCAGTATTTTATCCATTTATCATGATGTTGTTTTATGGGTCCAGTTATGAGGTTGTTGTTTTTTTTTTTTCACACTGAGCTGTAAGAAAATAAGGCTGCATTATTTGACCTTCATCAGTTAGTGCACTTCAAATTCTCTTTACTTTCAGCAAGTCAGGTTGTATCATCTGCATATCGTAGGTTGTTAATGAGTCTTCCTCCAATCCTGATGCCGCGTTCCTCTTAATGTAATGCAGCTTCTCAGATTCATTTGCTTAGCATACAGATTGAATGAATATGTTGAAAGAATACAATCCTGACACACACCTTCCCTAATTTTAAACCATACAGTTATCTATTCTGTTTGAATGATTGTCTTTTGATCTATGTACAGGTTTCACATGAGCAGAATAAGTGTTCTGGAATTCCCATTCTTCCCAAAGTTATTCATAGTTTGGTATGACCCACATAGTCAAATGGCTTTGCGTAATCAATATAACACAAGTAAACATCTTTCTGGTGTTCCCTGCTTTCATCCAAGATCCAGCTGACGTCAGCAGTGGGATCCTTTGTCTTGTGTTGACTCCAGCTCGGCAGCTCCTTATCGATGGTCTGCTGCAACAGTTTTTGAATTTTCTTCAACAAATTTTACTTGCATGTGATATTGATATTGTTTGATAATTTCTACATTCTGTTGGGACAGCTTTCTTTGGAATGGGCACAAACATGGATCTCTAAAAGTCAATCGGCTAAGTAGCTGTTTTCCAAATTTCTTGGTATAGATAAGACTAGTGAATGCTTCCCCAGGGCTGCATCAATTGAAACAGTTCCATAAAAATATTCATTTATTAAAGCATTAGACAAATACTAGAAACCACCTAAATATTTAAGTCAACTGAGGATTGGTTTACTAATGGCAAATACATATTATAAGTTTATTCTACGCAGTTGCTAAAATGTAGGAGTTGGTTTTTTGTGCCAATATGCAACGGTGTCCAGGACCCCTTGTTGGGGGGAGAGGGAGGGCAAAGTTCAGAAACATTCACCGAACAGGTGACAGTAGGTGCCTTTGGGTGAAGGTAGCTGAGACTCAGGGCCTGGAGGAATCATTCCACTCTAAGTCTTTTGTATCTTTGTAGCTGTCTGTCATATACCTGTATCATTTATTAAAAAATAATTTAAATAAAATTGCCATGAGGGCCCATTCCATGCCAGGTTGGCCACCAGGTGTTCTGGTGGAAAAGATGGAGGAACTGGGGTTAGAAGGTGCCCAGGACAGAAGAGATGCTGAGGGGAAGGAGGCCCAGAGGCTCAGGAGGGCTCCCATATCATGAGCTCCCACTAACCTCAACTTACCCCAAACCACCAAGCGGGAAGAGGCCCACAAACACCACAAAAACACACAGCTTTGGATGTTCAGCCTTGATCTAACTAGCTTCATCGGAAACTCATGGAAACTGGCAGAAATGGTAAGGATGATCTTGCACACCTAAGAACATGTGTCGCTAGAATGGATGATGGACACAGGAAAGAGATGCTTCCTGGGTTCCAGACGCTGTTCACTTATTTGGACTTTCAGAACAGTGGTATTCAACCACATATGGCAAAGCCACAGAGCCCAGTGGTAGCAGCTTCTGTTTCTTGAAATTGATCTCTTTAAGGACAGTGAATATGTGATACTAGTCAATTCTTGACTTAAAAATATTGCTTTCAAAGATTCAATATGGCATAAATGCTAAAAGCATTCTAATGTATTCTATCCATTCACATTGCACATTTGCTCATGTACATAAATATAATCACTATATGCAAATGAGTAAGTGGCATGTCGGTTCTGTACAGAGCCTACAAGGCAAAGTATGGCATTTGCTTTCTTTTTCATTCATTTTAAAAATAGTATTCTATTGTATTTTGGGGGTCCTGGTGTGACGCTTTAAGGAAAAGCACTGGCCTGCTAGTCGGAAGGTCAGTGGTTCAAACTCACAAGCCACTTCTCAGAAACCCAACAATAATTGTATTTTTGGTGGAAGTATACACAGCGAAGGGAGTTCTCATTCAACAATTTCTAGACGCACTGTCCAGTGACACAGGGGGCACTTCTTACAATATGACAATGTTATCATTTCTGTTCTAGCTGCTCAGTTCCCCTTTAACCGAGTCCTCATGGCTCATCCCTCCAATCTCCTCAGCTGGGCATTAGCGTACTAGTTGACCATGTGGTCTCATACAGATGGTTTTAAAAAAAGAACACAGTACTTCAGGGTGAGATCCATTATGAGCAAATCTGCTAGTTAGCGAAGAGGTGACTTGAAGGGATAGTTTTGGTTCGAGGCTTATAGAAAATCTCAGGACGATAGTGTTGGGGAATCCTCCTGTCTCTGTGAATCAAGGTAAGTCTGGATTTTTGAGAATTTGAAGTTGTTTTTTTAAAAGTTTTTCTTGTGAATTGAGTGATAGTTTACATGGGAGAACATTGGTTTTACACTTATCATTTCATTGCAGTGGTTAAATCTCCTCCGTGCATCATCATTCAACAATATTTGCATCTATTCCCTTTGTTTTCTGGATGTACACAAAAACACTCAGGAATATATCATCATCTAAACAACCAAAGGACACATTCTGCAAGCCTGCCTTCTGGCCGCCAGCACACAGCCTTTCTCTTTCCATGAGTCTAGAGTCCTCAGCTACTCTATCTCTCCATGTCCTCATCTCTGCCGTCACTTGCTTCTCTGGATAGGGTCCCACATTCCACTTGTGCACTTCTCCCTTGATGGCCCTAGGGTCCTCTGTTCCTGGACTGTAAGATTAACTAACCCCCTCTTTTTGTTAAAAAACTTCTACCTTTACAGTGTGATAGTCGCAATTAGTCATGATACCAATTATTCACTATTGAATCATAAGACTCTTATTTCCATCTCCTTTCACTAGACCCATCTAGACAAGATGAAAACTATTCAGTGGGGATTCTACCTTCCCCCCTACACTCTGAAACTAAACTCTGAAACTAAACTAAACTTGAAAACTTGTAAGCTAGTCACTTCATGCCTTTATAGCCTCCACCCCACCCCCCACCACCAATTTTAGATAGCCAATGTCTAAGTTGCCCATCCCTATCAACCCTTTATACAAAGGGGATAGGATTGATACTTGATGTTAAGACACCTTCCCTCTCAGTTGGCATTTTGAGCTACTACATCTATAAGTATAGGTCAAGTTCATCAAACTGTAGCAATTTACATTTGTTTCCTTGATAAAAAATTTTTTTTTTTAAATCTTCTTCTAGTTGAGTTTTGATTATCAAGCCATCGCGGCTAGGACAAATGGGTGCTATCTGCAAGTTTGGGTGCTCTTGTGCATCGCCCCTCACTTCTTATCAGCTGGATGCTTCACTCTCAGCTCTAGCCCTCTGTGGCTATGTCTTTGTCCATGTCCAAAGAATTTGAAGTTTTGTTCCACATTTCTCTCCCTTTCTATAAGGATCAACTTATTGTGATCGTCACCAGAAGTATAATAGTGGTAGCTGGGCACCATCTAGTCCTTCTGGTCTCAGAGGAGGCCACGGTTCATGTCAACAATCAGTTCTATCGACCACTTCCTTCTTTTTTTTGCTCCTTAGATGGTTGCTCGTAAGCTTCTAAGGCACCAAACACAACTGAGCAGTCTAGGATATAGAACAAACTTTATGAACTGCAATATGCCAGTTGATTGAGTTGTCCCAGGTGACTATGGCATTGAGTCTCCACACCAAGAAAACTAATGTTGTTGCCGTTCAGTGCTGCCGAGTAGATTTGAACTCATAGCAACTTTGTTTAGGGTTTCCAAGGAGTGGTTGGTGGGTTTGAACTTCCGATCTTGCAGTTAGCAGTCCAGTGCATATCCTAAGCGTTACATCAGAAAACTAATATACCATGAGGTAATTAGTGAAGTTTAAGAATAGGAATCTGTGACCCTCATTTAATTAGAAATATATATATGTTTATACACACACACACAGAGCCCTGGTAACTCTGTCAGAAAGCGGCGGGAAACTTTTCTTCTACAAAATTTATAACAGCATTCACCACAAACTATACAAAATTATCACCTTAAAAATTAGCCTGTTATATTTGACCAAACATTTAATTAACTCACCCCTAATCTGATAGCTGGAACTGTGGTTGCCTTGGCAGGACCCATGGGCCTGTTGTTCGCCACCACAGCTGTAGGATAAGCACTGGACTGTTAATTCAAACCCAACAGTTGCTATGTGGGAGAAAAATGAGGCTTTCTGCTCTTGTAAAGATTTACAGCCTTGGAAGCCCTGTAGTTGCTATGAGTCAGAACTGACGGGGCAAGGGAGCAGCAGTAACGCACACAGGGTGTTGTTGTTAAAGTGCTTTCTAGTCGGTTACGGCTCACAGCAACCTTATATAGGGTTTCTGAGGAGTGGCTGGTGGGTTTGAACCGCCTACCTCGAAGTTAGCATTCCAGGGATTATCCTACAGGGCTGCACCAGGACTCCCATGTACACATCTACATACATACATATATACATATGAACCCTTGTTGCGCAGTAGTTAAGCTCTGACTGCTAACGGAAAGGGCAATTGCTCTATGTGACAATTGACTTCTGTAAAGATAAAGTCTCAGACACCTGATGGAGCAGTTCCAGTTTGTCCTGCAGGGTGGTTGTGACTCTGAATTGACTAAACAGTGATGGGTTAGGTTTTGTTGGCTTATTTTTAATACATATATATGCACACCTAGACACCGGCTTTTTGTAGCTCAATTCTACCAACTTGTAGCATGTTAAAAGTTGCACATACCTGTTAACTAGCATCGAGAGTTTTATTCTGTTCTATGCTGTCGTTACATGTCATCGAGTCGGTTCCAATTCATAGTGACCCTGTATAGGGCTTCTGAGGAGCGGCTGGTGGTTTTGAACCCCTGACCTTGTAGTTAGCAGCCCTGTACTGATCCTAGAGCGCCACACAGTTCTCTGTGCTATAGGGTATGGCAGTGAGAAAGCGATCTTATATGATTACAAAAATATTCAAGGATAGCTCCAAATGGAATCTTAGGCGCCAAGTCCTTCAGCAGCTACAAGCCATCCTTCTCCAGGAGTCCTGGAGGCTCGGTGAAGGGGCGCGGGTACCAGAGTAACGGAGTAAGCAGTGAGGCACCATACACAGCTCTCCCAAGACGCCATGAGCCTCAGCTCAGAAACTTTCCCAAGAAGTAGCAAGAACAGCAATGCCTATGAGGTCAAGGGAGCGAGTTTCAGTCAAGAAGGGTCACCTTCAGTCCTGGATCTTTTGGCATTGACCATTCAAGTCCAGTGTCACAGGCAACTCTGGCCCCAAGCGACACCTACAAGTCTAGCCAGGCTCACCTGGCCAGGACATGAAACCGCACTTTGTCCCTTTCTGTTCTCCATAGCCTCTACTCACGAAGGTAACTGAACAGAACGGGTATCAGAATCCTAGACGGGGCCTGGGCTGTCCCTGAGAGCTGGGCAGATAGGCATTACTGCTGCTCCCTTGCCTCGCCAGTCAGCTCGCCTAGAACCCAGCACACGGCTGAGTGCTGGCAGGCGTCTACAGCACAGAAGAGCAATGGGCCCATTCATGAATCATCCCTCTTTTGTACTTCCGCTTGGAAGAATATAATTTGCTAATTTACGGCAGTTGTTATGGCTCAATTAAGATGCCAACACAGAAAAGGCTGGCTGAGCTTGGCCTTGAGACATGCCAACCTCAGGTGATTACAACTGTGTTTTGTCACTCTGAGGCCCACCAGTGGTATCAGACAAGGCTTAGCACCAAAGGAGCAAACAAACGGGCAACTGGTGGAAAATAATCACACTGCCCAGCCAAATTTAGGCTTTCACCACTGCACCCTGAGAGTCAATCCTGCAAAGGCCCAGGTGGGGTCCTGCAGATGGCATTTAAGGAATAGATGTGGTTACCTAGCATGCAGCAATAGAAACATGAAGTAAATGGGCAGTGTTTGGGACTCCTGGCTGTGCTGAAACAGAGCTGGGCCAGGTGATGGGCCTGTGAGGTTGGGAAGCGGCTAGTCTCCAGGTGAGCACTTGCAGCAGTTTCTCTCTGGGATTGGCTGGAGTCATCAGAGAGAAGAGTGGGCACAGCCAAGTAGGCTGCCCCTTTCCTGGCTTTGACAAAGGTATTCGTGTCACACTCCCCTCCCTTCTCCCAGCACCCATACGCCTTTACTGTCAGGAGGGGGCCAGGCATTGTGCACATTAACCTATACGCCAGATGAGGAAACTGAGGCCAGGAGATGAAGATACCAACTCAAGTCCACACAGCGGGCAGACTTTGGTAAGTGTCAGGCTAAGCTGTCTCCTGAAGAAAGCCTCCTGGCCCCTGCTGCAGCATACCCCCTACCCCCCCC
>NW_006408543.1:18699969-18729408 GCF_000296735.1 Chrysochloris asiatica | reverse complement strand
TTTTCTCTGAGCCAAGCTCTGAGTCAGGGAGGGAGGAGGATATAAAGAAGAACTCAGGGATCTGAGAGAGCAGGAGGAACATTTTGGGATGTGGTGCAATGCTTCCATTTCAACGGATGAAGGGTCATGGGCTAGACAGCCCAGAGGATCCTGCAACTGCAGGCTCAGGTGGGGTGTGGGGTGGGACAGAAGTGTCCAGCGTGGGAGCAGGTGGTACCTGCATGGAGCCAGATCTGGGCCAGCGTCATCCAAGGGTGTAGAGGCCCCTGCTTGGGGGCGCTGCTCTGCAGAGATGAGGCCACTTCCGACAGCGCCTGCTCCACTCTCGAGGCTGCTACTGATGTGGCGTGGATAGAGCCTGCGAGAGGGTTTCAAGGAGATGGCATCAGGAGTGACCAGATGGATCCAACCAACCAGCCAATGAAACCCTCCCCATACACAGACATGAACACTGGACAAACACACACCCCTCAATTGTTACAGCCTGAATCCTTGGTTTAGCAACTGTTATAGACAACCACAGAGAACGCGTTACCCTAAGTGCTCCCCCAGGGAGCCCAGTGCAATGCGTGCTGGGGAGCGGGTGGGATACAGCTAAAGATACAGCTGAGACACAAGTGCTAACAAAAGACATCAAGAGCTAGTTCAATGAGAAGTTACAAAGCACCCCACTGTCAGGGCCTAAGCTTGGAACCTAGATGCAGAGGGATTATGCCTGCCTTCTCACATTCAGCTCCTACTTGGAGGAGATGGGCAGATCATGCTGAAGGCAAAGCCAGCTCCTCCCCTTGTCATTAGTGCCCTCCGGCCTTAGAGAGGTGGACATATCCTTGACATAACTTCAACACCAGAAAAAGCAGAGTGTAAGCAGCTATTACTGAGGCTAAAACAAGACCAGTTCAGACTGGGTTCCAGCAAAGACACCTGAGGTCCAGCACAAACCTGCTGTCCTCCAAAGTTTACGAAAGCAGCACGTGGGCACATTCTGGGGAAAGAACGTCTGCCTATTCAGATGTCGAAATGACTCATTTCTCTTTACAGTGACCTCCTAGAAGTAGTGAGGATCAGAGATCACCTTACACAGAGCTTATTCCCAACTTCTTTCTAACCTCCCTCTTGGAATTCAGTCCTGGTTTCAGAATGGAGAGCAGAAGTCTCCTTACTTCAAATTTCATATGGTGAGTTTCCTGCTTACTTGCAACATTGTTAATTTATAATTCATCCTCAAGTTTAACAACAGGGAAACATTCCAAGGACAGCTCTATGAACTCATCAGATACCTTACAGCAATGGTAGGAGAGAATGTTGACTACCAAATATATCCAGTTATAATACAACGATACAATGTTGTACTCAGTAGTACAACAACATTGTTGTTATATGCAGTGGTGTCAGTTCGATTCAATGTAATCCTGTATAGGGTTTCTCAGGCATGGCTGGTGAGTTTCAAGCACCAGCCTTGCTGTTCAAACTGACTTTGTGGTCCTGTGCTTAGTCAACAGCACCACACCAGTACAACATTTTGAGCCTAAAAACCATTTCTGTTGGGCTTTGGAATGCACCTTTAATTTGTTTAGTTGAAGCATATTTGCACCAGTAGACTGACCATCTATGTTCTGGCTGGCTTTGCCAATAGGAAGGTCATTGGATGATTTATGGGAGGTGACCAGGATGCACCTTCCATGGGCACCCATAAGGGCAAAACAGGGGGCAGCCTCTGGTGACGCACCGCTTTCCACTCTGAGTCCTCCCCAGGAATAAGGAATTACGACACTTCGTGAATGGATGGTATAATGATGCACGGAGACCCAAGAGGTTTTATCTAAACCCCCTGTCTACATAAAACATTTCTAACTACAATTGTCTACTTCAAAGCAAAATGATGCAACTGTTAGACTTTTTTTTTTTTGGGGGGGGGGTGTTGTTTTGGGGTTTTTTGCCCTTTTCGGGAAATACATTATTTTAACTTTGATAACAAGGATTTGATATAGTTTCCCTCAGATTTTTAGTAGCAATAATCTATTAAATGAATAATCCAGAGGCTGACTGTTGTTGTTGAGTTCTGACATTACCAAGCTGGCTTACTGTCTTGTTGACTATCTTAAAGACTAGTTCTTCACCCGGGTTTCACATAAGAAGCACTTGCTGTTATGTGCCGTGGAGTCAGTTCCAACTCATAGAGACCCTGTACAGGGTTTCCAAGGCTGTAAATCTTTACGGGAGTAGAAAGCCTCATCCTTCTCCCACAGAACAGCTGGTAGTTTCAAACTGCTTACCTTAAGGTTTGCAGACCGATTTGTAACCACTTCACTAACAGAGTTCCTTAAGAAGCACTTGGGATTTAAAAAATCAAAGTGTCCCAGGGACAGCCCAGCCTAACAGGACCACCGATTCTGGAGTGGGGTGGAGCATCTGTTTGATCACATGAGGTCATTCTCCAGCGTGTAGCTCAGCCCCACACCACTGGCCTGGAAGGACCAGAAGGAGATGAACCACCATTTGGCCAAGAAGAGCCTGAAGGTGCCTCCAAACGTCAGCCTGCCTCAGCTCTCCTACTTCCTGGATGACAGAGTTCCAGGAAGGTATAAGACTTTGTTATTTAGAACAGTGGTGCTCAACTGCTTGGTCTCAAAACCCTTGGCCCTCTTACAAACTCCTGACAGGTTTTGTTTACATGGGTTATAGCTGTTGATATTTCATATATTAGAAATTAAAACTGAGCCGTGCATAAACTATTTAGTCATCAATTCATTTAAAAATAACCGTAATCAACAGCTACTCTAAATGTCTAGACATTTTCTCCCAGATTCTATGGGTCTGTGTGACTTTTGGAGGAGCTAATCATGTGACTATTATTATTAATTAGCCGGAGCCCTGGTGCGGTCCTGTAGGATAAGCATTGGACTGTTAACCATTAGATGGGTGGTTTAAACCTATGAGCTGCTCCAAAACCTTATATAGGGCCACGATGACTTGGACTTGACTTTATGGCACTTAACAATACCACCAATCTTGACTTTTGGATAAACTGGCAGTTTGCTCCTGGGTTTCTTTGTTGTTTGGGGCCCAAAAATGAACAAATCAGAACTGTTACCAAAGGTTCTTCTCTTTGTGATGCACAGATGTACATGTGAGGGGGCTTCCAAAAGTTTGTGGAAAAATTCCATTATCTATTTCCTTTATACATGAACTTTTTGAAGCCCTAGTTGATATACTAAGTTAACGGATTCCTAGCGTAATAATACGCTCCTCTTTTACTGTGAATTAAGGAGCCCAGGTACTGCAGTGGATTACAAACTGGATTGCTCACAAGGTTAGCAATTTGAATCTACTAGCTCTTCCTCAGGAGAAAGATAAGGCTTTCTGCCTCCATAAAGATTTACAGGGCTGCTCCCGACTCAGTGGCTCACTACCACCACCTTTACTGTGAAATGTTGTTGTTGTTGTGAAGTGCCGTGGAGTCAGCTGACTTGTAGAGACCCTACATAGGGTTTCTAAGGAGCAACTGGTGGGTTTGAACTGGCAGCCTTGTGGTTGGTTATCCTATCCTACAGAGCCACTGTGAATTGGGCCTGGCCAATCATGATGGTGATAGCAGCTAGGTTCGCCGCATCTGATCTTCAACCAATCCCAGGAGGCAGGGAGCAAAGTCACCTGCATTGTTTAGGTGACAAAGCTGAGATGGAAGGAGGTTCTGAAACTCACTCCAAGCCACACAGCCAGTAGGTGGTCGAACCAGAGCTCAAACACTAGTCTGATTCTAAATCCCACCTCTGCGACCCTTCCTTCCTTCTCTCCCTGCCCCACCCCTGTCATAGGCACCTCAGTGCGCCCATTAACACCTGGGGTCTGGCTCTCCCAGTGAGGACTGCAGTGATGTAACTGGCTTCCCTACTAGACTGTATGCTTCCAGAAGACAAGAACTATGTCCTCCATGTGACTATTTTCAGGGGCTCACAGGGGTCCCTAGTAGATGCTCGGTAAATGTTTGCTGAATGAATGACTGAGTACAAAATTCAAATGGCCTGGTTCTGTCTCTTTTGGACCCCTGTTCTTGTGCTCTCCTCCCTGGGTGAGGGTTCAGAGGCCAGCACCTCCACTGCCTCACAGAGCTGTTGACTGTAGTGGTCACCAACTTCTAACTCTCTGGACCCAAAGTGACCGTGGCACATAGTTATCAGCAAACACTGGACCTCATTTTACCTGTCCCCAACCCCCATTAAAGAATGGAAGAAGACAAATAGGTTTATAAAACAATAATTTTCTCCTTCTTAGTCAACTCCTTTTACTACGAATTTCATAAGGGCAGGGCCCTCGTCTTCTCAATGAGGCAGAGGATATTAAGAGCACTCACATATTTATTAATAATATCAGTTATTGTTGTTGCTAAATGCTGACTCAGCAGCCCTGTATAGAGTTTCTGAGGAGAGGATGGTAGGTTTCAACCACTAACCTTGCGGTTAGCAATCTGGTGCTTACCTTACAGTGCCATATCAGAACTCCAGTCAATTAATAATAATAGTCAAATGATTTGTTGTTGTTGTTAAGTGCCATTGAGTTGGTTCCTACTTAGGTTAGCAGTCCATTGCTGATCCTACACCAAGCATCTCAAATGATTTAGTAGTCATAAGGAGTCCTGGTGTGGCATTGTGGGACTGTGAGGGCGACAGTTCAAACTCGCCAGCCACTCCTCAAAAACCCCATACAGGGTCGCTATGAGTTGTAACCAACTCGACGGCACTTAACAACAACAACACACTGTGTAAATGGCAGGGATAGTATGTCAAATGACTTAGTAGTAATCAACATCTACAATCCCTACCAGGATCAGCAAGTCAAACTTTTGTGCTGGACTAGAATCTGGGAGGAAAATGAGGATCCACACCATAAGGATAAAAACAGCCCAACCAAACTCTGCTGCACTGTTTCATGGGGCTGATATGGACAGAGCCAGAACACACACTGGATTTTGATTGATGCAGGTAAATAATTAGAAATGCTAGACTAGAAACAACTAGAAATGACCAAGATATTTCTAAAGCAACCTTTTTTTTTGGTCAGCTCACCAAAGCAAATGTGTACCATGTCCATGGGGCTCAGGAAGACTATTCGTCCACGTTGGGAATGGACAAACAGAGGCTCAGGAAAGGAGTCAGAAGAAGGAATACAGGGTCTATTTCCAATATGAAATACAAGACTCTGGAGAAAGGCACTTCCAGGCTTCGGGTTCCATGGACCACGCTGGGCAGCCCAGCATCTCTTATTTATCACGCTAATTTGAGATGTGCTTATCACGGTCCTCACTCTGAGGGCTGTGATCTGTGTGGCAGCTGATGCTCTCGCTCACCGAGATAGGGTATGTTTTCCTCTCGGCCATGGTGTCTCTGAAACGGAGATCAAGCTGCAAAACCAACTGAACTGAGAGCTGAGGTGGGCAGGCAAGAGCAGCCCCCAAAGACTGACCCTAGGTTCTAGACTTCATTGCCTGGCGGGCACAAGAGGCTGCGGTGCTGAGGAGAGCTGTCTTTCCCAAAGCAAACCGCTTTCTTTTCCCTCCCACCTGGAGCTTCCAGACAGATGTTAGCTTGGACTGATCCTGACTAGTTCTGAGCCCTACTGCTCTCAAAGACATCATGGACCACCATGTGGAGAGGTGGTGGTAGGAAAAACAGCAATGAGGACTTGGGTTCTGCTGTGGGCAGGTATTGGTCCATGGAGTGAGGAGACCTGCAACCTAGCCCACCTGAGGTCTTCTGACCCCTGCTCCCATCAAAGGCTGCTGAGGGACCTGCCATACGCAGGACATTGGGCACAGCCAGCTGAAACTGTCTCACCTTTCCAACAACAACAACAAAAAAACAACCATCTTTCCATGCACACCACCCAGATGTCAAATCCACATAGACCTCAACTGCCACGGGGACAGAGTAAAACTACCCCATTAGGTTTCCAAGGCTGTAATCTTTATGAGTCCTGGTGCGGCTCTATAGGATAAGGCATTGGACCGAAAGGCCGATATGAACTGCAAGGTTGGTGGCTCAAACTCACCAACCGCTCCTTGGAAACCCTACACAGGGTCACTATGAGTAGGACCAACACGATGGCACTTAACAGCAACAATCTTTATAAAAGTAGACAGCCATGTCTTTCTCCTATGGAGCTGTGGATGGGTTCAAGGTGTCACTCTTTAGATTTGCGGCCAAATGATTGAACCATGGGGCCACCAGGGCTCCTTCCACCATTCAAAGTTCATTATTCAAAGGGATTCCAGAGTCAACAATTTTGTTAAGTGGAAGGGACAACCAGGTGACCCCCTTGTGTTCAGAGACGTATTTTCACAACGTTGTATTCCAGCTGCCATTCTGACTATTCTGGTGGCATTAGGTGGCTACTGTCTGAAGGACCTCCACCTCTCCTCCCCCTATACTGTCATAGTATATAGGAGATGACCTGGATCTCAGATAAAACCCTGCCCATCGGGTAGCCTGGTGGGCACCAATGTTCAGGACCAGCAAACCAGCACGTCACATCTGGTAGCAGAGTCACTACTGGGTACAGACATCAGCGAGCACGCCTGAGTGTTGTGTCTACTCAGGCCTCTGGGCTGCTTGTGGTTTCCTAGCCCACGAAGAGTTAAGTCAGTTGCCCCGTGCAACATGGGAGAATGATGGAGTACGTGGCTGCACCCAAGTCCCCTCTCTGCTCTCATGTTTGTTCCACCTGACACCTCAGCAGCTGCCCTACCCATGTTTGCTGAAAAGAGACCCAGCTACTCCAGATGTGGGCACCTCGAAATCATGGCGAATGGGTCTCAAAGCTTTATTAGCCCTCTCTCCTGGAAGGAGGTAATACTACCTGTTGATAAAGGTAATATTGTATTCACCTTCTAGCTCTTAAAAGCTGGGGCCCCAGCATAATAAAGTAGCAAAAAGAAAACAAAGATTAACAAATGTAACTATTTCTGCTTCAGGGCCCTGAAAATGTAATAGCAACTTGAAAGACGAAGCAGTCTGCTGGTGAGCTTGGCTTAAAAATCCTCATTTTCTCACAGGAAAAGGATTCCTGTTCTTGGGAGGGTTTGGCAATACCTCAGCCCACCACCGCACACTGCTGGTCCCAGAGTGACCGTCCTCTTCACCTGGCCACCTGTGTTTTAAGAACAGCCTGTTGCTGGGGCTGAAGGCTTGTGACAAGCGTCTCATTTCTTGAAGGATGAGAAAGTGATCTAAGAATCCTACTTCAATCCTCAGATGAGGCATAGTTTCTCTATACTCCCCCCGCCTCCAAAACACTAAATAATCCTCCTGTACCCTGACCATAACCTTTGGGAGCCAGGGGACAGTTTCCATCGTAGTGGTGGGTTAGCCTTTCTGAGGAGAAGGCTGATTTGGGGTGGTGCTATCTCTGCACATCGAAAGCTCCCACTGGTATCTCTGGGGTGTGTCCCCTAGCGGGACAAGGCACGGGCAGCTGCTGATTCCCACCCAACTCCCACCACCTGGGTGGGCTCCACTGATAAATGACCTTGGTCACCACTCTAGTGGGCAATTCCGTTTTTCACTGAGGGAAAATGCATTAGGAGATAAGGACACCCAAATGTAGTCCTAAACGAATCAGGATTTCCAGAAGACTTCCACAGGAAATTGGGCACAGTTTAACCCTGACAAATTGCATCTTGTCCTGAAAGGGGGAAGTGCTTTCCAGGGAAGGAGCCCCGCTAAGGGCTGGGAAGGAGTGGGGTACGCCATAACCGGTGGGCGTGCGGGGGAGGGTACTGCATGCCAATGCCAGGGGTGGGCACATGGAAAGCATGGGGGAAGCAGTTCACAAGCATGCATGAAGATGCTAGCTGTCAGCAAGCTGCCACCCGGTGGCTCTGGGCTGGAGACAGTACCTTCTGGAAGACTGCACTGGGCAGATGTGTTCCCTCTCCACCTGAACCCTGCCAATGAATATTCATGAGGCTGTGTCTTTGCACTAATGTGCCCTTCAGATCGGGAAGTGTCTGTCCTAGAAGGCAGCCTCCCAGAAACATCCTAATTTCTGGACACATACCTCCCAACTTCTACCTGAATGCCTTTACTGACCTGCTAATCTCAGAGACCGCCAGTCAGTCTTGCTGCAAAACAGACGCCAGAGAACCACCTATTCAGAGTTAAAACAGCAAGAAAGCTACCCTTGAAACATTAGGCATGGATTTTTCAGATCATCTGTCCTCAAAAGCATGGGGCCACGGCTGTAGTTAATTTTTTCATGTATTAGGTTCTTCTAAAAACAGTCAATTCTCTTAAGAAGGAACTGAGGGTGGGACATGTCTGTGGTCGCGATAGACATCTTTGAATGCAAGAAAGCCATATTTTTCTGAAAAGCGCAAAAATGACTACTTCCTTGAATTCATTTCCCCACCTTCTTGTTGATTTCAGAGGTGTGTTCTGACTCTCTTCTGGTCTTTAAAGAGAGCAGCAGTTTTAACAGAATCAGCAATGTGACAATGTGAGCCACAAGCCAGTCGGCATTCCTGATTTTAGTATGTTTTCCGAGAGGAGAAGACAACATCCATGCACATTTGCCTCCAACAGAATGACTGCTAATGCACTGGAGAACAGGGGTGTCTGGGGGGTCCTCGGGCAGTGTGGAGAGCGTCCTGGATGGCTGTGCCCATTCTGCTCTTCCATCTCTCATCTCTGGGCCCCGAAGGTCACCTGCTGCGAGGTACCAGAGCTGCCAGCTGTCAATGCAGGGATCAGAGCACCTGACTAGGGTTTGCAATTGGGACCCAGACCTGGCTAACTACAGAGGCGTGTGGAACTTTGGCTCTTAAAGATGAGGAAACGCAGGTCCAGAGAGACTGAGTGTTGTCTGGGTGCCTCGGCAGAACACGCCTTTGAGCCCAGGGTTCCTGATCTTTGTGAGTTGCAGTTTATATGGTTATATTGAGCCTTATCTTTAGTAGGGGCTTCTTGAAGACTTTAATGAGCCTGGCTTTCTGATACTCCAGTATTTCCCATGAGCTCGATATTGCAAGGAATCTGGCAGCGAATCATTTCATATACAGAACCCTAATGTCATGATGGATTTCTGGTGTGGTGCTTGCTGTAGGGTCAGCATTAGACTGCGAACCAGGTCAGTGGTTCAAATCCACCAGTTGCTCCTCAGAAACCCTATATAGGGTTGCTATGAGCCAGAACCAACTCAATGGCACTTACCAACAGCAACAACAACGTCATGACTGTACTCAACAGACCTGTTCTCTAAGTATGAGTTATTTTTACTTATTGTCAGAAGTAAAGTCGCATCTGGGCTAAGCTGCACCTTGAGGTGGGGACCAACGCCCTGGTAGGCATTAGACCACTATATGTGGCATCAGCATTTCCCAAAATGCAACACTATTCCACACTGGAAAAATGTGTTCATGATGATATTAGTTTGGGAACTCTGAGGCAAGCAACATTAAGTCTTATCTTGAAATGTGTTTTTTCTAATTTATATTACAGGTCTTCTCAGCGTCTTTCATATGAGAACTTAGACTGTGAATATCTAAAAGGGACCTGCACTATTTGCCATAAATATTTTACCACAGAGAATCAGTGGGCTAAGAAACACCCTTGGAAAATGTGATCATTCACCAACAACTTACACAGACATCCCCTAAAGCGCTGGCCTATATCTAAGGAATTGTTCTGCCTCCTTCATGCTGGTGGACTTAACTTTACATCCTGTGATGTCTGGTTAGCCTATTTTAGGAAAATCAATGATTAGAATCGCTGCTTCTCACTAAGAATCATGGTTGAACTGGAAAAGAATGTCAAGACTCAATGGGTTCTCTTTACCTAAAGTTTACAGCCGGCCCGCTGGGGGAAGTCAGGGGTTTCTGACTGTCTGTCTTATCAACACCAATGAGGTGCTCATCCGTACTTGCTTGGGCACTCTTCCCAAAATGCCTCCTGGTGTAGCCTGTCCCAGATCAATACTGTCTCCTCAGTCTCTGAACCCGAGCTGCAGCGGAATGCGTTGGGATCTCAGGAGAGGTGGGCCTCGGGATGGCGGAGTGTGCAAGCAGGCCACCTCAACATTCCCAGCCACCATCAGCCACACACACGTTCTGCGGGGGAGGGCAGTGTAGTCTGGGTACCCTCCGAAAGGTTAATAGATTGATAAGCTACTTACTAACTGAAAAAAGGGAGGGAAAACCATGAAAGGATGCTTCTGGAGACTTGCCTTGGAACAACAAATCAAACCGAAAATTAAAACAAAGAACCCAACATTTGAAAAATCAAAATTAAGGCTTAGAAAAGCAGAGTTCTGATAACCTTCCGACGATAAGTCTGGCTGCCCTGGAAGACTCAGATTGCCAACTAGGAGAGGCACATGTTTTTCCACTAATAAAATGGATAATTTTTAAAGCCAAAGAAAGGGCAACTGGGCATTCCCCCTCTTCGTATAAAAGGTTCACCCAGCACATGTAATGTGTTTTGTTCCAAAGGGCAGGAAATTCCAAAGGGAAGGGAAAAATAAACAAGTAGGTTTCAGATCTTTCCAAATATTCACCCTAATATGGTTTCAACAGTTTATAGGGCTGGGCTAGTTTTTATTCTATGAAATCAGGAGTCCTGACTCAAAAAGCCAAGCCTGCTGGCATCAAGCTGATCCTGTAGGGCAGAGAAGTGCCCGATAGGGTTTCCTAGGCTGTGGTCTTTATGGAAGCAGATGGTCACATATTTCTCCCATGGACTTCTAGTGAATTCCAACTGTCGACCTTTCGGTTAGCAGCTAAGCGCTTTAACTAATGACTGACTTCAAGGGTTATTGTTGTTAAGTGCTGTCAAGTCGATTCCGACTCAGCAACCTATCTAGGGTGTCCAAGGAGCAGCTGGTAAGTTTGAACCGCTGACCTTGTGGTTCAAACAGACATTGCAGTCCACAGTGCCACACCAGGGCTCCGAAGTCAAGGGTTAGGGGGACAAAATTCACAAAAAGCTTCAGGTTCTGGTGGAAAAAGTTGTTGAGATTGAAAGCCATTGTAATTTTAATTAGGAAATACTACATTTTTCAGGGAGGCAGAAGAGGGCAGGTTTCCCCCTCTGACTAAATGTTTCTCTTGTTGCTGTTAGGTGTTGTCCCTTCGATTTTGATCCCATGTAACAGTAAGGTTTTCATGGCTGTACTCTTGACAACAGAGCTGCTGAGTGGGTTCAAAATGCCAATCTTTCATTTAGCAGCCAAGCACTTACCACCGTGCCCCCGGGGCCCCTTGAGCCAGAACTACACTTTTATTTTTCAGGACTTGATAGTTTTCTGCCTTTGACAGGGGGCAGTCTTACCATTTTTTGTTTGTTTTAATGGAAAATTATTTTGAGTTTCCCTTCTCTGACAGGCATCTATTCTATACAGATTCTGGCTTTTACTGTGTGAGGGGTTTCCAAAAAGTTCCTGGGAAACTTCCATTATCTTGTAATTCCATTTTTCCACAAACATTTTCGAAGCCCCTTGTATCTATCTAAAGACCCCCAAACCAAACCCACTGCCAATGAGTCCATTCTGACCCTATGAAGGGTTTCTGATACTGACAATCTTTATGGGAACAACAGCCTTCTCTTTCTCCTACAGAGTAGTTGGTGGGTTTGAACTGCTGACCTTGATGGTTAGCAGCCCAGTGCCTAACCCACAGACTCACTTGTATCTATGGGCTAGTTTTTTGTTTTTTTTTAAAAGACGATTCTTGGGTGCTTCAGTCTTCGTGAAAACAGTTGGCTACTGGAAGGCCTACCTCAAGGAGCATGATTCACCACAGCTTCACAAAAAATCAACAACGGTGGCCTGCTTGGGACACACCACAATCACCAGAAAGCCGAGGGGTGTTCATCACCCTGACATTTCTTAATTAATTTGGTAGAGTCAGGACCCCAAGCTTCATAGATTTAAAGGCATGAATAGGAGAATCGGTGGCAGGGGAGGGGGGGCCAGATTTACTGTACAAACAAGAGTCGACTGTACAAACAATGGATGCCATCTAAGAGAACAGAGTGGGCAAAAGTCCATGTAATGTCCAATTTTTCTGGAAAACTCAAAGTGGACAATTGTCCCTAGGTAGTATAGGAGTCCTGGTTGTGGCGCTGCAGGTCAAACGCTGGACTTCAAAGTCGGTTTGAACTGCAAGATCGGCGGTTCAAGCTCATCAGTCACTCCTCGGAAACCCTATACGGGGTCACTGCGAGTCGGAATCGACTTGACGGCACTTAAGAACAATAAAACACTGTGGGAGGGGAAAGTGTCTACTTGAAGAAGTGGATTAAGAACAACACAAGCTGTTTACAAACATTTATCTTCATCTTCCATATCATAAAGTGGGGACTGCCAAGAAAGCAAAACTGAGAACATTTCATTGGCAGGTAAGTAAGGGCTGGCAGAGTAAGGTGCCCTGGCGGCATTGTGGGTTACACACGGTCGCTGTGAGTCATCAGAATCAACTCGACAGTGGCGACGTTTTAAGGTCAGAGTGTTTCTTGGTCTCGCTGCTGTATTTCAGATGATAACATCATTTCTGTCCTGGCTTTGTGGGTGTGTGTTTAACACAGTGGGCTAGCCATCATCAAGATAGGCACATTAGAGAAAGTGGTTCTCTCTGGCAGCAGTGCCCTTTTATGAGCTTTTGTTCAGCAGAGAACTGAGCATGTGGAACAAAGATGAGCCTTTATAAATCATGGATCTGGAGATTAAATTTCCTGGCTGTGCCGGCAGTACAGTGAGCATTAAATAAATGAGTGGAAGGAACGCTCGGCTAGACTCCCCTGGTCAGAGTCCCACTGAAGGCCTCACTGAAGGACTCTGCCAACCAGAGACGCATTTTAATATCAGGGATTATTTTTTGGTTTGTTTTGATTGACAGGCCCTGGAACACCCTACGGCAGACTTGCAGGGTTTCTGTGTTATTTAAAAGATTGGATTGTCACTACTGCTCCAGTTCCCTGAAGAATTTCACAACACAGACCCTACATTTTTTTCCTTCTGTGTAAATGGAAAACAATTTATAACACTGTTTCTCAAAATATGGCCCTTGGCCCACTGGCATTGGAATCACAAGGCAGTGTTTGTTTTTTTTTAAAAAATAAATCCAGATTCCCAGGTCCCACCTCAAGCTTACTGAATCAGAAATTCCGGGGTTGGGGTCCAGGAGAGCTGCATTTTTAAAAGCGATCCATGAGATGGTTGTTGTTAAGTGCCGTCGAGTCGGTTCTGACCCATAGCGACCCTGAACAGGGTTTCTGTGGCTGTAAATCTTTACAGGAGCAGAAAGCCTCATCTTTTTTCCCGCGGAGCAGCTGGTAGTTTCGAACTGCTGACCTTGCGGTTCACAGCCTGATTCGTACTGTGAGGTAAACTTTGAGAACCACACAGTTAGAGGATGTACACAGGGCGGAATCGAGTCAACCGCATTTAACAACAACACAGGATACCTGTCTTTACAATAGTGCCTGGATTGTTACACACTGGGGGAACCATGTGCATTTCTAAATTAAAAATCAGAAATATTTAGGATTAAATTACTATGTGCAGAAGGTTATCATTTCCCTGCTCTTTCACACAATGAATAGTTACGTCTTTAAATCAAGTTGGGGAAATCACAGAAGCACCCAAGAGCTAGGAGCAATCTTCTATAAAAACACCCACTAGTTCTGCTCTGAACTGGCCTGCATTACTCCTCAAATGGAGTTGGGACTTGGGCTGAAACCTGCAGTCTCAGCTCAGCTTCTGTTTCAAGCGGCTGTTGTGTTTTCAAATGAGCAAGACTCTCTCTCTCTGACAAATTTGGTGCAGATTCTTATCCAGTTTATCTGTTCGGAAGATTATCAGAAAATAAAATTTCAGGCAAATGAAGCAGGTCTATCAAGAAAGGAAAAACCACGTTTACAGAGAGAGGGATCCTGGCGGGGACCTGGATCACTGAATGAATGAGCTGCTGGGGGCCACACAAAGGTATCGGGTTTGGGATGAGAGTGAAGATGAGACGATACAAACAGGTGGAGAGGAGATTCGGTTCTTGAAAGAGAAGAGGAGGAGGAGGAATCTGACACTAAAAAAGTAAGAAAAAAAAAAGGGTAAAGGCAAATAAAAACAAACCAACTTTAGAGACAACAAAGAAAAAAGAAAGATCAGCTAGCTTTTAATATACTCACATAAGCTGCAAAGAAATAAAGGTCATGTAATATACAACCATTCCCTCTACTTAACAATAGAATACAAGTGCTTTTTGGAGACAATAAATTTGTTGTTACTGCTTTCCCACTGGTGATTTGTTCTGCCACAACACCATGGAGTAAAAATAACTCAGACTGACCCGGACACAAATTCAGCAGTTTGACCCATGGAAAACAAAACATTTTTAACCTACAACAACTGGGACCTTCGAAAGGAAATGATTTGCTTTTCCAATGGGAAGGGCTGGAACGTGACTTTTCATAGATTTGTTCGTTTGTTTTTAATGAGAAGCACTTATATACGATTTATTTGTAAACTAAGGGGTGATGAATGGCATGTGGGGGTCTCGGGGTCATGACAGTGGAGTGCTAGGGTAAGGTGGTCTATGGTTGGGCGCGTTGCAAAGGAAATTATTCCTGCTGTCCTCCGCTTACAGCTACAGGAAAACAGAGGGGAGGGAAGATCACCACAGCTCCTAATTTTTAAAAAAATTCCCTAACAAAACAGATCAAGCTTTAAAGTTAAAAGAACTGTTTTGCTTTGGATACAGAATCCATTGTTGTTCCGTCCAACTTACTCATAATGACTCTCTCTGTAGGACCGAACAGAACTAGCCCAGGTTTCCAAGATTGTCATCTTTACTGAAGCCAACTGCCACGTCTTTCTCCCACAGAGTGACTGGTGGGTTTGAACTGCTGACTTCTTGGTTAGCAGCCAGACACTGTACCACCAGGGCTCCATTAGATAGGTGTCCGGTAATATCTACTATTGATTAAAGATAAATGCCCTGATTTCACATCTTGTTTTTAAAGCAAAAGTCAAGACTGTCCCTCCATTTGATTCCTCTTGGTCAGTAGCTGGGACCTAGTATATGCCAGAGGTAAGGGGAGGAGAAAAGCACATTCTGTAATTAATGGGGGCTTTTTTCACTTGACATGTCCACTCATTTACCCAAATTGGTCTTCCTTGGTCATTTTCAGAGGTGGAAAACCACATTCCAGTAAATCAACTCCTTCCAAAATCCAGAACGGTGAACCTACACTTTACAATGACTGGGATGTATAATCATAGGATTCTGGCTATATTTTTTAAAAAGTCCTCATCTGTTAGACATTTCTACTGAAGTTTTGACAGGTGAAATATGATGTCTGTGATTTGTCTTAAAATATTCTTAGTGGGGGTGGGAGAGAGAGATGAAACAAGCATACTAATTGTTGAAGCTTGGTGGTACATACATGAGAATTCATTATATCGGCACTGTCTATTGGGGTATGTAAATATGTGACAATTTCCCATAGTAATAATAATAATAAATTAAATACACTGAGTTCTGAGAAAGAAAACAAAGAAACAACCCAAGGGCCTGTGGGGTTTCCCAAAGGTGTCTGCATAGTGCAATTGGCCAGAGTGGGTAAGCGATCACCATCACTTTGGCTGTTCATGTCTACCGATATAGTATGCTTTGTTCCTGTTGGGTGCTTGCTTCTGAAAGAAATCTACAAAAGCAGCCAAGCCCCAGGAGTGACCAGAACCTGGGTTCCTACCCATTGCGACGGGCCTTGGCTGTTTTGCCCAGCCCAGAGCTGGACTGAGTTACTTTCATTTGATTCAGGAACACTGTTACCTTGGAAAAGTTACTTTTCTTTTTGTAGCGCCCTGATGCTTTTACACCTGAGCTGTGCTCGGGTGGATATTCAAAATTAGCCAGTTTCCTCCTGCACCACAAGAACTGAAAACTGGGGCAAAGGGAAGGAAGGTGGCTGTGACCGAGCTCGGTGGGGAGGTGTCAAGTGTGGATATGAAATAGCTGAGGAGTAAACGGGGACATTCTTTGTGGATGAATATTGCTTGCCACTGAGGATATGTTGGGGCGGGGGGCGGGGGTTGTCAAAGGCAGGTGCTAAACAGTATGTTTAATGTGCTGGGGTTTTTTTTTTTTTTAATGGAAGGTGGCACAATATGTATTTTGTCATGAAGACACACTGGAAGGGTAAACAAAAAAGTGAATAAAAATGGTTACGTTTGGGGAAAGACAAGATGGAGGGGCAGAGATGGAAGCAAAACTTCTCCGTGGTGTCTTTTGAATAATGGTAAGTGTATTACCTGGCAAATTGAAACCAAGATGAAACAGAAAGTCTGTGGACCGTTTACATGGGTATCTAGGGACAGGTGGCCTTCTGTGAGGTACCACTGCTGAGCTTTGTTGATCAAGACGAAGGCCTCTTTTCCTAACTGAGTCCCTTTGATTTACATAATCATTTCAGAAGGTTTTAGCCTCATTTACAAATTGCCTACAATGGAGAAGGCCTCAAAGCCTGGCCATCCATTCATTTCTGGTTCTCTGGTCTCTGGGTTAAGTAATTAAAACCAAGAACCAGTAGCCACTGGGTTGACTCCAACTCATGGTGGCACCACGGGTGTCCGAGCGCCCCCAGGGTCTTGAGTGGCTGAGTGTTTGGAATTAGGTCGCCAGGCATTTCTTCTGCAGAATCTCTGGGTGGGTGTGAATCATCAACCTTTGGGTTAACCATTTGCATTGCCAAGGTCTCTGATTAAGTAACCAGTGATGCATACATACATCAGCGTTTAGTGGTTCTGGGGAAAGGGCCAGCGCAAAGAGCCTGAGAGGGATTCTCAAGAAGAGGGAAAACAGCATGAAAATGGCCTCTGGCCAGTGGCTGGGAGGCTGCAGGCCTCCTCTATTGTTCCAGAAGGGCGTAGGCAGCAGCCAGTCAGATCTCAGCCACCTGGACTCTGGCGGTTGTATAAATAGCACTAATGATAAGAGTAGAAAGTAAGGGCTGGCCTGGCTGGGGCAGCACCCCCATGATTGTGCCACAGAGACATAGCTCACCTGGACACCGTTGCACCTGACAAGGTTTAACCTCAAGAGGGAGATTCCTCAGGGACTAATTGAGATGTCCCAGGAGACCAAGGGGAGAGAGAACCACCAGGGGCTCCCTTATTTTCTCTCTGTTTTCAGTGTGATGCTGCAATAGTCTTACGTAGGCCCACAGGGGATGTTATGGTGCAAGGCAGTGGGAATTAAAGGGGGTCTGAAGTTAGTAGGACTGTCCTCACAAGGGCCTGGGGAGAGGGCAGAAGTGGGCACACAGACCCAGGCAGCTGCTCTGAGGCGCTTCCTCCTCTCTCTGCTGGGCTGGCTGGTCTTGGCAGCCTGGCCTTACCGTACCTCTAGCAGGGGAACCGGAGCAGGACAGGCGCCCACAAGGTGGACTCTGTGGTGCTCTCCCAAGTCGGGCTCTCTGCCTGGTGCACGCTCTGACCCCACCAGTGACTCTTGTCACCCACTGTGGGTCAGGCCACTCTGAGGTGGAGTTTCTCTGTGAGGCAGCAGGTCTGCATTGGGAACAGTGGCTAATGTGCCCTTCCAACACCCACCAGTGGTTTTGACCCAGGAGCCCCAGGGTCCCAGGGCCCCTGGGCCAGGCTTGCCCACTAGACTTTGACTCAGGTGGGAGGGAGCCTAATGCAGAAGCATCATCTGCAGACGGCCGAGAGAGCTCCTGGGGGCAGCTGGGAGGGATGCCTCAGAGGATGGACACTAGCTGGACTAATGCCTCAGAGGATGGATTCTGTCAGGACCTGGGACCTGGCACCCAGACTGGAAAAGGCCCCACCCGAGGCTCCTATCAGGAAGCCAGTGCACAAAAGACCAGGCAGATCCACGGAGGGAGTAAGCCTCACATAGACCCTCCCAACTGGGGAGGGCCAGGGGCAGCAGAACCAGTTTGCAAATGATGCTCTAGGCTCCCCAGACTGCATTAAAGCCTGCAGTAAAATGAATCTCATTATGTTTTGTGGGCCTGTGGAGTCCCCGAATTGTCACTGCACAGTCCTTACTACTCTTGGCATTGCCATCTTGGAGGGTTGGGGATCCTGGGAGTGTATTCACTCTCCTGGACTTGGGCAGAGGGGGCACACAAACAATGAGGTGTCAGTGTTTGCTCAGAGGCACTAAGTGTCCACAGGCCTCCAGGTAGGGAAGGTGGAATGAGCCATTCAGGAGCCCCCAACCTCCCAAGTGGAGCTATTTGTTGGATCAAGATAGTGTTTATATGTGCAATTGGCTAGAGGTAAAAGAACAACCAACCAACCAACCAACCCACCAAGCCACCCCTTGATTGCAGTAAGTTCTCCAATCTAAAACGAGAGGCAGAGAAAGAAAAACACAAAGAAACTTGTTGGGGGTGGAAACAACCTACTCTTAGCTTCAGATTTTAAGTTCCAAGAGCGAGGGGGAAAGCAGAAAAATGTTAAGAGTTATGTTCTGTGAACACTTGAAGAAGACAATGGAGCACATTTCCCTGCCCCAGCCCTGGGCTGTCTTCATCCCCATCACCCAGTGACACTAGGCATCCCCTCTGGTTTCTTATTCTCACCTGTCTCGGGATCGCTGAAGTCTGGCAGAGTAATTGTATTAAGCTGTCGTCTGTCAGCAATGGTTCTATCTAAGAGGCTGCTGCCGCGTCCAGAGTCACTGCAAAACACAGTGTCAAATGCCAGTCATTGGAGGGGGAAGGAGAGGAAGCACAAAATGCCCACAATCCTACCTTGCACGTGTTTCAACATCTCCAGCACCTGCTGCCTGGCTAGGTCTGGGCTGGGCTCCCTTCCAGCATTCGAGATCTCAAACGTGTTGGGACCACACCCACCGACCCTGCTAGGTTTAGCCCCTTTTGTATCATTGTAAGGTGCAACAACTATGAGATGACAAAGCCTTCCCACCAGGGTCTCTATCCACCTACCAGGGGGCCCTAAATGGCATTCTGAGCTGTGCAGATGTGGGGCTCATCAAGCCTTGGCCTCCACACGCCACCTCTTGTGTGGCTCATGAACCAAGTGCATAGCGGGCTTCTGAGCTCATGCTGCACATGACAGCCCCCTGGGGAAGGGCAAAACCACAGCCACCAAAAGAGATCAGTGGACGAGGGGTCTCAGTCCAACACCAAGAATGAACTCTGATGTGAACGACAAGCTGTTGCTAACAACAGTGTGGTGCTGCAGGATAAACACGCAACCATAAAGTCTGTTTGAGCTGCAAGGTTGGTGGTTCAAACTCACTAGCCAGGACCTTGTATAGAGTTTCCGAGGAGCAGTTGGTGGTTTGAATCACCAACCTTTTGGTTAGCAGTCCAGTGCTTATTGTGACAAGATGCGAATAATATGATAAACTATGAGCTGAGGGTGGGGGTGAGGGGGTGGGTGTATGTGGACTCTTTGTTCAACCTGTGTATGTGGTTTTTCTGTAACCTAAAACTTCTCTGAGTCCTGATGTGGCGCTGTGGGCTAATGTGTCAGACTGCAAAGTCATTTGATCTGCAAGGTCGGTGGTTCAAGCTCACCAGCTGCTCCTTGGAAACCCTGTATAGGGTTTCCAGCACTAAACAACAAAATTGCTCTGAAAAAAAAAGTCTATTCATTGAAAAAAACAAAAACAAAATTCATCAGGAGCCACTTCTAGAAAATGGTCAAATAGCTCAGAATTTCCAGGGCAGTCAACACTTTTCAAAAGTCCCCAGATGGTTCCGATTGCTGCTGGGTTGAGAGCCCCTACTTTTCCAAGGAAGAGCTCAGCCACGGCCCCCCCCCCCAAAAAAAAAGCCTCTGTGATAAATCACGTGGGTATGATTCCTATTTTGTAGGTGAAGGAAAGGACTAGCGAGGTGACACAACAAGTTGGTGGCCACCAGAGAACTGCAGCCCTTCTCCAGGGTCCCCAAGCTGGAGAAAATGGGCTGGTTGTTGGTGGGTGTCCAGCGGTGTGGACAAGACATAGCCGAGTTCCCATCTCCAGCCGCTCCTGCAGATCTGACTTGGGCTATTCATTGGGCAACATGACTTGGTGGACCACCTCACGTCAAACCAGAAATGGACAAAGTTCAGGGACTTCAGTTCATGCTGAGCCTGTAATTTTTCTTTTTTCCTCTACCATAATAATCTATCGATCCCCCCCAAAAGCCCATCGCTGTTGAGTTGATCCTGACTCATAGTGACCTATAGAACAGAGTAAAGCTTCCCCAAAGGGTTGGTTCTCAAGGCTGTAATTCTTACAAAAGCAGCCCCCACCCCCATCTTTCTCTGGTAGAGCCGCTGACTGTCTCTGAAGCTTTGACACTTTTATGTTTTTCTTTGAATCCAAGAGGGCTCTAAAAGTGATTCTTTTGTTTTTCTGGCTACATGTTCAAATTCTACAATAAAATGCTACACAATTTCCTTCCTCTATGCAGCTGTTGCTAAAAGTGGTACAAACAAGATTTGCTATGAAACTCAATATGGTTTGCAGGCTGCAATTTCCACATCCAGTAGCTACAGAGAATTCCACAGGAAACAGAAGGGAACTTGCTTTGGGACAGGCTATTTGTCAGCTTATATTTACTGCGTCATCCAATACAGGTTTTCTGGGAACATTTCCATTAATTATATTCTATGACTGAAAACAATAAATGTCTAGGAGCAGAAGCCAACATAAAAATACATTTTCATTACCCATGTTGTTGTTGTTAATTGTTGTCGAGTGAATTCATTGATCCCATTGCTGACTGAATACTTCTAGCATATACCTGTTCATTTATAAAATTTTAATGTAAATAGTATTGTCGCTAAGTCGCTAAGTGCCGTTAAGTTGGTTACAACTTATAGTTCATTCCAACTCGATGTGGGGGTCATGGTGTGGCCCTTTAGGATAAACACTGGACTGCTAACCGCAAGTTTGGTGGTTCAAATCCACCAGCAACTCCTCAGAAACCCTATTCAGGGTTTCTATGCGTTGGAACTCACTCCACGGCACTTAACAACTGCAGCAGCGATAGGGTTTCTGAGGCTGTAAATCTTTACGGGAGTAAAGAAAGCCTTATCTTTCTGCTGTGGCTGGCAGCCTTGACCTCAAGCCTTATGGTTAGCAGTCCACTGTTTATCCTAAAGCACCACCAGTGCTACCAATAGTTTTTAAATATTCATTTTCAAAGTTCATTGTTGTGATGTCAATAGTATAAAAACGTTAACAATGCAATGGTTTTCCTCTGAGGAGTTTTCCAGATGATTTTATCTCAAAGTAGAGTGACAGTCTTCATCCCCTTGGGGATTCCAGGACACACAGGAGGCACTGCCATTGCAAAGGAAGGACGTGCCTGGGTTCTCAGTGGACCACATCTCGGGGAGTGAATCAGTCAGCTGGAGTGTTTCCAGGCACATCCTCCAGGTTCCCATCTCACCAAGATTCAGAGCACTGTTGTCTGCACTGTGCAATGCTTTGGGGAGGACTATGAAACTAGGGTCCTGGAAGCCAGCTAAAGGCCTGAGTTCTTATCCTACATCTGCGAGACACCCTACTAATAAATAGGTCTCTTTAGGCAAGCCCACTTTCCCTGTCCCTCAATGACTATGGGAAGATGGAATAGAAGTGGGTACGTACCTATACTTTGTAAGGGATGAAGCGAGGTCATATGTAGGCAACATTCGTAAGAGGTAGCACATACATAAGATGCCTCTACAAACACACCCCCCTGTAATATCCATACATGCTTATAACACACATCGATGTGGCTAGACAGTTCCGAAGATGACTTACCCAGAGCCTTCTGGAGCAAGTGTAGGAGGCTTGAGAAGTTAAGTGAGGGAACTCTCTATGTCAAATGTCAGAAAATCCCAACTAAAACCATCATCTTAATCTGAGAACCTCATCCACTGATAACAATACAGGAGTCACTTCCCCTACACCAGCTAAGACACTACCAACAAACAGTTACATTCCTTAGTCTTCCACGTTTTCGTTGAAAACAGCCTATGCAAGAACAATTGAAAATGGAGATGCTTTTGTTTCCACACTGAAAGTTCTCCCTCTAAAAATAATTAGGTATTTATGACTGATTGAGAAATTTGCCTGGTGGTGGAAGCAATGTTTAGTTCTTCATTTACATGGTGCAGCATCTTAAGCAATCAAGAGCTGTCTGTCCTCGGACTCACAGGATGTGGGAGAAGAAGGAAGAGGAGGCCTTGGCCACCAACCCTTGAGTTTCTTTCATTTTCTCACTTGGGCCAGTCTATCTAATGCAATCCTAAACATCACCGTCTCTCTCTCTAAGACATTACCTCACACCGACCATCTATCCCCTTTCTCAGCTCAGTTTCCTCATGGTATGGAAGGAAGGAAAACCATTCCTGGTCACAAGGTGCTAGAGGAAGGTTATGGAGTGACCGCTGGCAGGAGCCCCTGGCCCCTACCACACAAGCCAGGCCATTTCTGTTCCTCGTTAGGAATGAACATTAAGAGTGAACGATCATGACAGTCAAAGTTATATGGGGAATTGGAAAGTTCTCTTGGAAATCTTCCATTTTCCACAGCCCCACAGCGGTTAACACAAGAGGCCAGGCGGCAGCAGACTAGGAGTCAGAACTCCAGTGTTCTTGTTGCAGATTTACTTCCTCTCAGTCCCTGGAGGAGTTAGTGCTGGACACACATCCACATGCATAAGAGCGAAGGAACAGGGAGTGCTGGGCTGGTGGGAAGGGGCACCTCTTCTTCCCCAGGCCTAAGAGGACTGGAGGACTACGGTCAAGTTGTTAAAACTCTTGATTTTCTCCTTAGTAATGTATGTGATATAACGTGACTTTGCAGATTAGACATGAAAATCCTTGTGAAAAGAAAAAATCCACTGGCATTGAGTTGAGTCTGACTCATAGCAAGCGACCCTATTTGTTGTTGTTGTTGTTGTGAGTTTACTAAACTTTATGGGCGCAGAAAGTCTCCTCTTTCTCCCATGGAGCAGCTGGTGGGTTTGAACTGCCAACCTTGCAGTTAGCAGTCCAGTGCTTATCCTATAGCTTCACCAGGGCTCTCAACCAAAATGCTGGTGCCCATTACCCTATAGAACATAAAGGAGTCTCCAACTTCCAAGGCTCGAATTATGGATAACTTTATGAAATGACTGGATTACCCAAAGAGTTCTGTTCCTAATTTGTACGTAAATCAGTTGGAACCGCTAGGTGTGGTTCGTATCTAATGTCGGTTAGTCAAACATATGTCTTAGTATATTCCATATCAGGAGAAAGATGAGGCTTTCTTCTCCCATGCAGATTTAAAGTCTTGAAAACCCATACATGGCCACTACGAGTTGGAACTGACGCCACAGCATTTAACAGCAACAACAGATACTATATATAGTGTACCTTTTTATGCACAAACACCATTCAAGACCACTTCCACACACATTAAAACATCTTAAACAGAATAGTGTAGTCACAGCAATAATAATGTTCTGTTGTGTGTCTCCAGTAGTGCCCATATGTGATTATGAATCGTTGTGCGCACCTTGAGTTTTTAATATAATGAGCTTTGGGAGGGTGCTGGCTCATAGCTACAGGTTGTATATAAGCTGGATGTTTGTCACCTGGGGGACTGCCTATAGAATGAAAAGGAGTCTCCAACATTTAAGGGTGGCATAATGGATAACTGGATGAAATGACTGAAAAAGGGGCTTAGAAGAAATTTCTTTCTTCCAATCACTTGGAGATGTCAACTCATGGCTACAGTCTTAGGGTCCGGGTGGCAGCGGCAGGTGGGGGAAAAGTGATCAGTTAGCAATAAAAATAAAGAAAATGAAGTTGGTTGTCAACCACCAGAGGCAGCTTGCTATGGTGCTGGTGGTGGGAGGGGGCGCTGCTCTTGGACAGACCTGGGTCTCATCCACAGTTGTACTGCTTATTGAACTGGGAAAGTTGAGGCAAGTAATTTACCCTCCTTGGGCCTAAATTATATTTCTTTATAAAGTGGAAACAACCGTAGCTGTCCTGCAAGGCTAATGTAGGGGTTGAAGAAAACATACAAGCAGTCCAGCCCAGAGCTGGCTCAGAGGAAGCTAAACACTCATTGCTCAGCTGAATGCTGTGATACTCAACTCAGGGGGTTTCTGGAACCTTCTGCTGGGGCTCCTGTCAGAATCTTTTATTTTAAGCAGCCAACTGGCCACCAGTTAGTCAATATGCACAAGAACTGAGGGAGCTTTAGGCTTTACTAAGAGGAGACAAAACAGGAGAGAGATTTCTCACTGCAACTGCAGACTGGGGAAGGAAACCAGACTTCTGCAGTGACCTTGCCAAATGTACCCCGCCCCCTTGAGAAAACAACACCCCCACCATTCTGCTCACAGCAAGAGATGCATTCTCAGCTGCAGGTGGAACAAACACTATTTGCAAGTTTTCGAAGGCTCAGATCAGTGACTAGTTCATAGTGTGATTTTCCTTCAAGCAAAAATAAAAAGGAGGGCATGCATTACGGAGGCCACCCTTTGGCCACCAGCTCCCTGCCACTATCCTGTCTCCCTCTGTGCCACCTCAAACTGCTCTGGAGGCCTGGAGACTCGGTGAGCTGCCTGCATTCAGGAGGGTGTGAGGAAACCTGGGCAGGTTAAAGGTCCCACCACAACTGAGCATGCTCAAAACCAGGGTGGCCCCTGAGGCAGAGAAGTCAGTGCCCACCCACTCCAGGAAGACACAGAAGTGTCTCCTACCAAAATGCTTTCCTTTGAGTTCTCTTTTTTTTTTTTTTTTTTTTTAAGTTTTGAAGGGCTGTTTTTCACACTTGTTCTTGCTGTTCTAACTTCTTCTAGAACCCTCTGTGACCTGACTGTAGACTCCAGGCTGCTGTCCTTCTCTGGAGAACTAACTGCACAGTGTGCTGGTCCTGTGGGGACAGAGTTTCTTCTCTCACCAGGGCCACTTTGGACCTCAGCATAGGAGTAGGGGAAGCCTACATTTTCACAGCGGTAAGGCCTACAGGAGCATCATTTATTTCTATCCCAGAGAGAATAAGTCAATTTTAAAGAACACAAACTGGAAGCTCCTTAGTAAGGGGCTGCTGGATCCCCCCCCCCCCCCCTCCCTGAAGACTTGTGGGAGGCACTGCAGGGAGCCCTCCCCGGCTCCCCACCTAGACTCTGAGGCTGGAGCCAGGGTTCCTCCCTGCCCTGGTCCTGACAGATTCTTCAGGAAATGAAGTAGGGGCCCAGCCCAGGCATTTGGTTAAGGATTTTTAAAAGCTTCCCATTCTGCTGTGGTTTTTTTTTTTTTTTTTAAATCTTCACATTCAATATTCTTGGTTGCTAAGTGGGAGGAAATGTGGGGAGGTGGGAGAGGTGTGGAGAACTGAGGGAAAATTGGCAACGTGAAAGCTGATGGATTTATTTTCTCATTTCTAAAGGGGGAGACAGACAAGGAACTGTGCTCCAGCGCTGAGCAGCCAGCTTGGGCTATGCCTCCTGTGAGTTGGGTGACGTGATGAAGGCTCTCCCCCAAATCCTGGCAGCTTCTGACAGGCCGGGAATGGGGGGCTTTGAGGGGAGATAAGTGTGGGCATTTTCTATTTTTGCTTGCCGTCTTAGAAAAGTGGAATTGTTTTTAATGAAAATTATCTTGATGTTCAGAGCACACCCATGGATGGGAGAAGGCCACTCTCGTGATGACCATTGCACAGAGGATGATGGGAGCCCAGGGCAGAGGTGATGGGCAGAGACTCGGGTCTAAGTCTTGCAAGTTGAGCTCAGCAAGGGGCTGTGTTGTTCCCTTGGGCGTGGGGTGGGGGTGTCCTGGGAAGTCTGAGATCCCACCTTCAGCTGCACTGCCTGAGGCTAGGGGCCCCCTCCTCTTCACAGAGCTCTGATTTTAGCACTTTTTTTTTTTAATGAAACACTCTTATCTATCAAAACCTCCCTGAAACCCCACATACACTTTGCTGCACCTTATCTTTGCATACCTCTGTTCTGCAGGCTGCAGCCCACTCCCTGCTCCTCTTGGGCTGCACAAGCTATCCCCCACCCCAGAAGCACACTTACAAACACATTACAGAAATGAGTTTCAACCTTTGAAGGTTCCCGACTCTCATGGGCACATGAACTGTCTGTAGACCTTGCTGTGAACTGAAGATGTATTCTGAGTAGATGAGCGAATTCACTACAATAGTGTTGAAGAGCAAAGATGTCAGCTTGAGGACTAAGGTGCACCTTTACCAAGCCATGGTATTTTCAATAACCTCATATGCATGTGAAAGCTGGACAGTGAATAAGGAAGACCGTAGAAGAACTGATGCATTTGAATCATGGTGTTGGAGGAGAATATTGTAAGTGCCATGGGCTGCCAAAAGAACAGCAGATCTGTGTTGGAAGAAGTGCAGCCAGAGTTCTCTTTGGAGGCCAGGATGGCCAAACTTTGTCTCTCATACTTCGGACATATTGTCAGGAGGGACCAGTCACTGGACAAGGATATCATGTTTGGTGGGGTGGAGGGTCAGAGAAAAAGAGGGAGCCCCCCAATGAGCAAAGTGGCAGTATCGATGGATTTAAGCATGGCAACAGTAGTGAGGTTGTCCCAGGATTGGGCAGTGTTTCATTCTGCTGTGCATAAGGTCACTATGAGTCGGTACCGACTAGATGGCACCTAACAACAACAACACTTCTTTCATAGTAATCCAAACACACATCAAGGACAATTGTCCAAGATTTGAAAATGGGAGAAGAGCTTATTGGGTAATGTCCAGTGAAATGCTTGTTAGAAGTGAGGATGTCTTGCTATTTTGGATCACGCCAGAGAAGGACATCATGCTTGGTAACATAGAGGGTCAGCGAAAAAGAGGAAGACCCCAGTGAGATGGGCTGCTGCAACAATGACCTCCAACATAGCTACCATCCTGAGGGAAGCAAAGGACTGGACAATGGTTTATTCTGTTACACGTATGTCATGAGTTGTGGACAACTGTACAGCACCTAACAACACACCAGGGGAAGATGGGTGCTGACTGGTGGACTGTCCCAGGGTTCTCTGATGGCCTTCCTATTGACTAGACTGCCCTACATCTCTGTAGGAGCCAAAGTTAACTGGTAGGAAACTGATAGTCACAGTAAGTCTGGTACGGAGCCCTGTTGACACAGTGGTTAAAGCGCTCAGTTGCGAACCAAAAGGATAGTGGTTCAGGCCCACCAGCTGATCATTAGGAGAAAGATGGGACAGTCTGCTTCCAAAAAGATTGTTGTTGTTCTAGAAAGATGATGGCATTGTTGTTAAGTGTCAATGAGTCAGTTCTGACTCACAGTGACCCTGGACAGGGTTTCCAAGGAGTGGCTGGTAAGTTTGAACCACCGACCTTGTGGTCCAGCACTTATCCTACAGCACCAACCCATGACTCCATGGAAACCCTATGGGGAGGTTCTCCTCTGTCCTTTAGGGTTGTTATGAGTCAGAATTCACTTGGAAGCCTCGGTTTTGGTGAAGATACCGTTGATTTCCCTTCTCCCACCCCTTGCAGAAAAGATACCCCCCCCAGGAAATACATTTCATTGCTTTATAGGATATTAATTTTTCATGTATTTTCAAATTCATCTGGCCTATCTATATACACAGGAGTCCTGGTATGGTGCTGAAGATATGCAGTGGGCTGTTAACCAAAAGGTCGGTGGTTCAAACGTACCAGCTGCTCTGTGGAAACTCTATATAGGGTTGCTATGAGTCAGAACTGACTTGAGGGTGCTTAACAAAAACAACAATCTACGTATACAAGGAGGCTTCAAAAGATTCATGGAAAAATGGAATGAATAGACAACGGATGGTTTTTCACAAACTTTTTGAAGTCTCCTCCCCTGTATATTTGTTTTTTAGATTCTTCTTTGAACAGGCCTTAGCATTTTACTTGTTTCCTCGTGAGCTGAAGTAAATAAAATCTCTGTCACAGGTTTATTTTATATTTGTCTGAGTCATGATTATAAATTTTATGAAAATTCGACTTTACCTTGTCCAGGGCAATTTCTCCTTGCCTTAGTAGGATGCAGTCTGTTGTCTATGTGGGTCTTTTATGGTTACTAAAGTGAAGCCTGCCTGAACTATGCAACTGATCATCTTTGTGTCAAAAAGGCGAAGTAACTGGCTGGTAGTGAGAAAGCAGGGCACCACGGCAGAAAAAGCGCCAGGAACCCACAATATGGAGGCTTCAAAAGCCACGGGGAGAAAATCCCCTTAAAAATGGAGTGGGAGACTCTACTGCTGTGGTCTGCCACCTGGGAACCTGGAGGTGCACAGTGGTGAAAGAGTTAATGCCTGCTAAATGCCAGCCCTAGTGTGGTGTTTAGGCTAAGCACTGGACTGCTGCCTCAAAGTTGGCAGTTCAACCACACCAGCTGCTCACTGGAAAGCCTAACAGGGTTGCTATGAGTCATAGTCAACCAATGGCACTTAACAACCACAACAATGACACTCTGACATGGCCCTGAAAGGCAGGGTCCCAGGAAACACCCTGGGAAGCAGGCACTGCTGGTCTCTTACCTGGGGTTGGTTAGATTGTAGCAGGATTTCCAGATCTGTAACATGTGCTTACAGGTGAGGAGCGCCTCATCTGGGCCCCGGCACAGCGATTCCAACTTCACTTTGGAAAACAGCAGTCTGTGGTGGGAACACAGAGACAGAAAGCAACAGCTCAAGCCAGAGCCCCAGCAAACCACCACAAAGTGTCTGACTTAGAGCTGGAAACAAACAGTCCACAGGGTTGCTAACTTCTAACTTACACACAAGTTACTTGCCCTTTCAGGTTATGCAAATTTGCCCTCCCTTTGAAAGGCTCCAACAAACCCCTTTGTTGTTAAGTTGTTGCTGGAGTCCAGTGGGTTCCAACTAAGAGTAACCCTGTATAGGATGTCCTAGTGTGGTGCTTGCTGTACGACAAGCACTCAACCATAAGGTCAGTTTGAACTACAAGATCAGCAGTTCAAACTCTCCAGTTGCTCCTCAGAAACCCTATGAAGGGTCTCTATGAGTCAGAACTGACTCCACAGCACTTAACAATAACAACATAGGGTTCCCAAGAAGTGTATTAGTGGGTGTGAACCACCAACCTTGTGGTTAGCAGTCCAGCACCATACCAGGACTCCTACTAGCAATAAATTCATCACCATCACCTTCAGTTGCTGCATGTGAAGCTTTTAAAGCATTTAAAAAGCTTTACACTTTTCTTGAACTAAAACCCCAGTCATCTACTCAGTACTGAGTCATAGGAGCCCCATAGGGCTTCTTACACTAAGAAATGTGTGCACTTGTTCCGACTAAACTACAAATTTGACTTAAAGACATGCCAAGGAACAGATCTCGTTCGTAACCCAGGGACTTCCTGTATTATCCTTTTTTTTAAAAGGAGGCTATCCAAAGGTTTGGTCCAATGGAAGCAAGTGGCAACAAGGATTCCAAAAT
>NW_006408543.1:18687353-18697709 GCF_000296735.1 Chrysochloris asiatica | reverse complement strand
AAAAAAAAAAAAAAACTTTTGTGAGTCTCTCTACTGAAGCAGATGTAAGTACAATGTGACAATAAGCCGTTTTATTCAGAACCCAGGAATTTTATTAAGAACATAGTTTCTGGAACACGAGCAATTCTGTTGTGAAACTTCAAATACTCATTAATTCGATTTACAAAATTACACACATAAACGTGACCTTCCATGATTCTCATCCTATGAAGAAACATGGCATCTGACGAAGGTCCTCTCCCTGTTTTGGGGATTCTTAGCCCTGCTTTTTAAGGGTGAGGCCTTCACAAACTCACTTCATGGTCACGAGGTGTCTCCTCCCTATTTCTGTTACCACCAATACTTTCATAGTCCATTCAGGGCTTCTGAGGACGGAGCGTAGAACCTTCTGTCTTTCGTGGTTCCTGAGACTTACCCTATTCCCAAATTCTACTATGTCTCCATTTCAGGTCTTCAGATAGCTCTCTTGGTCCCCAGACTCATGACCACTACCCCAGTGAAGCCCCAGAACAATTCTAGATACCTTCCTGGTGGTCTTCCTGTCCTCTGACATCCTCCAGGAAATCTTAGTTTAAAGATCTCCAAAGTTAAGTTTCATTCCCAGTTCAAGAAATTATGATTATCGCCATCCTAATACTAAATCCAAAATCCTCTGAGAACCTCCACCAACTAGAACCCCTATTTTACTTCATGACCCAAGCTGGGGTATTTTCAATAACCTCACATGCATGTGAAAGTTGGACCATGAATAAAGACGACCATAGAAGAATCGATGCATTTGAGTTACGGTGTTGGAGGAGAATATTAAAAGTACCACGAACTGCTAAAAGAACAAATAAATCTGTGTTGGAAAAAGTGCAGCCAGAGTGCTCATGAGAATCCAGGATAGCCAGACTTCGTCTCTCATGCTTTGGACATATTATCAGGAGGGACCAGTCCCCAGAGAAGGACATCATGCTAGGTAAAGTGGGGCTACGGATGGCAAAAAAGAGGCAGACCCCCAACAAGATCAACTGGCACAGTGGTAGCGGCAATGGGCTCAAGCATAGCAATGATAGTGAGGTTGGGAGAGGACTGGGTAGTGTTTCGTTCTGTTGTGCATAAGGTCACACCTAACAACATTAATAACTTTACGTCAGCAATAATTCTGGGCCACACCTTCTACTAGATCCTTTACTCCTCCCAATGCAATTCACCAGCCTAACACTGTATGTCGTTCCTAACTATGCCAGTCCTCGATCTTCTCAAGTCCAACTGCACTCCACCTCATCAGATAAGTCTTCCCATTGATACAACTTTTAGTCCTTTATCTTCCCTACTTAGTACATAACACGGTAGCTTCTATTTGTTGCTAACAATAATAAAAAGAAGAGAAAGCCAAGGATGAGCCACTATTTATTAAAAACCTACTATGTCGGAGTCCTGGTGTGGCACTGTGGTTAATGTGCTGAACTGCAAAGTCACTTGAACTGCAAGGTCAGCAGTTCAAAGCTCACCAGCTGCTCCTTGGAAACCCTATACAGGGTTGCTATGGGTTGGAACCAATTCGACAGCATTAAACAGGAAAATTGTCCTGGTAGAGAAGTGGGTGATGCATTGGGTTGCTAACTGCAAGGTCAGGAGTTCGAGTCCACCAGGGGCTCCACAGAGAAACATGAGGCTTTCTGCTCCCGTCAAGATTTACCACCTCTGAAACTCTATACAGGATTGCTATGAGTTGGAATCGACTCCATGGCACGCCACCCGCACCCCCACGTCAAGTCTGGTGTGGCACTGTAGAATATGTAGTGCTGGACTACTAACTGAAAGGTCAATGGCTCAAACCCACCAGCTGCTCCTTGGAAACACTATATAGGGTCGCTGTGAGTCAGAATCAACTTGATGGCACCTAACAACGTCAGTGAGCTGATTTAATATTCACGGACGGACGTCACAGCACAATTCTAGGCACTGTGGAGGTGCAAGCAGAGAGTGAGTGATATCAGCGTTCTCATTCAAGGAAAACAGTCACATCCAGAAAACAACAAAGGGTACTGTTAGACGCCAACGGTTCTTTATCCACTCAAGGGAGCTCAAGACTACCCAGTTAGAAGGGTTGTTAAACAGATCACATGAAATATTATATATAAAATGCCAAACTCAAGGTGTGACGTGCTGTTGCTGCTGTTAAGTGTTGCTGAGTTGGTTCTGACCGACAGTGATCCTGTCTACGCACAATGGAACGAAACACTGCCCAGTCCTGTGCCATCCTTGTGACTGCTGTTACGCTTGAGCCCACTGTTGCTGTCACCACCTCAACAGATCTCCCTGGGGGTCTTCCTTCGTTTCATTGACCTTCTACTTTACCAAGTATATCCTTCTCCAGGGACTGGTCCCTTCTGACAACATGTGCAAAGTATGTGAGACAAAGTCACAGCATCCATGCTTCGAAAGAAGATTCTAGCTGTACTTCTTCCAAGACAGATTTGTTTGTTCTTCTGGAAATTCAGGTACTTTCAGTATTCTTTGCCAATACAATAATTCAAATGCATCGGTTCTTCTCCAGTCTTCCTCATTTACTGTCCAACTTTCACATGCATATGAGGCGACTGAATATACCATGGCTTGTGTCAGGGCACCTTAGCTCTCAAAGTGACAATTTTTTTTTTTTTTTTTTTTTAACATTTTAAAGAGGTCTTTTTCAGCATATTTGCCTAAAGCAATGTGTCCACTAATTTCTTGATTACTGCTCCCAAGAGTATTAACTGTGGACTTAAGCAAAATGAAGCCTCTGACAACTTCATCTTTTCTCTGTTTATCATGATGTTATTTATTGATCCAGTTGTGAGGATTTTTGTTTTCTTTACAGTAAGGTGGGATCCATACCTTTGTTCCTCATCAGTAAGCATTTCAAGCCCTCTTCACTTCCAGGAAGCAAAGTTGTATCATCTGCATATCACAGGTTATTAATGAGTCTTCCTCCAATCCTGATGCCACATTCTTCTTCATATAATCCAGTTTCTCAGATTATTTGCTCACCATACAGATTGAATAATTGCGGTGAACTGATACAACCCTGGTAACACACCTTTCCTTATTTTAAACCATTCAGTATCCCCTTGTTTCATTTTGAAGGCTGCCCCTTGGTTTATGTACAGGTTCCTCAAGTATTTTGGAATACCCATTCTTCTCAATGTCAGCCACAGGTTGTTATGATCCACACAGACGAACGCCTTTGCATAGTCAACAAAGCAAAAGTAAACATCTTTATGGTATTTCCTGCTTTCATTCAAGACCCATCTAACATCAGCAACAATAACCCTTATTCCACATCCTCTTCTGGATAATGTCCCTCTTCCTGCTGAAATTTCTGGCAGCTCCCTGTCAATGTACTACAGTAACTGTTTTTGAATTATCTTCAGCAAAATTTTACTTCCATGTGATATTAGTAATATTCTTCAATCATTTCTGCATGCCATTGGGCCAATGATATTTGGAATGGGCAAAAATATGGATCTCTTCCAATCAGTTGACCAGATAGCTGTCTTCCAAATTTCTTGGCATAGGTGAGTGAGCACCTCCAGTGCTACATCAGTTTGTATGCAAACATTTCCATTTGTATTCCATCAATTCCTGGAGCCTAGTTTTTTGCCAGTGTCTTCAATACAGCTTGGACCTCTTCCGTCAATATCATCAGTTTGTTTTGTTTTGTTTTGATCACAAGGTCCCTCTTGAAATGTCTGAATATTAGCCAATTCTTTTTGGCACAGTGACTCTGTGTATTCTTTCCATCTTTTTTTGATGTTTCATGGGTCATTCAAGATTTTGCCCATAGAATCTTTCAATATTGAAAGTTAGGCTTGAATTTTATCTTTAGTTCTTGCTAGCTTGAGAGTGTTGTGTGGTTTTCTAATTCCAGTTCTTTGTGCATTGCATCATAAAACTGTCTTCTAGAACTGCACTTTGAAATTTCCTGTTCAGTTCTTTTATTTTCTCATTTACTCCAGCTGCTTTAGCTTCTCTATACTCATCAGAAAGTTTCAGAATCTCTTCTGACATCCATTTTGGTCTTTCCTTTCATTCCTGTCCTTTTAATGGCCTTTTGCTTTATTTCTATATGATGTTCTTGATGTCATCACACAACTCCTCTGGTTTTCGGTTATTAGTGTCTAGTGCATCAAATTTGTTCTTGTGATGGTCTCTAAATTCAAGTGGAATATATTCAAGGTCATATTTTTGCTCTGTGGAATTATTTTAATTTTCTTGAACTTCAGCCTGAACTTGGTGGTGGTTGTGTGCCGTTCTGTCAATTCCAACTCATAGCGCCCCTTTATAGGGTTTCTGAGGTTGTAATATTTTCAGGAACAGAAAGCCTCATCTTTCTTCCTCATAGTAGCTGGTAGAATCAAACTGCTGACCTTTCAGTTAGCAACCCAACTATGTTACCAGGGCTCCTTTCAGCCTGAACTTGCATATTAGCAATCGAAGATCTGTGGCATACGCAGTCCCAGCCTTATTTTGGCTAGCGATATAGAAGTTCTCCATCGTCTTTCACGCATGTAGTCAATTTGAATCCTGAGTACTGTATCTTCTGAGGTCCACGTGTATAGTGGCCTTTTATAGTGTTTGTTGTTTTTTTTCAAAAACAGGTATTTGCAATGAACAAGTCACTGTTTTTGTTGTTAAGTGCCATCGAGTCGGTTTCGACCCATAGCGACCATGTATATGGTTTCTGAGGAGCAACAGGTGGATCTTGTGGTTCAGAAGAACTTTGCAATCCAGTGCATTAACCCACAGTGCCACACAGGAACAAATCATAGGTCTTGCAAAATTCTAACTTGTGATCTCCAGCATGATTTCTATCATAAAGGCCATATTTTCCAACTACTGACCTTTTCTCTGTTTCCAGCTTTTGCATTCCAACCAATAATAATGATCAATGCATTCTGATTGCATGTTTGATAAATTTCTGACTGAAGAAGTTGGGAGAATTCTTCACTTTCATTATCATTGCCTTTAGCAGTTCATGGGTAAATCTGAGTAATCATTTTATTAACTGGTCTTCCTTGTGGCTGGATGGTCATCATCCTATCACAAACAACGTTGTACTTCAAGACAGATTCGGAAATCTTCTTTTTGATGATGAATGGGGCATCATTTGTCTTCAATTTGTTAATTGTGAACTGCATGACAGTCTGATTTAAAATGGCTACTACCAGTCCATTTCAGCTTACTGTTACTGTTGTTGTTAAGTGCCATCAAGTCAGTTCTGACTCACAGCAACCCTGTACAGGGTTTCTGAGGAGCAGTTGGAGGGTTTGAACCTCTGACCTTGGTAGTTTAGCAGTCCAGTGCTTATCCTACAATGAGACACTAGGGCTCCTTCAGCTGTCAAAAATGAAATGGAATGTATAGAGATCGATGTTCTAGGTATTCAGCTCACTGATGCCTAGGATATCCATCTTTATGCATTCCATTTCATCTTTTTTCTTAAATGTTTTATTGTAAATTATGTGATAGTTTACATGGGAGAACATTAGTTTTACATTCATTCTATCGTATATCGTCTCAATTGCCATGGTTACAATCCCCTCCATGCAATCCTTCCCCCGTGCCCCCCAGGTCTTCAGCACACACTCGCTCTCCCTCTCTGGATCTAAAGTCTCCAGCTGCTCCATCGCGCCATGTCATCATCTCTGGCTCCATTTCAGGCATCACTGCTTCTCTGGGTAGGGTCCCGCTCTTCTCCCTTGATGGTCCTAGGGACCTCCGCTCCTAGATTGAAAAGTTAATCACTCCCCTCCTTGCTATAAAATGTCTACTTTACATTTCCAACCCTCACAATCAGTCCTGATAACAATTATTCACTATTGTATCACAAGAGACCCGTCTGCATTTCATTGCATCAGTCCCGCCTAGTCAGATTGGATACTACTCACGGGAGATTCTACCTTCCTCCAGGTCCTCTGGATCTAGGTTCCCTCTTGAAAGCCTGTAAGCCAGTCACTTCTTGCCTTTGTAGCCCCCTACCGCCCATTTTGGGTAGCCAATGTCTAAGTTGCCCATCCCTGTCTACTCTGTGTGTGGAGGGGGTGGGAATGATTCTCGCTGTAAGGACTTGTTCCCTCTTTTGAGCTACTGCTTCCATAGGTGTAGGTCAAGTTCATCAAATTGTATGAGAACACCTTTTTTTTTTTTTCCTCTTCTTTTTACTTCTGGTTGAGCTCTGATCATCCAGTCACTGAAGCCAGGATAAGTGGGTATTATCTGCAAATGTGGGTGTTCTTATGTATATGCCCTCTCTTCTTATCAGCTGGATGCTTCACTCTCCACTCTAGTCCTCTGTGGCTATGTCACTGACTCTAGGCCCAAAAGTCCCCAGATCTTGCCACACTGCTGGCCAACCAGGTCTTCACCAGGGTTCACAGAAATCTATTGAACGTTGTAGGGCTTAGCTTACCGCTTCATTGCTGTTTTTCCCTCACTTCCCCTTATTGGTGTCGAGGGTGGTCACCAATCATAGTGTGTATTCCCACTGAGTCTTAGTCTTGGAAGGGGGTTTGCACTGAGGGGACTCGACCACTTGCCTTGATGTTTCCTGAGTCCATTTCATTTTTGACAACTTGCAATCTTCCTAGATTCATGCATACATTCCATGTTCTGATCATTAATGGATGTTTTCAGTTGTTTTTCCTCATTTTGAGTTGTGCTCCCTCAGCAAGTGAAGGTCCCCAAAGCTTTGCTTTTAGGGTCACCTCTACTTGGAGGAGGCAGCTCTTCTGCAGTTACATTTTGAGCACCATCCAACCCGAGGGCCTCAACTTTTGGCACAATATCTGACAATGTTCTGCTGTTATCATAAGGTTTTCATTGGCTAGACATTCAGAAATGGTCTGCCTCTCCTTCTTCCTAGTCTGTCTTAGTCTGGACACTCAGTTGAAACCTGTCCACCATGGGTGACCCTGCTGGTATTTAAAATACTGGTGGCATAGCTTCCAGCATCCAGCAACACACAAGTCACCAAAGTAGAACAAACTAATAGATGAGGTGCTTACTAACTACCTTCTCTATAAACCATAGAAGATATCAAAGATGTTTCTAGTGATTTAAGTTAGACATAAGTAACCCTTTATAATGATTCTCACCCTGTGAATTACCCTGGCCATGTATGACATAAAGATCTCAATCAAAGAGATTTTGAGGAGGAAAGTTTCCTTTTCCTTTGTGGTAGAGCTAGTGAGGGTGGTCCTAACCAGTTACTGCCCAAGTTCTAGGGCAGGTTAATACAACCATCCTTCCCAATGGTGGAGGCTCCCAGTGAAGTAAGGGCTACAGTCTCCCTAAGCCGGGTCTGCAGCAGCTGGGGGTGACGGGATGGAAGGCCAGGTGATGTAAGGGATTCTGTTTCTGATGTACAAGTAGGTGGGCAGAAAGAATGAGAACAGGGCTATGCTTCTGCCCAATAAAATCTCAAGGAGAAGTGACAATTCCCCTAAAGCCTTTACAGGACCACCCATAGGAATGGCATTCACGCAGAGTATTTTGACTTTTTAAGAAGCCAAGAAGCAGACTCCTGCTGATGTCTTCCTAAGTCCAGAATGTGTTGGGAGTGGTCCTACCAAACCGGGTCAGTTGCGAGAGAGACATGATACAAAGAAAGACGCTTCCAATGGTTACCTATTAGCATTTGTTGGAACCCTACTGAGAGATCCAGAAACCCTCCTGGATTCCAGCTAGCTGGGAGACCCTACCCAGGGACCATTAGGAACCCTGAGAGGCCACGCCAAGTACACAATGAGTTCCTTCAGCTTCGCCAAGTTCAGAGCTTGCCTGCCCCTGGGAGCACTGTGGAGGTGGTGGGGAAGGTCTCCCACACGCAGACAGGAGTGTGGCTCTGCCAGCAATTACCCACGATTCCTTTCAGTGTACCCAAAGTACAAAACGCTAGAGCTCGTCGCTAAGCCTCAGCTTGGGGGAACAGTTCTGTGCAAGGCTTCTTGGCTGGAAAAAACACTTCTAATTAACATGAAATAACAGCTTTCAAACACTTGACTCAGGATGTGCAGTTGAAAAGGTGTGGGCTGGATTTAAGAGCTCCAGACAGGGAGAACAACAGAAGAACTGCTGAGCACAAATGATGGAAAAGGCACCTGGAAATAAAGCAAGAAGAACAGCCAGAAAGAGAATCAGGCAGAAGAAGAGCGCTGGAGATGTAAAGCCTGGGAGAAAAGCCATCATCTCGCACCATGGCACCGGGATTCCAAATGTAATGGACAGGAAGAAGTAGCCAGTCCAACTCTGACCTGCCAAGGAGGGCTCCAGTGAAAGCAGGGGCACCCTCAGACATGCTGCCTCTATTCACCATTTCCCCACCTTCAGCTTGCAGATACGGCGGAATACAGAACAAGTGAGACGTCATCATACTCAATGAACTCTGCTCACACATGTCAAGATTGTTCAAAACCATCTGGCTGGGTGTATGTTACGTTAGCAGAGAAATGAAGAACACACAAACAGTGATTAGCATGAATTTGCTGTAGCCCATGTCCAAAGAAATTGTGGATTCAATCTACTGAGGAAAACCTGAGACCAAAACCAAGTTATGAACAAACTGGGGATCAAATAGTCTTCAATACATCGTTCAATACGTGTAACTGTCAACCTCGTCAAAAGAGTGGGGGAGAATGCTGGGTCAAGAGAGTTTGCTGGTCATACCACCTAAGTCCAACCACACATGGAGCAAGGTGTTTCTTTGGAAGTCAGTGAAGAAGTCACATGCTGGAGAAATGGTCTTTTTTCCATCTACTACACCTGGTTTCCCACCACTTGTCTGACACTTTGTCATACTGTAATGACTTGCATGTTACTATGATTCTGGAAGTTATGACACCAGTATTTTAAATACCAGCAGCGTCACCCTTGATGGACAGGTTTCAGCTGAGCTTCCAGACTAAGACAGACTAGGAAGAAGGAGAGGCAGAGTACTCCTGAATGTTTAGCCACTGAAAATCTTGTGAATAGCAGTGGAACACTGTCAGCACCAGAATAGTGAATTCTGAAACAAGAGCACCGGAATCTTTTCAGATACAGTGTCAGAAGATGAGCCCCTCAGGCACTCCAAATTGACGGGAAGAGCTGCCTCTTCAAAGTAGAGTTGACCACGATGACGGGAATGGAGCAAAGTTTTCAGGACCTTTATGGGCTGATGAGGCACAACTCAAAATGACGAGAAACAGCTGTAAACATCCATTAATAAGTGGAACATGGAATGGATGAAGTATGAATCCAGGAAAACTGGAAGTTGTCAAAAATGTAATGGAGCACATAAACATGGATATCCTAGGCATTAGTGAGCTGAAATGGACTGGTATTGGCCATTTAGAATTGACAATTACATGGTTTACTATGCTGGGAATGACGAATTGAAGAGGAATGGTGTCATATTCATCATTAAAAAGAACATTTCAAGATCTGTCTTGAAGTACAACGCCTTCTGTGATACGACAACATCCATACGCCTACAAGACAAACCAGTTAATACAAATATTATTTAAATGTATGCACCAACCACTAAAGCCAGTGATGATGAAACTGAAGAATTCTACCAACTTCTTAAGTCTGAAACTGATCAAATATGCAATCAAGATGTTTTGATAATTACTGATGATTGGATTGCAAGGTTAGAAACAAAGAAGAAAGATCAATAGCTGGAAAACATGGCTTTGGTGATAGAAGTGATGCTGGAGATAACATGATAGAATTTTGTAAGACCAATGACTTGTTCATTGCAAATACCTTTTTGCTACAACATAAAATACATAAACAAAGATCTCGCCAGATGGCATACACAGAAATCAAATGGACTAAATCTGTAGTAAAAGTTTGTAGAAAAGCTTCATATCATCAGCCAAAATAAGACCAGGGGCAGACTGGAAAAGACCATCAATTACTCATATGCAAGTTCAGGCTGAAGCTGAAGAATAGTAAAACAAGTCCATGAGATTTAAAAATATGACTCTGAACATATCACAGGTGAATTTAGAAATCATCTCAAGAACAGAGCTGATACATTAGACACTAATGACCAAAGGCCAGAGAGTTGAGGGAAGACATCAAGAACATCACACAGGGAGACTGCAAAAGGTCATTGAGAGACAAGAAAGAAGGAAAAGACCAAAATGGATGTCAGAAGAGACTATGCAACTTGCCCTCCAGCATGGAGATCCTAAAGCAAATGGAAGGAATGAGGATGTCAGAGACCTGAAAATAAAATTTCAAAGGGTAGCTAGAGAAAACAAAGTCAAATGTTATAATGAAATGTGCAAAAATCTGGAGTTAGAAAACCAAAAGGGAGGAACATACTTAGCATTTCTCAAG
>NW_006408543.1:18679133-18686082 GCF_000296735.1 Chrysochloris asiatica | reverse complement strand
CAAGAGCCAATGGTTCTGAAGAAGTCCAAGGAGCACTGAAGGCATTGGCAAAAAAGAAGGCTCTGGGGATTGATGGAATACAAATTGAAATCTTTCAACAAACTGATGCGGCAATGGAGGCACTCATCTATGCTAAGAAATTTAAAAGATAGCTACCTGGCCAACTGATTGGAAGAGAACCTCAAAGAGAGGTGACCCAATGAAATGCAGAAATCAGTGAACGATGCCATTAATATAATGTGCAGGTAAAATTTTGCTAAAGATAATTCCAAAACGGCTGCAACAGTATATTGACAAGGAATTGCCAGAAATTCAAGCAGGATTCAGAAGAGGACGTGGAATGAGGGATATCATTGCTGACGTCAGATGGATCTTGGCTGAAAGCAGAGAAAACCACAAAGATGTTTACATGTGCTTTATTGAGTACATAAAGACTTTTCGATTATATGGATCATGACAAGCTATCGATAACATTGTGGAAAATGGGTATTCCAGAACACTTAATTGTGTTAATATGGAACCTGTACATAGACCAAGAGGCAGTCATTCGAACAGAGCAAGGGAACATTGTAAGGTTTAAAATCTAATGTTTTATTCTAAATAGGTGTGTGCCAGGGTGGTATTCTGCTACCATACTTACTCAATTTTCACACTGAGCAAATAATTCAAGAAGCTATATTATACAAAGAAGACGGTTGCATCAGGATTGGGGGAAGACTGATTAACAACCTGAGCTAGGCAGATGATACAACCTTGCTTGCTGAAAGTGAAGAGAACTTAAAAAACTTATTGATGAAGCTCTAAGACCTTTACCTCAATGTAAAGAAAATGAAACTCTTCACCACTGTACCAATAAACAACATCAAGATAAAGGGAGAAAAGACTGAAGTTATCAATGACTTCATTTTGCTTGGATCCACTATCAAAGCTCGCGAAAGCAGCAGTCAAGAAATCAAACGACGTATTGCACTAAGAAAATCTACTGCAAAAGACCTTTTTAAATCGTTCAAGAGCAAAGATGTCAGTTTGAGGACTAAGGTACACCTGATCCAAGTCATAGTATTTTCAATAGCCTCATATGCATAATGCATATGAAATTTGGAAAATGAGTAAGGAAGACCACAGGAGAATTAATGCATTTGAATTATGGTGTTGGTGAAGAATACTGAAAATGCCATGCCTTCCAGAAGAACAAGGTTCTGCTTCAGTAAGTCTGAGGAGGAAAATCCAAGGACAGTAATTTAGATGTGGAACACTTAAATGTATAGCAACAGATTTACAGTATTATATATTTTGGCATTGTGGAATGTTATATTACATTTTAGCTCTACTGTAGAGGTACTATTTTCATAGCAATTTCCTCAAAATCAGGGCTTAGATAGCAACAGACTGAGTGCCGTGGAGAACATGAAGGCCTCATAACTCAGGTTGGCCTTTCAGTTGTGGGACGGAATGTGTGAGGGCAACCAGTTTTCAAAATATTTCAGTGGGAACTTGATTCCATCAGACTCTGGTTTGTGAAGAAATGGCTGGGAAGAAGGATGAGAAGGAGGGTGGAAGGGAAATAGGAACCACAGTGTGTGGTTTGTTAAATGTTAAGCCAATGATCTTCTCTGTACAACTTTACTCACTCCACAATAAAAAGTTAAAAAAAGAGAAAGAAAGATATCAAATGACATATTGCACTAAGCCAATCTGCTGCGCTAAACTTCTTTAAAGTATTTAAGAGCAAAGATGTCCATTTGAGGACTAAGGTGCGCCTGACTCAAGCCATGGTACTTTCAGTAGCTTCATATGCATGTGAAAGTTGGACAATGAATAAGGAAGCCTGTATAAGAACGGATGCACTTGAGTGATGCTGTTGGAGAAGCATATGAAAAGTGCCCTGGACTACTAGAAGAACCAACAAATTTGTGTTGGAAGAAGTACAGCCAGAGTGCTCCTTAGAAGTCAAGGATGGCAGATGTCATCTCTCATACGTCAGATATGTTATCAGGAGGGACCAATCCCTGGGGAAAGGCATTATGCTAGGTAAAGTGCAGGGTCAGTGAAAAAGAGGAGGACCCACCACCACCATCACCACCACCACCACTGGATGGATTGGCACAGTAGCAGCAGTGGCCTCAAGCTTGACAATGATTGTAAGGATGGCACACGACTGGGCAGTGTTTCATCGAGTCGAAACAGACTCAATGGTACCTAACAACAACACCAACACCTGGCTCCAGGAGTCCTGGTGTGGCACTGTAGAATAAGCACAGGACTGCTGACCACAAGTTCAGTGAGGTTCAAATCCACAAGGAGATCCTATGAAACCCTATACAGGGTTACTATGAAACACCTGGTTCCAGTGTTCAGAGAATCTCTGAAAACACTGAGGAAATGAATGAAGGATACAATCCCACACACAGAAGAACCTTTTGCTAAAATTCCAATCTGACTAAATCACTGATAACTATGTTTCCCTTTCATCCAGATGATAAAGACCTGGTGGTTCACAATCTAGTGCTGATCCTACGGCACCACACCAGACTAAAAGGGTAGATATTTCTTAATGCTGGAATTTCATTTGTCTCACAAAGGTTCTAGTTGAAGAACTCTCAATGAAAACAAATTAGAAAAGTTTAAGAAATGCTAGAGTCCTGGTGTGGCGCTGCAGGATAAACACTTGACCACATGGTTGGCTTGAACTGCAAGGTCGGTGGTTCAAACTCACCAGCCGCTCCTTGGAAACTCTATATAGGGTCGCTAAGGGTTGGAACCAACTTATAACACTTAACAACAACAACAACAAAGTCATATTGTTGTGGTTGTTGCATGTACTGGACTCACAGTGACTCCATAGGACAGAGAAGTGCCCCATTGTGTTTTCCAGGCTGTAGATCTTTACGGAAGCAGACGGCCACGTTTTCCTCTTACAGGATGACTGGTGGGTTTGAATCTCTGACCTGTGGGTTAGCAGCATTACAGCCGCTGCACCACCAGCCCCGTATATATCTAATACAGTCACCATTCTCCCCACTCCCATTTGGCAGTGTAAGAATTTTACTCATTAGGAGCATCGAGGAAGGAAATACAAATATTAGCACACAAAATACACATACTCCTCACTAAAGAGCTGCTCTGTGAGGCCTGTGCTCCCGGCAGCTGATTTAGCACGAGCACCGTGGGGCCCTTGAACATTTGGTGTTTTTGCGGATCTGTGTTGATGAGCTCTTGGGTGCAGCAAGCCAGGGACCTGTCTTTGTTTCTCTCCTGAATGGAGGCAGGGGTGCCAAAGAGCTGTGTAGCTGAGCACATGGTATCTGCTCAAGGGAGGTGCTGGCCCTGAGTAGCTTACACCTCCAGACTTCTGGGGGGGATGTATTAGAGCCCATGTGGGGCTGACTGTGAAACACCCAAAGGAGAGTGAGAATCTGTCACCAGGGAAAGAAGAGAGTAGATCAGACTGAAGTAGAGGACACAGGGCTGAAGCTGGGTGGAATGTGTTGGACTGAAATTTTCATTGGAAGACGGTGAGGCAGCCATCAGATCAACATGGCAAGAGAACTCAAAAGAGATGTGTCAGAACCATGTGGTGACCAGAAGACAGGGAAATCGACAGCCAGGTGAATCAGCTGGGAGCCAAGTCGGAAAGGGAAGAAGTAGACACGTGTGGCCACCATCGCTGCTCCCAAGGAGAGATCAGCTGTCAACCTCTCTGAGAGAAGTGGAGGGAATCAAGGGCTCAGCAGGGTCTATGAGACTCAAAGAAAATTCATCTTGATTCCTGGATGTTCACATGATGGATGGCCTTCTCAGTGCTGGCCTTGGGATCACTGCTCTGCTGTCCAGGTTTCTAAAGGGTCGAGTCCTGTAAAGTGCTTCACTGAAAATCAGTCCCCCGGACACCTGGCCTCATTGATGTTCCTGTAGGGCTGTGCAGGCCTTCAGCTAGAAGGGTCCTGTGTGTCTGCTCCCACGTGTTGCTGTCTAGTGCTGTCTAGTCAATTCTGACCCAAAGTGACCCTGTATAGGGCTTCGGAGGAGTAGCTGGTGAGCTTGAACCGCCAACCTTGTGGTTCAAACTGACTTTGCAGTCCGGAGCATTAACCCACAGCACCACACCAGGACTCCCTGCTCCCACTAAGTCCTCAATAACAGGGACCACTCAGCAAGTGTTCTACAAGAAGTATGTGATGTCTTAGCTCATCAGGCTGACCCGACTGCTAGACTGACTTGCTGCTCACTGGCTCCTTCGAAAAACATTTTGATTTTTCCAGCTGATCCAAAGCTGGGAAAGGTCTTGAGAGGTGCTCTATTGCTTTGGGACTAAGAGCGTGTGGTCCAGAGCAGAAGTCTCTTGAAGCTTTATGAGGAGAATGTAGACACCCCCCAGGCCCCCCAAAACCCTGCAGGGAACTGCAGGTCCTGGTGATTCAAGTACACTGCCCCAGGTCACACCTGTCCAGCCTAATTAGAATTTCCTGCACCTGGGAAAGCCTACCTTGTGTTTGGGGTCCAGGTGTGGCAGTGTATGATAATGCCCTGGATGCAAGGTTGGCTTGCACTGCATGGTCGGAAGCTCAAATCTACCAGCTGCAACTTGGAAACCCTATACAGGGCCATTATGACTTGACAGCACTTAACAATAACAACCTTGTGTTTATTTCAGTCCAATGGAAACTTGGGGTGCAGGTAAGATGATTTTTATTCCTAGCTTCAGTGGAAATCCTGAATAACATGGTTATTCATGTTATACATTTGAGCGGTACGCCCACCTGTGGTCCTGAACCCACAGGAATCCTCCTGGGTCTAATGGTTGTGTTCTAACCTGTGAGTATCCTCCAGATGCGTCTCCTGTACAAGCCTGGGGGGGGGGGGGGAGGAAGAGGAGGGTCCATCTGTCTCCTGAGCCTGTGGAGCACTGAGAATTACCATTACTGAGGTGGCTCCTTCTCAGGGGCCAGAAACTCAAATGTCTTCCAGAGCCAGGCCGGTCAGTAAGAGCTGGGCTTCAGATATCATGGCATTGCTGCTGTTACGTGCTGTGGACTTGATTTCAGCTTACAAGAGCCCAAGTGAAAGAGCAGAACTGTCCCATTGTGCAGGGGTGGGGACGTCTGGCCCACAGGTCACAGAAGGCCCATGAAATCATTTGGCCTAGTCCTGCCAAGGCAACCGCAGTTCCAGCCATCACACTATTGTTGTCGCTAAGTACCGTTGAGTCCATTCTGATCCCCAGAGACCCTGTATAGGGTTTCTGAGGAGCAGCTGGTGAGTTTGAACCCCTGACCTTGCTGTTCAAACAGAGCTTGAGACTGAGTGCTTATCCTACGGCACCACACCAGGACTCCCGGTCATCGCACTAGGGGTGAGTTAATTAAATGTCTGACCAAATACAGCAGGCTAATTTTTTAGCTGATAATTTTGTATGACCCGTAAATGACGTTATAAATATCCAAATGGCCCTTGGCAGAAATAAGGTTCCCCACCCCTGCCATAGGATTTTCTTGGCTATCATCTTTGAGCAATCTTAGTGCACTACGCTGTTTGCTAACAGAAAGGTTGACAGTTCAAAAAATTTCTAAATGTTTGTAGCTTCAAAAGGCATGTGGGAAAACGCTATTAAAATCTTTTCATTTGATTTTTTCCGAGAACTTTTAGAAGCCCCCTTTATAAGAAAAAGCAGAGCTGCCCCATAGAGTTTTTCAGGCTGCAATCATTGTATGAGCAGATTGCCAGATCTTTTCTCCTGAGGGACAGCTGATGAGTTCAAACCACTGACGTTTCGGTTAACAGCTGAGCACTTAACCACTGTGCCACCAACCAGGGCACTTTCTGCCTCCCCTGAGAGTAACCACATTAAAGACTTCTGAGGTGTACACTGGCCTAACTGCTACACAGCTGGCATGCCTACAAAACACGTGAGCAGGGACGGTGTGGAAGGGGACAATTCTCCTCACAAGTGCTTCTTCCGTGGGAGCAAAGGCCTGTCAGGTGGCTCACTGGTAAACTTGTGTCTGGGAAGGAGACGTGACCACTTGTAATGTCCACGGCTGCTCCAGGATGTCAGGGCTGTTAAGCACCATTTCACTCATTTTGACTTCACAGATGTGAGAGCGAGACCTTCATCATGCAATCCAGACTCCCAGATCCATGTGCTCTGGGGGAAACCAAGGCCACACTTACTCAGACGAGGGAAGTTTCTTGGCGCCAAAGTATTGGGAGCAGACGCCTTATTCTACAGAGTTTAACAGCCCCCAAGTCTTACAGGGAGGCTGCGTGTGAGACACTCTTGATGATGTGTCTGTTACTCGAATCCTACCTCCTCTAGCTATGCCAGGCAGGGAGTTCTGTCAGTGCCCAATCAGTTACAGTTTGCCTCTCCTTTCATCAAAGTGTCAACAATCTGGAATACTCCCCCATTCTGCTAGTAGTATTTTTAGAACAAAAAAACAACGGACACATTTAGCTGAAATAAATCACCTCAAGAAACCCCGGTTTGCCTCATTTTTGCTCCTGCTTCTTCTATTAGTCTCCACCCTGGAAGGTGTCTAGAAGCAGACACAAAAACTGGAAATAACCTGGGCAGGCTGAAGTCAACACACCTCCAAAGCACATAACGTGTTGTGTTTCAAAGCACCTCCCCAGTCCCCGAGATAGCTAATGCTATCCACAGAGCATCAGACTATCCCCGGGTGGTGTAAACAGTCAATGTAAACAGCTGCTAACTGACACACTTGAGGTTTGATTCCACCTAGAGGCACCTTAGAATGACCTGTAGATCTGCTTCTGAAAATAATCAGCCACTGACACACACGGGGCCGGCGTGCCTACAAAACACCTGAGCAGGGAGGGTAGAGCCAGGAGTAGAATCTACTTATGAAAACTCATCCATTGAGAACCCTGTGGAGCTCAGTTCTACTCTGATACACACGGGGGCGCCATGAGTGGAATCTACTTATGA
>NW_006408543.1:18672051-18679033 GCF_000296735.1 Chrysochloris asiatica | reverse complement strand
TCTACTTATGAAAACTCATCCACTGAGAACCCTGTGAGCACAGTTCTCCTCTGACACACATGGGGGCACCATGAGTGGAATCTACTTATGAAAACTCATCCACTGAGAACCCTGTGAGCACAGTTCTCCTCTGACACACATGGGGGTGCCATGAGTGGAATCTACTTATGAAAACTCATCCACTGAGAACCCTGTGGAGCTCAGTTCTCCTCTGACACACATGGGGGCGCTATAAATAGGGATCAATTAGATAACATGTTTTAGCAAAGTTAACAGAGATGTTGTTAAGTGCCGTGGTGTTGGTTCCGACTCATAGCGACCCTGCACAGGGTTTCCAAGGCTGTAAATCTTTACGGGAGCAGAATGCCTCATGTTTCTCCCGCGGAACCGCTGGTAGTTTCGAACTGCTGATTTTGCGGTTCACAGCCTGATTTATAACTACTACGCCACCAGAGCAAAGTCAGTAGGAGATAGAAAAACTCCCTGTGTCTGGGTTGCTGATAGATGAGCTGGTAAGCACATACATGCCTTTCGTACAGGTTGTACCAAATGGTTATCTGGTAAGTAAATGCTTGGATATGAAATATTTGAAAGCAAGACCTCTTATCAAACTACTCTGGCTCTTAAAAGACACAAATTTATTCTCACTGAAACACAGACCCCTTGGGTAATATTCTGGATTGAATCATGTCCCCACAAAATCTGTTTGTAAATCATAATCCCTATGTCATTATTGATATAAGTGCTGCCTGCGTCAGTTCTGACTCATAGCAACCATGTATAGGAGCTGTTGGTGGGTTTGAACTGTCGATCTTTCAGTTCAAACCAACTTTGCAGGCCAGTGTTTATCCTACAGTGCTTATCCCATACTTTGTTATGTTAATGAGGCCATAGCCAGCTGGGCCTGTCTTAACCCATCGCTCTGGAGTAGACCAGGCTCAGAAGCTGCGGGAAGACAGACACCAGGCCACAGGAAGATCATCAAGCAATCCAGGATCAGTAGCTGAGAAGAGACAAAGACCTTCCAGAGAGGACAGAGAGTGACCCCTAATGCCGGTGCCCTGAATTTGTACTTTAAGCTTCCTGAACTATGTCTTCTGTTTGTTACAGCCACCCACTGGTGGCATTTCTGATAAAGCAACATTTTTTTTTTTAAATAAGGTAATTTCTGAATTGGGGGAGAGGTGAGCAGAAAGCACATGCCAGGCTCACTCTGCTTTCTCATGGACCCACCTCTCCCAAGAGACCACTTTTCTAAAGGATTTCCTGATGTGGCTCTATTCTCACTTGCGTCGTCTGATGTCCCTAGTCTACTCCTATTTCCTGATGTTGCTGCAGTCTTTATTTCTGACTTGGTCTGCTGAGAACCTGATTTCCATGTGCTCCCAAGTATAAGAATGGGTGCTTGAGATGAAGAATTGGGACATTTGGGCTCATTTCAGTGGATGACAGCAGATGCCAAGAGTGGGAAGCCCAGAATCACCCAGACTTAGAAGGGAGAGGGCCAAGATCTGGATGTGATATGGTCTCAAAGCAGCCAATGAAATTCTGTCCCATAAGGTTCCATATGCTACCAAGTCTGGTTCCTCAGAGCAAGAAGCTCTGCTTGTCTTGGCTACAGAAACATCAAGAGTTCCAGGAGCTTTGCTTCCACATACAAGTGAATGAAAAGGTACCTTCCATCAAAGTCTAGAAGGGCACCAGGAAGGAAAAGACCTGACCCAACTCACTGAGACACATCTCTCTGAGATCCAACGTGACTTGTGTTTCTACACCAGAAACTTGCTCCTGCAAGTCCTGGCTTGCTTTGTGTTCCCTGCACACCACCTTTACCTTGTGTGTATTCTCACTCAGTGTAGCCTGATGCTCTGTCTTTACCTCTGATGTGTTCTCAGCATACATGACGTCCCACCTTTAGCTGTTACATGTCCTTACTTAGTGTAGCCTGATGTCCCCAGTCTACCTCCTGTGTGCTCCCACTCAGTGTAACATAATGTCCATCTTTACCTCCTACATGCTTAGAGTTGGTGTAGCCTGCTATCCTGTCTTTACCTCCTCTGTGTTCTCACTAGTATAGTCTGATGTCCCTACCCTAGTTTACCTCCTCTGTGTTCCCACTTAGTGTAGCCTGAAATGTTGGCTCGGTGGGCCTTTCTTGATATTAGGTGGGCTGAGGGAGCTGGAGCTCTAAAGCAGGGAATGCTGCTTCCGAAGGGAGGATGACAGTGGGGCTTTTTATTTCTCCTGTGGCTCCACCACTGTGAGCTGTGTGGAGGAACCCTGTGAATTTGTCCTTGGGTCTCCAGAACCTGGTGCAGCTCTTGATGGAGAGCTGGGCTCTCGAACTATCAGCTTCATGAATCCCTGGGGATGGTGTCTGGCTGCGAGGTCCAGTCTTACTGCCCTCTGGCGCATCTCTGGATATGACTGGTTTGGGGAACTGACTCATGGTCTCCAATGTCACCAGGTTTCACCGTGTGTGTTCCTCCTGCCACCCTCACAGCTCTGTCAAGAAGCCAAAGGGGTCCAATAGTTTGGTTCTGGGTAAGACAGATACTCTGCCTTGTAGCAAGTAGTATACTCAATCCATCTTTTTGAGCCAGAAAGTTACAAATTATGAGATGTGTGATGTGAGGATACTCACACTCAGCCCAGAAGTGATGGGTAGCAGGCTCTGGGAGGCAGATTAGTTTGAAACACAGAAGGTGTGCCCCATATCCCTCCTGGAAGGAAGTGCTGTCTCTCTAAAGAAGTAGCGGCAACACCAGGACAAGTGGCCCAGGGATCAGGGATGCTGGTGTCTGCAATCTTGCACAGAAGAGTTGGGCCCTAATTTCCTTTAGATCCGAAAGTCTAGGAGCCTCCATGTCAGGTCCAGTTCAAGGGCTTCAGAAAATGATTTTCCAAGACATCTCAATAAGGCTCACAAAACAATCTGAAGGGTCAGACCTCTTGCCACTCAAACTCAATGCCTTTCATCAATAACCCTTCTGCTTCACATGGGGACATTTTCACAGGATAGAAGGCGTTTGCTTCAGAGGTGTGGATAGCCAGCTAGGCTCAGGTGGATGAGGGGGGTTTGGGTAAGGGGGAAATAACCAGTCGAATTAAGTTATTCCTTACATTATTAGGTTAGTCTTTCCTGAATTCTCCCCTCCTCCCTTAGAAAAGGTGGGGAAGGGTGTGTTCAGGTTGAGGCAGGAAAGATGGTCATGCAGGTAAGCAGCAGCTAAGAGGGGGAAGGCTTTCTCTTGGGGGCTGGATGGGGTGGTGAGTAGCAGAATTCCAAAGTCAAGGAGATGCATTTTAGGAGGCTGGCTGGGAGACACTGTGATGCGATGTTGCAAGTGGTACTGTAAACCTGTGGTTCACTTACTGCCTGCCCTCAGCTGAACGTCCTGTCCTCACCCGACAATCAGGCTATCTTCCCAGAACTGCAAGGTGCCCCCTCTCCCCAGCTCTGTCCTCTGTTCAGGAGTTTCCATTCCTGACTGGCATATGGTTTCTTATAATCCAACATGAGAACGGGGTGAGGCCAGTCTTACTCCAAGCTGGATGAGTTCTGCAGGCTTGTGGCACCAGTTCACATTCTAAAACAACACTGTTTACTGTTCTCTAAGCAGAATGCTTGAGAGGCCTTTTACTCTGACTCTTATTTGCAAAGACTTTGAAAGGATAATGAAAATGGTCTCTAAGCAAAGCTAAAAGCAATGAGCTCTGCTTCTACCTGCAGCAGTGACAGTGCTCTGCGATGTCTCTGGGGCCTGGCTCTGTGTTGGATGGAACACTCACTGCCTCAGATCCTTGAAGAAATGGAACAATTACAAGGGTCTCTGGTAGCTATGGTCCGGAACAGCCTTAGAATCCTCTCCAGTGATAATGTCTGGCCACAGACAGGGGCGAAATGACACGCACTCTGTGCACACCACAAATAATTACTTCTCAGAAGCAGATGGTCCTCATTAACTGAAACAATTTTAAAGTCCTAAAATAAAGCCGGTCTAGTTTTATCCATGTACACACAGATACATAAAACTCAGCTCTTCATAAGAAAGACATCATGTAGAGAAAATAATTAGGACTGTATCCAGATACATGAACATTTCATCTCTCTGAATCTGTTTCCTCTTCTATAAAATGAAGATTTAGGACCTGCCTCAGACTCCTGCTGTGGTGCTGTAGGATAAGCACTGGACTTCTAACCACAAACTGGGCAGTTCAAACCCACCAGCCACTCCTTGGAAACCCTATACAGGGTTGCTGTGGGTTGGAACTGACTGGATGGCACTTAAGAACAACAACAACAGTACCTACCTCAGATTTCTGGAGTGGTGCTGTAGGTTAAGCATTGGACTGCTAACCACAGGGTTGGTGGTTCAAACCCACCAGCCACTCCTTAGAAACCCTTAGAAATCCTTAGAAACAGGGTTGCTATGGGTTGGAACCAACTTGATGGCACTTAACACTAATAATACCTACCTACCTCATGAGAGTGTTGTGTTTGTGAGGAGGGTGGTGGTTAGAAGAAATAAATCATGTAATATGCCTGTTACATCCTTCCCGAGCTCTGGTATGGTGTTGTAGGATAAGCAATGGATTGGTAACCAAAAAGTCGGCAGTTCAAAACCACCAGCTGCTATCAGAAACTCTAAACAGGCTTGCTATGAGTTGTAACCAAGTCAATGGCACACAACAACAACACATCCTCCCGACTGCTCGCCTGGCAGTTTGCCGAACTGTAGTGGTTTGTGTGTTGCTGTGACACTGCACGCTATGCTATCAGTATTTCAAATACAGAGCAGCATGGCCACCTGTGTTGGACAGGTTCCCAGTGGAGCTTCCAAACAAAGTAGACTAGGAACAAAGGGCTGGTGATCTACTTCCAAGAATTAGCTAATGAAACCTCTGTGTTTTACAACAAGATACTGTCTGATATGGTGCTGGAAAATGAGTCTCCTAGGTCAGAAGGTGTTCAGAATATACACTGGCCTCAACAATGGACTTGCACATGCGGACAGTTATGAAGACAGGATGGCACCAGGCAACCTCTTGTTCTGCCATACTGGGGTGCAGTGAGTTACTCAATATGGTCCTTCTAGCAATAGTTTTTATGACTCCCACAGAATGACCCGGGGGGGGGGGGAATGGGGGAGCTGTCCAAAACAAGGTGCTTTGTTTTGTTTAGACTGTCCAGTCAGTTCTGACTCATAGTGACCCTGTACAGGATTTCTGAGGAGTGGTTGGTGGGCTTGAACCACTGACTTTTTGGTTAACAGTTCAGTGCTTATCCTACAGTGCCACACGAGGACTCCAAGCAAGGTGCTTATGGCCCACCAAAGGAATTGGACAGCTTGCTGCAAATACAAATAAAATCCATGAAACTCTTGAGGAGGGTGTTGCTGTTAAGTGTTGTTGAGTTGATTCCAACTCATAATGACCCTCTATAGGGTTTCTGAGGGGCAGCTGGTGAGCTTGAACTGAAAGGGGAAAGAAGCAGAATAGAAGAGATGGAAGCCAGAACTAGTGAGCTGGAAGACAAATCTCTCAATACTGCTAAGACAGAAGAGCAAGCAAAAAAAGCATATAAAAATCTGAAGACAGTATAAGATTCATGCTGGATGACATGAAGAGGAACAACTTAAGAATTATTTTCATTCTGGAACAGGAAGAATCAGAGAAGTCCACAGATAAGATAGTTGAAGAGCTACTGGAAGAAAATTCCCCTAACATCTTGAAAAATGAGAGCTAAATATTCAAGAAGCTGAATGTACCCCAGGAAGGATAGACCCCAAAAGAAAGTCACCAAGACATATGATAAAAATCAAGCTCTCCAAAATCAAAGACAAGGAGAGAATCCTAAAAGTGACCAGGGAAAAGAGAAGTGTCACACTTACAAAGGCAAACAAATCAGATTAATCTCTGAATTCTTAGTAGAAACCATGCAGGCAAGAAGGCAATGGGGAGACATACTGTTGTTGTTGTTGTTAAGTACCATGGAGTCGGTTCCGACTCATAGTGACCCTGTACAGGGTTTCCGAAGCTGTAAATCTTTATGGGAGCAGAAAGCCTCATCTTTCTCCCACGGAACCACTGGTAGTTTCGACTGCCGACCTTGAGGTTAGCAGCCCGATTCATAACCACTGTGCTACCAGAGCTCCTATATAACACCCTAAAAGAAAAAGAAAAAAATTGCCAACAAAGAATCGTCTATACAGAAAAACTATCAATCAAATACTGTTGTGCAATCAAAACATTCCAGGATAAACAGGATCTAAGAGATTTTGTCAAAACCAATCCAGCACTTCAAAACTTCCTAAAGGGAGTTCTATGGACTAAAAACCAAGAAGAACGGACAACAATCAGAGGTTGACAGGAGTGGCAACATCACCTGGAATTCAGTTGACAGCTAGCAGAGTTCAGAACAGAACAAAACTACAACAACAAATTCAAAGGAGCTGAGAGGTCAACCAAAGATCAAAATAATATCAGTGTCAAAGAGGGGATAAATATAGGAACAGAGATCTAGGTGGTAAGGATGTCAGGTAGATGACAGGATACAATAGAGTGTCTTAAATGGAAAGAAAAGTTAATAGACTATAATGTAACCCCAAAGAAAGTTAATACTTTACAACTTACCATGAAAATGCATTTCCAAGCAGAACATGAAAACTAAGAAAAACTGACAAGAAATAGCACAAAAATCATAAACTCAGCAAAAGAAGGCATGCAGAACAAAGGAATGAACAGCACTACCAAAAAATTAATATAATGGTAGCAATTAATTCACACCTATCAATGATTACATTGAAGCTCAATGGATTGAATGCATCAGTGAAGAGACAGAGAGTGGCAGATTGGATAAGAAAACAAAACCCTTCAATATGCTGCCTGCAAGAGACACACCTTACACATAAAGACAAAAATAGACTAAAAGTTAAAGGATGGAAAAAAATATACCAAGCTAACTGCAACAATAAACAAG
>NW_006408543.1:18669272-18670431 GCF_000296735.1 Chrysochloris asiatica | reverse complement strand
CATGAACATAGATGCAAAAATTCTCAATAGAATCCAGCAGCACATCAAAAAAATAATACATCATGACCATGTGGGTTTCATAAAAGGGATGCAAGGATGGTTCATCATTAGAAAAACAATCAGTGCAATCCACCACATAAATAAGAAAAAGGAAAAGAACCACATGATCATATCAATTGAAGCAAAAAAGGCATTTGACAAAATCCAACATCCATTCCTGATAAAAACATTCAACAAAGTAGGAATTGAAGGGAAATTATTCAACATAATCAAGAGCATATATACAAAACCAACAGCCTACATCGCTCTCAATGGAGAGAAACTGAAAGTCTTCCCTCTGTGAATAGGAGACAGACACGGATGCCCTTTGTCACCACTCCTTTTTAATATTGCTTTGGAAGTATTATCCAGAGCTATACGGCAAGATAGGGAAATTAAAAGGCATCCAAATTGGCAAAGAGGAAATAAAACTCTATTTGCAGACAATATGATCCTATACATAGAAAACCCCAAAGACTCAGTAAAAAAGCTACTAGACATCATTGGAAGATTCAGCAAAGTGGTAAGTTATAAGATCAACATACAAAGATCAGTTGGATTCCTCTATAGTATAAATGACAGCGCTGAAAAAGACATTAGGAAAGCAATACCATTTACAATAGCAGTCCAAAGGATGAAATATTTAGGAATAAACGTAACCAAAGAAACAAAGGACGGATACAAAGAGAATTACAAAATACTACTACAAGAAACCAAATGAGACTTACAAAAATGGAAGAACATACCATGTATGTTCCTGGATAGGAAGACTCAACATTGTGAAAATGTCAATACTACCCAAAGCAATTTACACATATAGTGCAATCCCAATCCAGATTCCTGCGACATTCTTCAAAGAGATGGAAAAGACAATTACTAACTTTATATGGAAAGGAAGGAGACCCATGATAAGCAAAGCACTGCTCACGAAGAAGAACAAGGTTGGAAGCCTCTCACTCCACGATTTCAAAATCTACTACACAGCTATAGTGGTCAAAACAGTCTGGTACTGGTACAATGAAAGGTACACTGATCAATGGAACAGAATCGAGAATCTAGAAATTAACCCATCCACATACAGCCAACTGATTTTCGACAATCTGCCTAGGTATGTTACATG